>NC_086284.1:103105403-103413903 GCF_963924245.1 Chroicocephalus ridibundus
GCAAACAATGCAAATACCTTTATAAGTAGAAATAAAATGGAAATATATAATAATTATATAATATGCCAAGATAAGTCACGCATATGGGGTAAAATAGGAGTAAGCAGCAGACAAATTTATCATTGTTTAGAAACAGTTTCACTAATGGTGCACAAGATGGTAGTTGAGTGACTTAAAAATACCTAAAGTAAAAACAGATATTGTAAAATTGTCATTAAGAGCACAATGTTGGAGATATTAACAAAAAATTTTTCCATATGATCCAATGCGCTCTCAAAGTCATGAGAAAAGATCATAGGTAAAAATCTGTGCTACGAGATTAAGAGCTTTAATCTTCCTGGAGAATCAAATGGAAACTTGGAGAACTTTGTCTGGTTTAAATCACCGTGCCCTGGTCACACCAACAAGTCTAATATACGTTAGAACGCTATGGAATGTGTTTCCTTATATTCTTTGCTATCTGTCTTTTTTTTTTTTTTTTTTTTTTTTTTAAGGAACAAATTTAGCTTTGTTCTCCAGGAATACTGGAAAATACATACCTGTGTAAAAAGAAAAAATATGAAAATAATTACAGAATACTAGATGGGATACTAACTTGAAATTTATCCCAAACACCTCTCAATAATGTAAGCATTAATGAAATGATTGAGTGACTGAACTCTCCTATGCAGAAGAGGTTTAAATTGCAAAAAATACAATCTTTTTGGCAGCAATCATCCAGAAAGCATAATTCTACAGCCATTTGTTACTGAAATTGCTTATTCAGTTGGGCAACTTTAATAAGCAATGTTTATAAACTTGTATTTATAAATAATATTGGTCATTAATAAAGAATATGCTTTTTAATGTCATAACTGAATGTTAGAAGAACTGAAAATTAAAAATGAGATAATAATTTTAAAATGGTTGTACAAAGTTCATATATGGTATGTTAAATAGAAATGACATTGTAGTTTTGTTCTCATATGTGTGAAAACATATTAGAGATGTGTCTGTGTGCATTTGTTTTTGTTGGGTTTTTTTAATGGTATTCTAGGGAAGAATGCCACCTTCCTCAACTGGGATGTTAGGTAGTTTTAAATGGTATTGGTTTGGGTTTTTTCCTCTTGCTCTAAGTGTGACTAGATCCAAAGCATGGTTATATACTTCAGATTTTTCATGGAGATGCTGCTCAAGTTAGAGAAGAAAAATTAAGTTTTGTTGTTACTGTTGCTGTATCTTCTGATAAATAATCCAAGAGCTGTTTTGACACCAATGTGGCAGGTAAAACGGAATGCGAAAGAAGAGTTGGTGAAGCTAGTTAACGTTTTCTATGTACTTGTTTATAAAAAATGTAAGATAATTCAGAAGCTCTGCTTTTCACTGAGACTTCAACTTGGTGAAACAAAAGTCCCTCAGCCATGACATGGAGACTGTGGATGTTTTTTTTTAATTTGTTTTGGTTTTTTTTTTCCCTCTCAAGACTTGATACATCTGATTATAGAAGTATCTGGGGGATAGATCCAGCTGAGACTCTTGTAAGTAACATAAGGACTTCACTTTGTGACAAGCGGATTCTAGACACCTCTGGCCTAAAAGCAACTAGGAATCACTTTATAATTAGTTACAGATTTTTCCATTCAGATAGCCAGAACCTGTCCCTGACCCCCAAGGGAAACTGTATTTTTTAAGTCTGAAGAGGTCATTCATATAATATGAATTATTGTAACCTGGCATTTATGAAGGATTTCCAGGCTTGGTGTATTTTTTTTCCTTAAGAAAAAACCCAAGAAAGACTCAGTATCCACCAAATTCTACCAAAAATTTTGAAGGGTGAAGGATATTCATTTCCATGAGACAGGGGAGCTGTGGGAGTGAGCCACTGTGTGAAATGTTTCCACTCTTATTTTTCTCACAGAAAATAAGAATATGCTGGAAATGCATTAGCGCAGCTGAAATATTCACTGTCTTCAATGAACCTGAAGTTGGGACTGAGGTCTAAAGCATGATTTTTTTGCAATTTCTGTGTGTGATGCAATAACTGTGGAAGTCATTGTCCTAGAATGTTTAGGAGTCCAGGAGCCTAATATTAAAAAAGGGGTGGGACTGATTCATGAGTAGTATCTGTCAAGCACAGTGATTAGGGTATAACTTAATCCTCAGGGTTTGCGAAGTGCTGTTGCCAGGTTTAGATGGGAGAAGAGTAGTCTATATATACCTGGCTTTATACCTTTTGTCTCTTTCTCCAAGTACTTGTTACTGCTGGAGATACATAGAATGGCTTTCATCTTTTCATTAACTATGTGAGTCATTACTTATTGCTGGTCCCACTCATAAATCATAGGGCGTGCAGTGGATTTCATGTATTAAAATGTAATCTTATTGTCCAAGATAAACTTTTTTCTTCACTTTGCAGACTTTCAGATAGTTCAGAAGTCAATAGTTGGATTTGAATTGTCTTTCCTTTTTGAAGTTTTCTTTTTTGGAGTTATTTTGGTGTTGGCTGAGTTCCTGGAAAGAAAAGGCAGTCTTAGATATTGACTTGAGAGTACATTGCAAACCTAATGAGTTGGATTTTGGTTACTTGCTGTTCCTGAAGTACAAAAGGTGTTAGGAAAATGCAACACACACGCTCCGCGAACACCATAAACTGTGAGACAGTGCATCTCTTTGATGCAACAGTGGTTTTAGGAGTCGTAAATGTGACCAAACTGCCCTGTTAGGAGAGTGAAGTAGGAGTTGAAAGTATGGTGATTAGTTTTTTCCTGTCTAAATTCAGCCTGGCTGAAGGATGTTTCTGATGGGGTAAACTTGAGTCATTGGATGGACAATTGGCAAGGAGAAGAATAAGGTGCTTTTGGCAGTTCTCTCCTGGAAGCTACCTTGTAGTTGCCCTATTGAGAAGCTGCAGAGAGCTTTCTTGAGGCATACACCGAAACTGCTGTAAAAGCTTAATGCTGTAATAGGTGTGTGTCTTGCCTTTTATCTGTAAATATGCTGGATTGCGTGTTGGTTTTGAGTGGAGATTATGGTGTGATGAGGATTGTTTGACAAATGGATTGATATATATGTGGGTCTGTATCACACTTTTCTTAAAAAAAAAAAATAAATCTTGGTATCCTTAAAAAAAAAAAGTCAGACTTTGACTTTTAGATGCTGTATAGTGAGTAAAACAGAATAGCTTTGTTTTCTTTCATTGACGGAATACCATTCTGGAAGCTTCTGTGAAGGTTTGGGCCTGCTTTCAAAACAAGGGACAGTCTGGATGAAAAAGCCTCTTAAAAAAACAGGATGCTTTCCAAATAAAAACTGGCTGAAAGGCATGGAGAATTGTTTCTCTTTTTCCTAGAGATACTGTTTCCTTTCTCTGTAGAGATAGGAAGCCAGGGTAACTGAGCTGGCGAACTGCCAGAAGACACAAGCTGTATTGTTATAATAAATTGTTTTTTTCCTCTTTCCGGTTTTTGTAGGTGAAGAAGTTGTTCATAATCCATATAGCTAAATAAAAGCCATCTGTGGGCTTCTAATGAAAATATGAGAAAGGGAGGGTGTAACCCAACAAATGCAGATAATACACGTTTTGAATTGTGTTAAGAACAACTCCCATCTCTGATACTTCTTTATAGAATTTTGATAATTACTCGGGGTTGGTGGCTTTGCTAGGAAGCTGCAGTACTAATATGTCCATTACTATAGAAAGCTGAGGCTACTTTTAGTCCTGCTTATTGTCTGAAAGTGTGAATATGTATGTTGCAGAATGGTTTGCCCAGTTCAGGGAGGAGGATTGCATTAAGTATGGGCAAAAGAAGAAAAGATAAGAACTAAAAATATACACTTTTTATCAGGTTTTGATATTAAATAATAAAGATATTTTCTTGTGTCAAGTGGAACATATGTACTTGTGAAGTATTGTGGAGAAAGCTTATGTGCACGGCTTCTGTAAGCGAGAGGGAATCAATGGGAATTCGTGAGGTATGTGGATGCTTCTTTGCAGGATGGATTTTATTTTATTTTTTAATCAATTTCCTGTAGTTGGACTACTTGGCACTTTGGCCGTATCACATCAAGCCGATAGCAAAGATCGGTTGGCTAATGGAAACAGTGATTAAGGGCTTGAATTTTCCTGAGGCTCCAGGGTGATAGTGAAACAGCTGCTGTTGCAGGCAGTGGAAAGTATGAATAACTCTTGCCTGGGGTTGTATAACCAAAAGAATAATCGGATCAGAGAGGAGGTTAAATCATTGTGACTTCTATTAAAAACGCTGTTAGCCCATGTGTTCACGCCTTATTACAGCATATAATTTAAGGACACTAAATAGAGCCCACCTATTAGGCATGAATAGATAAAGCCTTCTATTAGGAGTCAGATATTTTTCTCTTGAGAAAGGAGCGGGGGAGAAGGTCATTTGCCTGAGAGGTGTATAATAACTTTGAACATGTTTTTAAAGTTTGGGTTTTTTCTTTGGTATATGGCAAGCAGACTTTAAAAGCAATTTTAGTAACCTAGCCCATAGATGATTAAGTGCAGTAATTCTTCACAGGAGGTGGTTTCAGGAGAGATTATTCCTTAATTAAGTACATGAGATACAGCTATGTCTCTTATTTCTTCCCAAGTAAGTTGCAAAAATAAAACTCTGTTCTTATCAATATTAGGCTGCAATGATGAAGTTTTCATCTCCCCTCCTGAAAAAAGTGAAACCCAAAAATTTCTATAGGAAGGGTGGGGGAAGCAGAAGATAGAATGAAATGCAGAACTGTATTGGTTTTCAGCAATGTTAATTGAAGTGTAAGTTCATAAACAAAAATGGTTGCCTTGAATATTCAGGAAGTTATAATAGTGTTACAAAACAACTCCTAAAACCGATCTTTTTTTCCCCTTCAGTCAAAACAGATGTGTTCTTGCCATATAAACAAAGAAATGAAATGCATCCAGAAGGCTCTACTGTTAGGTACCTCAAAAGCCAGTGTTTTTTGTTACCAGTAATTTCAACAGCAAAATTACTCTGAGGCATCTCTGATTACGTCAAGTGGTCATATGTCTATTTTGCTGGGGTTTTTTAATGCCAAGATATTGCCACTAGCAGTTGAAGTAATTCAGCCCTTGTTGCTATTGTGTGGCTACCGCAAAGAAAGCATTAGTTACATAGGAAGCTTCACAAACTTTGCAGTTAGGCTACTTGACTGTTAAAAAGCTGTAATAGAGTATATTGTAGTATGTTTGCAAATACAGGTTATATAATTTAACATAGTATCTAGTATGTCACTACCTTAATGTGCCCGAGAAAATTACAGTATACAGTATCTATAAGGTTAATTACATTAACCTTACCAAAAAATGCATGTCATGTCAGGATAAAATCCAGACTCTTCCGTGGCTCCTTTTATTATCTTTATTAGTAAATTTTTGAAATGCTCTTAAAACTTCTAGGTGCTCTTAGTATGTTCTTAGAAATACAATAACTAATTGCATTTATATTGTTCTTCTGTTACCCACCCAGAACATTCTTTAAAAATATTTTGAAACTATCTTCCATTCTTCTTTCACTGATTCCAGTGGAAAATTTCATTCTTTAAAGTTTGCAAAAATACCAGGCTGCTTCTAAACAGCTACTGTGGTTTTCTAAAGACTCCTGTGTTACAATGGTGGTGGTGTTTTTTTCTTTTTCTTGACTTTTGTTTTTCCCTTAGTCACAGAGAATGTAGCAGAAGAGTGGTCAGAAGATGAACACTGTAAAATATGTAACTTTTACTTGCCTATGATAATATCCTTCATACTTGCTAAACAAATACTGTCGTCATTCTATAAAGAACTAGTCATAAAAAAAACCCAAAACACATGCTGTTTTCATACAGTTATCTGTATGAATCTTATCTTCCTTATCTTCCTGAACCTTATCTTCCTTCTAACTTTGCACTCCCTCAAGTAGTAGTTTTGGCATAATATAGTTGCATTGTTTTAATGATAGTAAATAGTTAATTGCAGAAGTATTTTTCACTACATTTCGTCAGGATTATGGTCATGTTCTCACTCAGTATGGCAGTTCATATACCGTCATAGCTGAAAAAAAAACCCATAACAACTTAGAAAAATGTTTTGCAGACAATTCCTGCTTTACTTTTCAGAAATGACAGCTAAAGATCAAAAGAAAAAAAATAATCATTAAAATACACAAATGCAGCATGAAAAAATAAAAATAAAGCCAAGGTAATATCTAGATTTAGTTTCGCTTGTTATCCTTTAAATGACAAAGATGGTTAAACTGGGTATCTTAGGTAAGATTTGGCACATGTATGGAGTCTGAATTTTAAATATAAGCTATATTAAGTGCACCAGAGTGATAGCTGACAACATACAGCAAAGAATGAGCAGAAATGCCCCGAGATCCTGCTTTGCTTTTAGAAAACAGAAGCAGCAGAACTGAAAGTGAGAGGAGGAGGAGGAGGTTACTCCTGTTGTGTGATGAGGGAAGTGTTGATGAGTTAGGCTACTATGGAGGCATCCTGGCAACACCAGCCTTCCAATCTTGGAAGAGGCTATTCTTTCTGAGCAGCTGCTCTGTATTCTAGTGCCCTTATCACTAAAGCGGGGACTCACAGGGCTTTTGAAGGCTCTGAAGTGGGCCAAGTAGATAACAAGGCTGCAGCTGGATGGATACCTGCTGTGGGTTGTGAGTTGCTTCTAATAGCACAGGTCACAGTTTCTAAGAAAAGCCCCTTAGAATTGTCGTGAGATTTTGCAGCATTCCTGGCATTGTGTTGTATGTATGCACGAGCCTGTCCAGTGTTGTCAAACCATCATCACATTCTGGCATGAATGAACTGGGTTTGTGTGGGAGCGTTGCCCCTTTGTCTATTGTGTATGTTCCTTCCCTTCTGAAAATGCCAAGCATACTCTTACAGCTGATGACAATTCTGAGATCTGTGCGTGTTCAGTGGAAACAAAATTGAAATTGCCAGCTTCTTTCTTGGGAACCTCTGAAGAGCTGCCTTCTAGATACTGTAAATGACAGCAAATTTTAATTTACTAGCTGAAAATAATACCTGCTGTATTACCTACTATAATAAACCTCTGACCTCATAGATGGTGCAGTTCTGAAGGTGTGTTTGAAGCCTAAAAAACGGACAAAATGTATGCTACTCAAAGTGAATTAACCAGTATAAAATTATGTGCAGCTGCTTAATTCTTATGCACTGCTGTGAGTCCATTTCCCCCTCCATAATGCACAGAAGTTCAGGTGTTACAGAACACCACGCTGATTTTGAAGCTTTTACCTCTGAAAATCTACTGAACTAGCTTTTTATTTAATAGCAGACTTTCATTCAATTAGGAATATTTTAGTGATAGTCTTGTGGTACATTCCTGTAGAAGTCAGTGCAGAAAGTAAACAAAAATACTGAACAGTCAAGTCCCACTGTAACTTGTAATACAGGGGCGATGAAGAAGCGTCTGTATGGCATAGCTGGGACCTGAATTGATGCTATTTAGAGAGTCCTTTGGTCTGGGAAACGGATGATGACAATGGTATTTATTTTTTTGAGGGGTGTTTCTTTCCCACAGTTAATCAGCTATTAAAGTTATTTGTAGTAGATCCATTCTTTTAAATGCTGTGGTGAGTAATGAAACAGAAGGCATGTGATGCTTTAAAAAGTAAAGTCTAGTATTACTTCCAAATAAATAAATTTTTTAAAAAATCCTAGATTATAGGACAACCACATGGAATTATAAGAGTGAACTTCTGATCACTTAGTGGTTGATGGTAAACTGGAAAGTAGAAGTTACTTAAATCTGTGCTGTCTTTGCTTCTGTATCTCCCCTTTAAACCAAGCTGTGGTTTAAACTCCCACAGCTGAGTGATTGGGATGTATAGTTTAACCATAATTATTAGGAGGGCAGTTGCCCCATCATCTTGTCCTTAAAAATTGCCCAGGTGTAAGCTTTAAGTACTAGGTAAAGGATCTTGTGAAAACTAAGTAACAGGAGAACAAAAGCCAGCTGCAGCACCTCAGTGCTTTAAAACTGCAGTGCAATACAGCCACTTACAGATAAGCTATCAGCAGTTTGTACTAATGTAGTCCAAAAACCGAGGTAGTGTCAACAGAGGAGACGAGGTCCCTGTGCATTGGGGGCAGCTCTTGCAGGAGAACGTGCTGCTTGTGGCACTGAGGAATTGGCACAGCACTGGGAACAGTTAGGCTGAGTGGTGGTGTTAGCTCAGAAGGTCGGCCACGTTCTTTCTGAACAGTTGGATGTGGCTAACAGGAGTAAAGGCTAGGAAGACCAAGAAGTTAGCTGTGTGACAGACCATGAGTGTTTGGTGGGGGAAATGGTTGGCTCTATAAATCTAAAAGCTAAGAATTAGCGTAAGCAACTAAGTGCTGAAAAAGTCCTAATGTGTCAACCCAACCAGGTTGCCTTAAATCTTGAAGTGATGAATCTTATTTTTTAATAGATCAGATGTGGGACGCCAAAGTTTACTACTGAACAGACAGATCTGATTGCATTTATTTTATAGTATATTGGAGCCTCATCCATGTCAGACAGAAAAGGAATTACTGTAATTTCTACATCCTGCAGTTGCATTTAATTATAGATGAAACAGCGTGCAGTAGAGAAATTTAGAAGAGAATTGTTACTAGTTTAGGAGTGTGGGGTGGTTTGGTCGGGTCTTCTTCCTCTCCCCTATAAGGAAGAACATACCCTGGAAAGTTTTGTTATTGCAAGCTGATTTATCTTTAATGTAACTGGTGGTTTCTGAGCCTCAAACCAGGCAACTGACTCTTTTGGGTAGTTGACAATGTCGCTTCTCTTGTAAATTCACAAGACCATGGTTTCCTAAGGGAACTGCTGGTAAGATTTTTTTTTTTTTTTTTTTTTCCCTCTCCACTTCTGTTTTCCAACACACTTGATCTTTTCATGTACTTGCACATTATTGTTTAATCTCTCTTCCCCTCCTTTCCCACCTCCCTCCCCCCCCAGCATAAGTATCACTTTTGCTGACTGTTCTGGTTAGTGCTTTGCATTGCATATTGTCTTATTTGAAGACTCTCTAATTCTTTTGCATTTAAATCTGCAAAAACCTTGCTGTAACATTTAGGTTGCATAATGTAGAACTGGAAATGCTTGTTGTAAGCTCTTTTTTGCTCTGCTTGGCAGGTTTGAAATGTCAGCTAAAATTTTCTGAGTTGGCTTTAGAAACAAGCAAGGTAGCGCTTTCCTTAGAGCTGTCAGAATCAAGTGGCTTTGAGAAGAAGTGACCAGTCTGTGGTGGTTAAAAAAACAGCGTTTATGAAACTCTGACTCCTAAAAGAGTATCTGTTAATCATGCACAAACTGTTTTTATGAAGAGCACCTGAGCACGAGTGTGTTTTCCTCATAGTCAAACTTGT
Organism: Chroicocephalus ridibundus; assembly: GCF_963924245.1. Taxonomy (NCBI): domain Eukaryota; kingdom Metazoa; phylum Chordata; class Aves; order Charadriiformes; family Laridae; genus Chroicocephalus; species Chroicocephalus ridibundus. Next base: position 103,114,770 of record NC_086284.1, read on the forward strand.
GAAATGAAACGCTTTATCTCCAAGCTTTTTACAGAAGTAGTTCAATCAAAACCCAATTCATCTGGAAAAAATGATAAGCCTTAACTGTTCACATGTGAAAGGTGTCTTTATTTCTGTATTTACTTAAAGGCTAAGTATACAATCGTAGTCTTTCCTCTGACTAGGACATTATTGTTGCAGTGACTTAATGAAGTTCCTCAGAAATACCTTGGAGAGTGGCATTAATAGCAAACAGACTAAGAATAGCTCAGGGCAGCACCCTGAAGGGAGCTGTCAGCCTTTCTTCCCTGGCTGGAGAAAAGGCTTTGTGGTTGTATTATCCAAAATAGGGTTTTGGGGACTATGAGAACAAGCAGACAAGAAATTTGAAAGCAGTAGGGAAACCTGAGAAATTGCATCCGTGTTTAATATCGTACTGAAATTTCCTTATTATTTAACCTTCACTGAGAAATAGGAACAATTTCATAACATTGAAAATCTATTTTGATAGCACTGTTTTAATTACGTGTGTAATAACCTATGTTTCTAAAATTGTTAAAAATTAATAGAGCGTAGAGTGTAAACACTTCAAGTAATTTCAAATGGGGTCTTACTGGAAGCCCAGCAGAACTTGCCTGAAGCGAGGACTGTAAAGCTCTCATCAAAATGAAATTTGTAAGTGATATTCAAGCTATGAGAAATGTGAGCAGTGCTTTGTCACACTGTCTGGGAAGGGAGTAATTGGGTAATCAATTGCCCTTTTAAGCAGGAAAGAATGTCTGGTGAGAGAAACCAACCTGTTACCCATTGAATTGCACAGAGGCAGCAACCCAGATATAAGTCATGTGAAATGATGTTACATGCGGTTTTACTATACCCGGAGCTTATCTGCATACTAAACAAAATTAAGTTCCTTTAAATTTCTTAATGAAAATGTGAGGAGATGATGGTCCTGGGAACTACTTTGAAGACTCATTTGTTTAAGTAGTACCCTCTTGGCTTAGGCTTGATCAGACAGAGGGTAACCAGAACTTTGATCAAGCACTGTAGTCAGCCTCACTGGTGTGTGCTGTGTGGAACTGACACCACAAGGGATTTTAGAAACCGGTTGGGCAAGTAGTTTCAGGGAACTTGTAATTATTTCACAGTCCCTGTATGTAAATAAACTCTTTGTTGTGACTTCCAAGAAAAGAACAAACTCTTAATGCAAGTATTCAGAGAGGCTCCTTCTAAATTTCCTTTAAAAAAAATAACAATAAAATCCTGTTTCCTAGGGCATCTAGGGCTGGAGTTCTAGTAAATGGGGATATATAGGAAATGGAGTGAAAAATATGCATATGTTTTGCTTTTTTCATAATATTTTTGGGAAAAGATGATCATTGAAAATAAGCATTTAGATTTCTCGTCAAAAGTTTTAAACAAAATCAAATTACACGCACCCTCCACCCCCTGTCCTCGACCTACCCTGTTTCCCAAGGCTTTTGTCTCAGAGGATTTGGCAGAGAACATTTCCTCAGAGATGCTCCTCTTAAAAGGCCAGGTAAATTTCTTGCTGTGTAGAACATCATTTTCACCTAAATCTTAAATTAGGCCAGAGTTTACAATTACCACCTTTCTATAAAGAAGCAAGAAGAATTGTGTGGGAAACTCCAATTGTGTTTATGACTGTGTCTATAGATTTGGGATGCAAATGTACATACTTTACTGCTTTCTCTTCCCACATGCACACTGATAGAGGATAAGTGTCCTGCTATTTAAACACAGTAGCCCTTTCTGGGTTAATGGAAAGGGCATTAGATCTGCTGACAGCGCTGTTCTTTAAAGCTTCTTTTTGCAGGAACTGTTTGTGTTTTCACTGGAGCCTAACAGCCTCTGGCTTTCGAGGTTGCCATAAAGTCAAATTGCTGTAACCCGTCCTCATAGTCTTACCTTCAGTTGTATTAAACAGGTAACTGTATTTATTGATAGTTTGGGGTTTTTTTTTTGTGTCATTTTGGCAGCAACATCTAAACAGTGATAAATCCCTTCTAAAAGGAGCTTACAGTTAAGGACTTGATCCTCCTTTCATTTAGGAAAGTGGCAATGTTATGGCATCTTTAACTGGTGGTGGAATCAAGACATAAAATAGAGATGTCAGGATCAGGACGGGCAAGAGAGGATAAAACAGACTATTAAAGGATGTACTAAGTCTAGTTACATGTTGAAGTAGTTACATGTGTGTAAGCCTGGAGTAACTTGTTTAGGAAGACAAGTGTGTGCATGTTTGCTGTGATGTCAGTTATTCTGGATATAGGAGTGCTTGAGTTAACAAAATCATGTTTGATAGAATGAAGTCACTAAAACATGCTGTTTGCCTCTAAAGAGAGAGTCTCAAAGATTCACAGTTAGAAACTAGGCAATGAGAATATGCTGCTTTGCATACTGTGCAGACTTTGTGAAAGGTTTTCCAGGAAAGTTGAGTACAGCCATGAATCACTTATGGAAAACCCAGTGGAATCAATTAGTCAAAGAAATATTTGAGTGCCCACCCTTTGCCTTCTGCTATCAGGAAATAGTGCAGCTTTCCATGATTTTATACAAATCATGTGGCATAAATAAGGAAAGCTATAGTTAGAATAGCAAGCAATTACTTTCTCATAGCTTTCTACAAATGCTTCTTTTTAAATAAATACAAAATTTAACATCAGACAAAAGGTGTGGGTATTTTGGGGGAAATCTTCAAATTTTTAAGATGCTCAGGGCATTTCTCTACTTTCTTCTCTGAACTTGCCTCTTCTACCTGTGTTCTCCTGCTGACATAACTTAAAAGGGGGGGGCTTTTTCACAAATAGAGAGTTTTCACACTCTTCTGAAACTGTTACTTGCCTTCTCTCCTTTGACTGTGAGGCTTTTACTTTCCAGGTAACAACAAAGCGAAGTCAAAGACTGCAGAATTGAGACAGCTTAACTATAGAAATGGAGGCTTCTGCATCAGTACTCAACGAGTTATGTATTTGACAGTGTATATACACTGCAGTATTGATAACTGTTGTTCAGAGAACTGATGGAAAATTATATATGCAGTAAACTGTCCAAGTATTTCTTTACTGGATGGGCATGTTATCAGTGTAACTATTAGCCAAGTTCTGTGGTCTGTTGTGCGGTTCACTCGTGTAAATGTATTGAGGTGTGTCAAGTTTCATGCTCTTTGCACTGGCAAGTGTGATCTGAATGGTGTTAATGATTATAGCATTCAAGACTAACAGGGTATATCAGAAATGCCAGAAAAGCATGTGGGGTGAGTGAGTGTACAGCTTTCAGTCTTCCTTGGAGCAAATCCTGCAGTGTTTTTTTGTGACACAGGCTGTTGATCCAAAAGCCTAGGGAAGCTCTTGGTGTTTGGAAGGGAGTTGCTTGGACTTAACGACATCCTTTCATAGATATGAAGCTGTGAATATTGAATGACTGACAAGACTCACTTTTTGCTGCTTCCTCTTCCTTGATGAGAGATGGTTCTGCCAAAGACGATTACATCCAGGTTCTTTTAGGGGGATGCATAGGAAGTTTGTTTGGGTTTTTTTGTTTGTTAGGTGCTTTTGTTTTTTGTTTTTTGGTTTTTTTTTTTTTTTTTTTGTGGGCAATAGCTTGTGTGTGGATATATTCTTGATTAAACCAGTTAGGTCTAGTGGAATAGGTTGAATACTTTGGTAAGTGAAAGCTGTTAGATTCACTTTTCCTGTTCAGCTGTACTGAACTGTGTCTTGCTAACTTACTGGGCTATTTTTTGAAAGAGGGCAATGTAAAAGAATGGCACTTAGGCAACTTTAACTTTGAATTTCTTTGGAAAGTGGATGGGTGCCTAATTTCCAGTTAAATACATCTGAAGATTTTAATGACAAGAAAGGGCTTTTAGAAGTTAATTCGTAGTCGTGGAAGATACCATTGATCTGAACACTGTCCTCCTGTGCTCTGTATACAGAACCAAGCTTGAACCTATCAATGCACTTCTCCATATATTTGGATACTTTTTTTCTCCTTAATTTTTGTCCACTTTACCATGTTCCAGATAGCTACTTGTAATTCTTTCTGTCCCTTCTGGCTTCTGCATTCTCATTGCATGGCCAGCAGGTCAAGGGAGTGATTCTGCCCCTCTGTTCCACTCTGGTGAGACCCCAGCTGGAGCATCCCTGGAGGTGTTCAAGGCCAGGTTGGATGGAGCTTTGAGCAATCTGGTCTAGTGGGAGGTGTCCGTGCCCATAGAGAGGGGGGTTGGAACTAAATGATCTTTAAGGTACCTTCCAACCCAAACCATTCTATGATTCTTAAAACCAAAAGCGTGCATGTCAGTATACTCTTCAGATTCATGTTGCTTGCTCAGTATGCATTTCAGCTTTTATGTGCAAGTTAGGAGGTGGTCCTTCTAAAGTATCTTTAGCCCTCACTCGTTCTTGTTTCGAGCTCTGGAAACTCCTAGAAAACCAAGAAGACATTTTTTCCTGAGGTAACTTCAGTGATTTTTATTTTCAAAATTTTATTATAGCATGTGGATTAAGTGAGCCCCTAAAGCTTGCAGATTCCTTTGCACAGTAAGCATATTTCACAGACTGTGGAACGAACGTCTGTCTTGCTTTGTATTTGTGTCCTTGGCCACCAGCTTCTACAAAGTTGTGAATTCTCTCTTCTTTACATCCTGCGGCATACTCTGATACTTGTTCTAGCTTGTCTGGAGGCCCACATACGCTGCCTGGCTGGCTTCTGCCAAACAAAATAGCTGACAACCAAGTTCTGCATGCTTCTTTCTTGGTCTTCCTACCCTGCCCAGTCTTTGATATTTTCACGCAACTCTTTATCACAAATGCTGTTCTTTAACCCTTTATCCTGATATCATACTTGATTGAAGCTTGCCAAGAGGCTCAAGACAGTGTACTTTTTGCCTGCTGCCTGATGACTTTGACAAAACTCTGTCACTTTAAGGGACGTTTTTCTTCTGTGGATTTATACATGCTTGAAGGAGCTCTTTCAAAGCAAAACACAATAAACAATGCCTTTTTTTCCAGATCATTCTTTAAAGGATTAAGTAATGTCCTGAGGAGATTATCCCTGAATGATGTCTGAATATAGGGTTATAGGCTCTTAGTAATCCTCTAAGTGAACATAGAGTGTTCCTCAGAAATTCCTAACCTTTTAAGATGCTATTTGCTAATGACTATTTTCTGCTTTCCAGGTGAGAACAAACTTTATGGGCTTTTTAATATACTTTCTAGGTATACAGTAGTCGTAAATATTCTTTGCTCTGTTCTTGTGTCTTCCAAAGAGACACCAGCTACTCTGGACTGAATGGTTTATAGCTTCCAAATGCAGGATGGTTTGAAGTATAGATGAGTGGGAAGGAATTCTAGTGCTGATCAGGCTTTCAAGAGGCATTATGTGAATTAGTGACAACTGAGCATCATGGTTGCTCAGTTCAGGTTAACACCTTTGTTCCAAAACGTCATCTCTTTAACAAAGTAGACAGGTTTCTTGGAGATTTTTCTTAAGAGGACTCCACTCTTTCCTCAGCAGGCTTATTTGTGTTCAGTTTAAGATGCTGTTTTGCACAGGTATTAGAGTATTTGAGTAGCCTCTGTCTGTATAATCTGTCCATATGGACAGATTTATCTGTTCTGGCATTGCTTCTTATTAAAAATATTTTTCTCAATGAAACCAACTTAATTAAACAGAAATTGTTTCTCTTCGAAAATGCTCTCAGGATATAAAATACTAAGATACTTACTCTTTTTTTGTAAGTCCACTATTCTACTTTGCACTGTAATTTTGCAGACTTTTGGATGCTAGTTTTTAGCACTTAGAAGTCATTTTTCCAGGTGGAATGGTGTTTTTAAATGAACAGAAAAATAGTTGCTTGTAAATATACTGTATGAAAATGTTTATTTCATTCCAGAGTACTTTAATGTAGGCAAAACTGTAGCGCATTTACTATGGATCATTTGAGTAAATTCCTTGCAGGAATGGAAATATGTTGAAAAAAGACTTTTAAATTTTGGAATATATTTGCCATATTAAAAAGTTTTCTAAATGAGTCTAGTTGGTTACTCAAATATTCTGTAGTGGAATTTCCAAATTACCACTTTTATGTTGCCAGTCAGTGAACAGGAATTCAGTGTTTAATGCTTGGAAATGTAAGTGTAAGTCATGGATTTTTCCAAGGAAGGAATAAGCACACTGTAGGTATTTATTTTTCAGATGGTTGGCTGGAAAACTGTCACACATCGAATCTGTAAATAGCCTTTCTGTGATAGAGCACAGCTCTTTATATTCTGTTTGAACATATGTAGGCTACATAATGCAAGCATGACAACAGTTCATGTATTTTAAGCTCCGATTAAAAACATAATCTTGTAAGAGTCTATTCAGTAAAAACAGCTACTTTCCTTCTTGGCAGTGCATTTGGAATCTGTGTTTAAAAAAAATCATCAGTGGGTTATTTGAATCTTTTTTTAATCCCTCAGTGGAGTAATTGTGGAGTGGATAGCTTCTATGTGCAGAGAAATGGCTGAATTCAGCACTTGGCTTCATAGAAGCCTTGCTGACGTCCATAGGTGTTGCACACTTCTGTGGTCAAAACTCTGGATCCCTTGGCATTATGGCTTTCTGCTGAAAGGAGATACAGCTTCAGGGTACACTCTGTAGTTTCAGACTTCAAATAAATGTTTGTAATTGCATTAAGAACTAATTTGAGTAGGATTTCTTCTTTATTCTCCTTTTGAAATAATAGCAATAGGTGCAGATAACCTTCTGGAAGCTTGTTTTTTTTCCTTCTGTCATGTGAAAAGCTGTTGAATTAAGATCAAGAAAATTAGGAAGTTAACTGGCATTCATTGGAGCAAGCCTAGGCTGCAATTCACATGTCTCTTATAGGTGAAACTTTAATTGAAGGGAGAAGAAATAAGGTTGGAACTCTCAAGAATTATTAAATGGTAAATAAAATTGTCTCACAAGTTTTGGAGATCCCCTGAGGAAAAACTGATTGACTGTTCCAAACCATTCTCCGTGATATTTTATTCAAATGAAAGCACTCCAAAGTTGCTGTAAAGTAATTGGACTGTAGGCAAGCCAGTATGCTGCTTCAGCAAATGTCATCAAAGAATAATAATAGCTCGTGAAGATTTTGAATCAGCTGTAGTCCATCTGTGAGGGGGAGTAGTCCATAGAATGACACCTGTGTATTATCTTGGAGTGTAAGACTATACCCAAATTCTCAAAAGTCTACCAGAGTAATGTTGAGAAACAGCTTCTGGGAGGGGGGGGACCACCAAAACCACTGGTTTGAGTAAAGGTAGCACCTTGGGGGAAGTAAATAGAATGCTTATTGCAGTGATGGCCCAAGCTGCCTCTTTTTCTACTTTCATTAGCCTTGAGGAGTGTCCATCTGTTTTGGACAAACTCCAGACTGCAAAATTTCAAGACCTTCTGATGAGAAAATACAGGTGCAAGTGAGGAGTGAATATTGTTTTATCCTTCCCTATTTACTACTGTTTTGTTTAACTAGCCATGGTGAACTGATTTAATTTCCCCAGTGTCATCATGGAAGATTCATTGCAACTCAGAATTATAGTCTGGTTTGAGTAAAATCAGATAAGAATGACTGGGTTTTGATTTCTACCATCAGATGTCACATTTTGAAATTTTCACTTAACACGTTATAGACATGTCATATTGCAATAGACTTTATGGACTCGAGGAGTAGAGGCAATGGTGCAAGTCATACCAAAACACAGGTTGGTGACATGCTCCTAGCAGCTTCCAAAATCATCAGTAGAAACGTCAGCTGGTTTCAGAGTTTTCTTGCATTAGAGAACTTTGAAACTCTCTGTCTAACCAGTTGATCCAAAATACCTACCAGAGATCCTTGGTCATAGGTCTGGAAACCACTAAAACACTGTCTGATTGTTTCAGAAAATATTTGAAAACAAGACCTTGGTTGCTCAAAGAAAAAGTACTTAGGCTTCTTAAATTGGTTTATCTGAAGCTTTAATATGCAATGATTCATGCTTTATAATGGTAACTCTCGATTTAGATGTTGAGTAGGGGAATAAAGATTAGCTGACACAGATTCATTCCTTCTGCTTTTTCTACTCAGTACTGACCTTTTTATCATTATCTCCTTCATTATATAGAATGTACAAAGTGAGATAAAAATATCTTGACATTTTTTTGGTCTTCAGAAAAGTTTCAATGGATATGAAAGAATATTGAACAAAAATGCTACCTGCCTTTTAATCCTGCAGTGATTGGTGTGTGTTTTGTAAAGCCAGAGAGCTGGACAAATATATGTGTGTTGTTTTTTTTTTCCTCTAGCAACATTTGAAAGGCTAGGATGTTGACATCAAGCTTTTATTCTAACTTATTTTTTACATATATATATTTAAAAGACACGGTCTTTCATATTTCAATCTGGATCATAACCCTGCTCAATCATCTCAAAATTTAGTTTTTAAAAACTCCTGTTTTGTAAAATATAGCATGTCTTCATCAATGTACTTAAGTATCTATCAAAATGGTTCCCAACTTATTTGAATGGATTTTTAAAATCATAACTCAAACTTAGTTTCAGTGTTCTGTTAGCATTTTTCATTCATGTTGTGGATGCTGCTTCTAGCTCCAGGGTGGAAGGCAGCAATTCTAAGGCGTCCACTTGCTATTGGAACGCCTGAATATTGGGGAGCTTTGACCACGCTGGCATCCATTTGATAGGGTTTGAATAAATTACTCTCAGTTGTGGAACTGGATTGTAATACAGTACCGGATCCCTTACTGGTGTCTTTTTTCCTCTTGCCCCAAGAGATATTTGGGGAACTTGGTTCCTGTGTCTTTCTCTGTCTACATCCTTCCTTGTAAGCTGTTACAACGTGACTGCAAGAACTTCCATTCCTCGTCACTTCTTGTTTCAACTGCTGAAGATAGTTCTACTTACACCCCGTCTAAATTTAAATATATCTAGATTGACACTAAAGGCCCATTTCTTTTAAACTTGGTTCCTGTTCAGTCTTCAAACATGGTATCTTTTAGATACCGGTGTTCAAGCCCAGCACCAGCATTTCCTCAGTGCCCCTTAGCTCACCCTAATGCACGGACGACGTGCAGAGGCAGCATCAGAGCGCAGCACTCCAGCTGTGGTAAGTGTCAGAATATGTATGACGTGCTTAAAGAATGCATGAATCCCACTCTAAGCATGTGCCCTATCCCCTAGACCTCTCCCTCTGCTGAATCTAACTTATAAATAACTTTACAGCTGTTGTCTCTTTACAAAACAAAGTGCTCTTCATCTTCAGAAGGTGCCCCCTCACTCAAGAAATAATTATCTGAAGGGCCGTTTTTATTTTATTAGCTGATGTGTATAGCATGTCCCATTCTTTCTTAAATTGTTTCATCTTCCAAATCCACCTATCTGTTAATTACTGTCTAGATTTTTTTCCCACACTAGTATTCAAATAAATAACCTTGAAAAGGTCAGACTGCTGGTGATTTTTCCTAGCTATAGTGATAGGAAGAATACCTCATGCTTCCTTTACTTCATAGTTATACAGTGCTTATGAGATATTACTTTATATCTTGGGGGGTGTGGGAACATTTTTTTAACAAATAACTTCGTTCAATTCTGCTGTAAATAGTTTACAAGTGCTTTTTCTATAGTATGCAAAAATGGCCTATTAACACAGTTTAAAAGCCCTTGTTCTTTTTTAGTTCATAATAAATATAGATGATCTTTAGAGAATTTTACTCTTTCCCCTTTTTAAATCTTCACTCTGAGGAAAGGATTTATATAGATATCTACATTTATAGAAGCCTTCAACAGGTTTAAGTTAGAAGGGAAGAGTTGTTTAAGGATTTCCTGCCCTTCCCTTTCCATAGTTAGCCTTTTCTAGTGTGGCATGTGGACCGCTTCCATGATGAGTTATAGACTGTACTATTGTCCCCGTCACCTTTTCTTTCCTCTCTCTGCCTTAAATAGAAATAAATAATCAACACTGCAACTGCATCCGGCCATGGGAATAATCTTGTTTACATTTGTCTTGGTTAAAGATTATCATCTTGGTCTTTGACTTTTTACTTTGTGGAAATTTTTTTTTTTTCTTGCAGCCCTTCCCCCTCCCCTCCCAATATGTAATGGATTGAACTATAATATTGCTGGACAGTCTTTTTTAAGTATTTTCATCCACTTTTAAAAAGCATCTTATTTTCTTGAAGGTTATAGAATCATAGAATTGTTAGGGTTTGTTTTGCTTATTTGAAACCAAGTTCTCTTTCAGTGATGGGGGTGGGGGGAATGTTTATGATTGACCTTGCAAGAACTTTCTCCTTCCTTCTTTCAATCCTCCTACCCAGTTACTGCGAAAAGACTGGGTGTTTTGTATTCTCTTTCTACTGTAAATATACTGTCTGTAGATAATTCTGTAATTAAAGTGAATCAGTTCATGAATTTAAACAAATAAATACAGGAGAAACAGCTAGAGGTTTTTTTTTTAAACTTGTTTTGATTGGTATTTATCCTTCTATAATTTTAGGCATATAAAGGTGTTTGAGTCTTGCGTCTTAAGCGTGTGCCGTCTTAGTACAGGTGCAGAATCTTAGAGCTTTTCTGCTTGCTTTCACATGTTTTGCCTAACATCTTGGAAAATGGTCACTCATTCCTCTGCTCTGTTTGCTCTTTGGAAGCTCTTCCTCTGGAAGAGCTAGGAATCTAAAACAGAGGTGGCACCGCATACCAGATGCCTGGCCTTTAATTTTTGTCAGCTGAGTCTAGTCATTGCAGTCTATCTGCAATAAGTATCTCTGCTAACATACAAAGTATGCCAGTGATAATTGTGCTGAACTAGTGCTCTGATGAATATTGCTGTCAAGTATTGAAGCTTTATTTCTGAAAAGTTGCTTTTTAGATATGAAAATATTGTCCAATAGTTCAGAGTTTTATAGCCATTGAATACTCTTTTCAAACGGCACTCCTATATAGTACTTGACATAACTTGATGTAATACAGGGAGATAGGCTTTCCTTTTGTGTACCATATTATATGGAAACAAATGCTTAAATTTTCTTAAAACTGCACAAATTTTTGTCTCTATTTTTATGACTGGAAATTCTGGTGACTAAAATACTTGTAAGCATATGAAATAGTCAATGGTCATGTGTTTGCCGTTCCACATTATAAACAAAGTTAATGAGAGGAGCTGATGATGACAGTCTTAACTCTGTGCTTCATGCCCCTTTTTCCATTTTGTCATTGTGTGGGTGTTACCTTGACTTAGTACACTGCACATTGCTCTGTGTAATTTGGAAAACCAGTTTGTGTACTTGCATTGCTGTGCTCTGTGTGATTTCTTTACTGTAACTAAATTTGCAGATGTTATTTGTGCAGTTTATTCTGTAATACTAAAGCCTTTTTCTTTGCTTGTTAAGAAGGTGTTTTCTTGCAGATTATTTCTGTGCTGATGTACTAATGCAGTGCATATACTTATTTCGCTTGTAATGTTTTTCTGATGAATGCATAGAATATAAAATCAATGAGCATACAACTTTGAAAAACTTAAGGTTTTTCATAACCATAAATGAGAAGAAATTGTCCGTTAACATTTTCAATTGTATGATAATTCTGTCTCCCTTCTCCCTGTGTTTGTATAGCCATTCCGGTGTTCTGAATTAGACATCAAAGGTGCCAGTCTCCCAGTGCTCAGGCTATTGTAAGGATTTTAAGGAGGAAAAGTATACTCAACTATGATTGGTCTGCCAGTTAATTTTACTTCATATCAAATCCTGTCAGACTTGCAAAAAAAAAAAAAAGTCATGTCCAGGTTTCCTTTCAGTTGTCCTTGTTTTGCGGGGAGGTTTGTTTGTGGTTTTTTTTTTTTTTGAGGGTGTAGTGATTAATTTTTGGCTTGTAAAATGAGACTAAGAACTGTGCTGACATTTTAAGGCAAGTGAATTAACTCACTGCCCTCACTCCTGGCTCTTTGGTTGAGCCAGCATTGACTTCTCTTGCGCATCAAGTGGGTTTCAAAAAAAAAAAAACAAACCTCACAACACAAACCTCTATGTGAAAACAACGCACTTCTTGAATCCCAAGGGAAAACCCAAGGTTTTTCAATGATGGAGAACGTTACTGTTTCCCGATGTCAGTGTTAGTTTGCAGAGCACCCTTAAAGGCAGTAGAGAAAAATACTTCATCACGGACATGTGCTCTTTAGCCCTTCATACATTAAACTTCTTTACTTTTTGAGTGGGTCTGAGTTCTGGGGATTTTCTTTTTTTACCTGAATGTGTGCTGAAGCCACGCTCTAGATGAGTGTTAAGTTCTAGACAGGAACGCTTATTAGCTTTTCGCATTCTCTCCTTCAACGTGCCTGTCCTGTGCAGATACATAGCACCCCTGCTCCTGCGCTGATGGAACAGTGCAGATTAGAAGGTCGCCTGAATTCAGGTGCGCGCTAGTGCAGACAGAGCAGAGCTTACTGACCCTGGACGTGCATGGATAGCTCTGGAAGCTGTTTGTACTTTACTGTCTGCCCCTCCCTCTCCTTTCCCAACCACTAGGAAAATGAAACCAGTAAGTATGGTTATTCATTCTAGATAATTTCAAGATGTTTATCCCTGTTGTAAGTAAGGGCTAAGGTAAGATAATTAACATGAAGACAGGAATAGAAACTATATGTTGATAGAAAAACATCAGCAAGTATATATAGTGGGAGTACAGGGATTACATAAAGAGCACCCTCCAAGGGCAATTGTGAAAGTGTGACAGGGATGAGAGAAAAGAATGGACTATATTGTTCTGATTTATACCTTGTAGGTGATCATTTTATTAGGTTACTGAATTACCACCACATTTATTTTCATGTTAATTTTCTTCCTCATATTGTTAGATTTGCTAATGTAGTTATCAGCAATGAACAGTCACTTTTGTGACTTGCCTTTTTTCTATTTCTGCGGTCTCACTTCCTCCTCTTCTGTGCCTTACCTATTTTACTGCATGAAGAGATTAAATTATGTGACTATTTATGGCATTCAGTCATTTTGTATTCCTACTATTCTGTATGCTCATTTGACTCCTTATTTTTCCTTTCACACCCAAAAGTAATCTAAAAAATGGTTTCTGTTACATTTCTCTGCCTTGGAAGTGCTACTAATGGAAGATCTGTTAGGTGATGTTGATGTTAGGGAGTACTTTAGGTCTTCATTGAGCATCTTGTCTGCAATTTTTAGTTAAAACTTGAGCCTCAGAATCTGTACCTGTCAAGGGAAGGGTGAAACCTGAGAAAGCAGAGCTGACCGTGTTGTCATGTCATACTATTCCTACCCATTTAGTTCCCCCAATTCTTGTTCCCCAAAGTACAGAGCATCCCTTTGTACTGATGAAGTTCTTTAGTATCAGACGTTATTTGGTATCTGGATGATAGCATATATCTTTGAGCAGATCATCTCCTTGCCCTTGTTCTCTTTCTGTAGGTCACTAGGAAGTCTCTAAGAGAAGGCAGAAAGCAGCAAACTCCCTGAGGACAAGGGAGAAGAAAAACTGTTCTCTGATAGTATTAGAACATCAAATCCAGAAGTTCTGATAGTCTTGCCATGTTCTTGTTCCAGACAGTTTGTTAGCATGTGGTTAACAAATGTTACGAGACCTGAACACCACAGAAGAAACATTGCAACACTGTCAGGATTTTGTAATGGTGGTTTTGTAACTTCGACTCTTGGTTTCTACAATAGATTTCAGGGCTCTCAACATAATGATGCTGCCTTAAATAACACTTCAGTAAACGAAGCAGGGGTAGTGAGAATTTTTTTTCTTTTGAGAAAGTAAGTCTTTGTGTTTGTTTTTTAATAATTCGGCATAGTTTATTTAATCCGCTAATTGAGACACTGTAGACTGCATTTTTGTTCTAATCAAGCATAGCAGTAAGGATATTAGACCACTTCAAAGTGGTTTTTTATTTTTTTTCCCCAGGATACTAGTTATCGGTTTGTTCTGTGTTGTGAATGGAGTGTTAATATGCAACCATCTCTTTTTGCCTGAATCATTTCGTTAAGAGTGGTTGGTGACACAACCTTAGCAAAAAAATAATGATGATAATGGTGAAATGGAACAGACTAGGACTGGTTTCTTTTCTTTGTCTTTTTAAATGAGCAAAGTAAAAACCCAGTGTGTATCAGTAGAAGGCTCAACGTTTATTTTAAATCTGGAGAACACAGTGTGAAAATAGTGTTAAATGTTCTCAAAAATGGTTGGTTTGTTTACAGCTAACACAGTAATACAGCAGGCTATAGTCCTGTTTTAGATGACAACATTATATTTGAAAGATGGCTGAAGTAAGACTTGTAAAGTAATTTTCCTTGGGTCTCAGTAACATGTAGGTGGCCTTGAGGATAGAAATCAGAAGTATTTTTAATGTCTTGCTGTTAGTGGGATCTGTGCATAAACATGTAAGTCTAGACTTACAAAGGCATGCAAGTGTCTAGGATCTACCTGTCCTGCTTTAAGCTGTGAAGTCCAAAATAGGGCTTCTGAAGACTTTTACAATCACTGGTCTGCTAGGAAGTTTTGACATGCTTAGCTATATAAAGGTCTGCAGCTAGGTTGCCAAAGGCTTCATTCTGTTGAGCAGCTCAAACTGCCTCCTGTGTAGGCCCTGTGAGGCTTCACAAAAGAAATATTCTTTCCACCAGCCACCCACAGAGATGCTGCAGTCCCCTCGATAGCCTCAGAGTATGCCAAATGACTCTGACTCAGTAGGAGGTTAAAGGGGGGACCTTCTTTACTTTCTTATCAGTAGCTATAGCATTCACCTAGGATGTGGAAAGCCTGTTTTTCTTTCATGCTCAGGTGATTCATGGCCATATTTTCCAGATGAGCATCCTGACCGCTGGTCTATGGAGTCATGCTTGGTGCTTCTACTTCCGAAGTCTTTAAGACACTTGGCGACCTAATTCCAGGGCAAGGGCAGGATTCAAGGCATACTCGGCATGATTTTCTGTGTGAGCTCAGGCGGTTCACTGCTTGGTGTGATGGCTGTTTATGAATCCTTTTCTTAAGTATCTGTGTTTCTGGGTACATGTCACGAGCTTGGGAACTCAGACCTGTTCTCACTGTATGTGTGCCCAGTCCAGATTTTGGAAGTGTTGAGTGTCTGGATAGCCACTGCATCCCATCTTCCTGGGAGCTCAGGGAGGTGAAAGAAACTGTTGTTTCTTCCTATCTTTCTATCCTTCGGGCACCCAGTATGTTAGGTGCTCCTGGAGCACTGGAGGCTTGTTACCATTACTTTATTTCAGAGTTGAGTTTAATCTCACTGACAGCACCTACACCAGTTGTTGAGTTGTCCTTCAGAGCACCTTCTTTCTTCCTGAGCTGAGCTTATTTTTAAGCAAGGGTTTCTAAGGAAAGGAGCTAGGAAGTTGGTCTGGGTAGTCTTTCACGCTAAGGTAACTTTTTCACTGAGATAACTTGACAATAGTAGAGAGTTTGACTACTAAATGGGGATATTAACCTGTGGCACAATAAGCATCCTTAACTTTACACAAGTAAGTAGAGCCCGTGGAAATGGAGAAGGTTATTCATGTGAATAGTTATACATGATGAAATATTTATGAAATAAGGTTTTCATCTTATGCCTGTCTAATGTTTCTAAGCATTTCATAAAACGTGATGTTTCTGTCATAGCCCTATGTTATAGTAAAATGAACTAAATGCACTTACGATTTTAACTTCATTATAAATTTTGATCTGAAGCTGCATAGGAGAATTCTAAATAGCTTGTAAAAACTTCAGCTTAAACTTAATATATTACTTTAAATGGTAATGACTTTTTAAATGCTTCTTGATTTTAAAAACAAAAAATAAAAAAAAATCAACAAACAAAACCCCAAATAACAACACTGAAAAAACCCAACTGTGTCCTGTGACACTTCTGGGAAATGTTCTGAAACTGGAATACAAATATCTGTAAACCAGAAAATGTCAGAAATATAGGTTTCATACCTCATCACTGCTGTTAGTAGTTCAGGTTGTCTCTTAAAACCCTACCAGCAGATTTCTGATGAAGGTCCTCTTAAAAAAAACCAAAAAAACCAAAAAAACAAAAACAAACCCAAAAAAAACAAACAACCAAAAAAAGAAACAAAACCAAAAAAAAAACCACCACCACCTCCCCAAAATACCAAGAAAACCCCCTAAAACAAAACTAAAAAAAACCCCAATACTTTATGAGGTTCAGACTGAGTTTTTTAGAAAAGTGAAAATGGTAATTAATCCATATAGTTGCTTTGAAGAAAGCTTCAAAATTAATTCTCACTGTAATGGGGGGAAAAAGTATTTTCTCAAATCAGTTCCTCCTAATCTCTAAATTTCAGTCCATGTTTTTTTTTCCACAGAATTACCAAAAGCTATTGACCTGAGGGATTTGTTTTCCGTTCTGAAGTCTTGAAATTTTCCTCCTGGCTAATTACAGCCTATTACTCTAGACTTTGGTCCTTTAGCAGTAACATTTTCCATCTTAAGATGGGTTGTCCCATTCCAGTGAAGAGCATGTTGTCTGAGCGCTGAATGGAATTACTACCAGTGGAAACTATGCTGCAAGAGGCTCGATAAAGCAGCTGCTGTGCAAACCTCAGCTGTTTTTTCCATCCTCCCGAGCACTGGTAATTAGCATAGGGAAGCTGACTAATGTGCTGACGTCACCTCTTTCCAGTCGCAGCTTACATTTTGTTCCTGACTGCCTCAAAGCATGCAGGACTTTGTTCAGGAATTCGCTGTCACATACAGGATGCTCTGAAACCTTTCCTTTTTTTTTTTTTTTTGGAGGGGCTGGACTTGTTTCCCTTATAAACGCTGCCTGCAGGACCAACGGCTTCCTTAAAAGTCATTGGTTTCTGTGGAACAACAAGTATCGCTTTGGCGAAGCACAGAATGCATTTTAGAAATTTTAACTACAGTTTTAGTTCTCTGATTGCCTGTGTGGCAGATAGTGATGTCTTCAATCAAGCAGAAACAAGGGTATGCTTTATCTGTTGTGTTTTATTGCTGTGTACTACTGGAATACTGAAGTATGTAGATGCTGTTTCAAATAATTTAAAATTCGGGTGCCTTGATAGCTTTTTGACTTGTAAGAAAATGTCAATTTGATGTAAGAGTCTGGGTCTTACCAGTCTGCAACAGTATGCTCTGATATGAATGACTGACTCTGGAAATTATTAGATCTTAAGCTATGTGTTTTTGAAAATGATCAGAAGTTTATCTCTAGACTTACTTGACAGTCTGTATAGTGTATTCTTCACTTGCATATATGTCTTTGGTAAATGTTTAGATTATAATTTTGGTAGTAAGAGTTGCATAATTTATAGTACACTTTACACTTTTGGGGGGTTTTTTTGGCTGGCACTGTAGTTAAGAGCATAATGTTAAAACTGTAAGAAGTCCTCTCAGATTTATATTTAACTGATTAGAATTAATATAATGTAAGTAATCCAGTCCTGCTACAGAATCACAGAATCTTCATGGTTGGAAAGGACCCTTAAGATCATAGAGTCCAACCAAAATACAGCGAATTGTTGACTGCTAAGATACCTTAAGGACAAAAATAACATTTTGGTTAGTGCATATTGCTAGCATGACATTTATGACCTCTATAATCGCACACATTTTAAAAAAACCTATATTTTGCACAAGTCTTGCAGATACTCTCAGAGTTTAAATGTTGAATGTGACCTTTGAAATGCAATTTAGCATGGATTTCGCTTACTTTTCATGGTTGCATCCAGCGCTCTCTGGAGTACAGGAGGCTAACAAATACGGGCTTTGTGTCTGCAGGGTCCTGGTCTTGTTTCAGGGCTCACTTTGAAAAAGCTTAAGTGTGGCTCAGCAAGAAGCAGGACAGCTCTGTTCTTTTAAATGTTCTTGAATTACAGTGGTTATATACACAGCTGTAGCAAGTTTGTGAAGAGAGCTTTTCAGGAAGGAAAATGAAATATTGAAGTAATTGCTGCTTTCTTATGTGATCTTAGTTTATTTTTTCTACTAATTCAAAATGTAACAGTAAAAAAAAAAAGAGAGAGAAAATGTGATTTTTACATACTTGTTTGTTTTGGCTCTGTATTGAACTTCAAATAAGCTTTTATGAAGAGAAAATATCTGAAAATATCTGAATGCTTGATCTATTGCCATGACTGAAATAAGGCTTGTGACTGGTAACTGTGTTCTCATTGTGAGCCTGAAACACTTTGTAAGAGCATGGCAGCTTCAGAACCTCCTGCTTCTTTCTTCTCCTTTGAGCTGGCATCCTGAAGTAATCAGGTTATCATATAAATGATAAGAAAAATACCCAAGTTGGGTTTGCATAGGTGCCCTAGGAGCACAACCCGAAATGCAAAATGGAAATAGCCAGCTGTTGGTAAAGGTGCTTCAGTCTTTTCAGGCAGATAGGACAGCAAAGTAACTCAGCTGCAGATGTATGAAGGTATGAGGTTTTGGTCCAGTTCCTACTCTTACCACACAGTCAAAACAGAAAGTGTGTCAAAGGCCCTTCAGGAGCTGTATGGTTAGTACTTTAGATTTTTTTAGGAAAGATTCGGTTCTAGAAATAGAAGAGGCTATTAAACTAGAGTTCAGTAATAATATGTTTATTTTGCTAAATGAAAGTAGCAGCTATTAAAACAGGAGAGATGTTCATGAACTTTATTATGCGTGCTGAGTCACTGAAGAAAATTACATTTAGCTTGCAAATATGCTTTTTACATTTTTCTGTATTAAAACTGTTGTGTTGGTTTCCTTGAAAACTGTACACTTAGACAAAGGCATGCTTGGCAGACTTTTTTCAAGGCCTTTGGATATTAATTTTATGAGACAAGCATTTCTTTTCAATATCTGACCAGTGCGACTATTTTTATTATGTCACTAAATCAGAGTATCATGTCCAACACTTATTAATGATAATAATAAACTTTCTAATAAGGAAGAAAAAAGCTGCTATAGAGAAAACAAGCGATAGGTTAGAAAAAAAACTCATAAAAAGAGAAGAAGAAAAATAAATCTAAACTTTTATAAATACATCAATGTTCAAGAGCGGTGGTATGCCTCTGCTTAGTAACAGCAATTTCTTTATTTCTTTGAAGAAAGGTGTTGCATATTCACTTTCTTCTCTGGTACTTTCTTTTCAGGCCAAATTTGAATCGCTGTTTAGAACATACGACAGAGATATCACCTTTCAGTATTTTAAGAGCTTCAAAAGAGTACGAATAAATTTCAGTAACCCTTTATCTGCAGCAGATGCTAGAATCCAGTTGCACAAGACAGAGTTCCTTGGAAAGGAAATAAAACTGTATTTTGCTCAGGTAAGTCTCTTTGTGATTATCCTTACAAGCATAACGTACTCGTGATAAGCTTCCATAGCTCTTCAATCCTGCTAACGAACGCTGTTAACTTTTCCATTTTGATTAGAGAATCACATGTTGTTCCAAAGCTACAAGTATTTGGAGGCTGTTGCATATTTTGCATTTGTCTCCCTCTGTCTTGTTTTGATAACCTTGGGGAAAGAGAGTAGATGATAGTAATCAGCACAGTCAAAGATAGAGTTTAACAGGGTGGGGGAAGCCAAGTGTGCTCTGCCAACAGTACACAGGCACGCGCATACGTGCTCAAGTAGTATCTGAGGGAATCCAAAGTGCAGAGCTGCACGTTCAGGACTCTACCTGTTGATCTTTCCCTCACTGCTGCAAATTGTTTGTTTAGCACATGTTTGTAGTTGGAGACCGCCATCAGTGCGGCTCTATAGCTGGCTAGCCTCTGCTGCTAAAGATGTGAAACTCTCATGTTCTGATAATCTGGGCGCTTTGCGGTAGTACTGTGTATTTTCCTCCATAAATTTAATGGGAAAAATTAATCTATGTGTGTCTGTTTCAGATGTCCCTAGGGACAGTCCTGAAGGAGCCAGTTTATTTATATACCTTCTAGAATTCTCACCACTCTCACTTGTGGTAATGAGTTTCAACACCATTTGTCATTAGGCCTTAAAGCCCATATCCAGCTTCCTCCTACTTCAGTATTTTAAGGGCAGCTATTTTCTGGTGAAATTTTTGTAAAACTCCATAATGAGAAGATGCAGATATGCATACTTCATTGCATGTTTCATCAGAGTTAATGAATGTGGTGGCTTGTCTGTATTTTGTATACTGGGTCTTTCATATAGCTCTCTTCAGTAATCTAGTTACATGCTGCCACCTTGAGTGCCTGTTACAGCATAACATCTATCCAAACCTTAAAATTCCTCATGAATGATGGATTCGTGGGTAATAGTGAAACAGCTTTGGCATTTATACTTTTTTTCAGACTTTGCACATCGGAAGCTCGCATTTGGCACCGCCAAATCCAGACAAACAGTTTTTGATTTCACCTCCAGCCTCTCCACCTGTTGATTGGAAGCAAGTAGAAGATGCTACTCCAGTCATTAACTATGACCTTTTATATGCTATCTCCAAGTTAGGACCAGGTAAGAAGGAGTAGGAACGCTGGAATTCTCGTTGAGTAAAACACCTTTTAAACTTTCTGAATTTCTACAACTTTTCAAATTAATTACCATCTACCAATTAAATTTGTAATATCAGAAAAAGTATTAATAAATGGTAGTTTCTTACACACATAGTAATTCCACAGGATCACTTGGAGGGCCCAGGCCGCCACAATGTGATCTTTTTTTGTGATTTGTAAAGAGCGTGAATGTTGCTTCAATAATATATTAGCTTGTTCACCAGAATTTTCAAGAAGCAGCTTCCTGAAAATGAAGAGGCAGTCATGTAGTTACACGCCTCTTGAAGGGACAGGAAAGTCCCGTTTCAGACAATGAACCAGTTGACAGCTGTGTAGCTCTGTGCTAGAATTACCTCTGCATCTGAGTGAGTAGTATGTGTAGGAGGGAAACTGTCAGTATCAACCTAATTTTCTTTTGGAGTTAAGAGGGAGAAGTTTCTGCCACTCCTTGCTCCTTGTAACTTTCGTCTGCTGCAATTTATTCATTAATTGGAAACTTTGAGATAGTTTCACCCTGGAAAGGAAAAAAGTTTGTATCAGGTTCCTCTTTTTTTCCCCACTGTCCAAACTAAAGGAGATATTAAGAACGTACACTTACCCCTTATTTCTAGTGCTTTCCTGTAAGTTGCTTGTCACTTCAGCTAACTGCGCTATGCAGACTGTTTATAGGTTTATTAAAAATAGATAGAACCACAGATAGCATGTAGAACTGTTTCTCCTATTTGTGTTTTAAACCAAATACTACTTTCAGAAATAGATGTAGAGTTCCACTAAACTGAACTCTTATTTCAAACATGGTTCTGTTTTTCAGTGATTAATGATCGCATCCCTTGATGTCCTTTTATACTGCAGTTAAGACAACCTTCTTCATAAGAATTGGTGCAAATTATATTTCACAAAATCTGCAACTCTGATTTAACTTGTTTGCAACTGTACTATTAATTTTAAGGGAGAGAAAAAATGGCCACATTTAGTAGCAGTATCAAAGAGCACAGAAACTGTAGTCTGAATCATTTTACTGTAGTATTTTTATATATTTGTTTACCTACCAGCTTAGGGAACACATCTTATTTTGTCAGTAGTAAGGGGCGGAGAACGGGGTAGGGCAGAACTTTTAGCTCTTCATGCAACAGCCTTCTGTGTAGTAGTGTATGGTTGACTGCATACTGGTGATATCCAAAGATTCTAGCAAAAATAATGTGCTTCTCACAAAACACTAGGGAATTCTTCTTACCTGTGAAAATTCAGCCCTTAGCAGTTTGTGGAGGGACAAAAATTATGCTTATGCTAGCATAAAAATTGGGGTAGATTATTGCCAGTTTTTAATAAATACCATGTTTTAAATGGTATGTGAATTCTAATGGCAAGAATAATTTGTGGAAAGGTATTAAAGTTAGAAGTGGAGCTATTAAATGCCGCCACAAATCATTTGTTTATCCAGAAATATGCAAGCTAAGCAGATAGAGCCTGCATGTAGGTCTTTAAAACCATCCACCAAGAATACTGCTGACATACTTACTATATGTTTTTATCAAAGATTTTATTTTCCTGAAACCAGTTTTTGAAACAGAAGTCCC
Organism: Chroicocephalus ridibundus; assembly: GCF_963924245.1. Classification (NCBI taxonomy): domain Eukaryota; kingdom Metazoa; phylum Chordata; class Aves; order Charadriiformes; family Laridae; genus Chroicocephalus; species Chroicocephalus ridibundus. Next base: position 103,136,871 of record NC_086284.1, read on the forward strand.
ATAAGACTGTGCTTGTCAGAATGGAAGTTGGTTTTGATGAAACACGTGGAATGAATGAATAAATAATACTACAGCTTACTGATTTGGTACAGCTTATGAAAGGTCAGACCTTGCTCCATGGCGGCTGCTTACTTTACTACAAGCTTTCCTTTTAAGTTTTAGCAAGACCAAAAAGAAACCTGTAGGCCTTAAGATAAATACTTAAGGGCTTACTAAGCAGTAAAAGTTGGTCTTTTTTCTCTGAAGGTTCTGTTATTGAAGTGCCTTGCAGTAAGCTTACTGGCAGATCTGTGATCCCTTTTCCCATGAGATTTTTCATATATATTGTGAATGTTGAGCCTATAAAGCTCTGTCTCTTTCTTGACTGGGATGTTAATTGGAACATGGAGTTAATGACTTGGTACCAAGGAGCAGGCAGGGGTTACTCTAGCACAATGGCTTGTGTGTTTCTGAAGAACTGGAGGCAAGAGCCTTTTCCTCCATGGAACTGCTCTTTGTGCCGGTTCCCCTTCCTAAAGTTCTTGGGGAAACAGAGCAGAGACCGCTTCAGAGCCTTAGCACTCTCGTGTGTGCTCCTTGCCACCAGTGTTAGCTCTTTTGAACAGCTAATGGGCAGATCACTGTAGGGATCTTAATGGAGACTGTTTTCTCCACTGAGAGGTAATGAGAATAAGGTAACAAGAAAACAACATTAAGGGGAGCTGATCAGGGAAGCAGTGAAAAGGAAGAGTTTGCTCTTTCCCTGATCTAATGTAAGATTAGAATTATTTAACACCTGGTTAGATTTAAAAGCGACTCTTTATATTATGGAAAAAACAGATTTCAGATCAGTGGCCAATAAAACTTGTATCATAGCACTTCTGCACGCCAGTTATATTATATCTGAGTGTTTCACATTATATATGCATGAAGCTTGCTCTCTAGCTCTGCTGCACCACAGAATGCCAGAATACTGTTAGAGCAAGCACCTCTGTGTGAGGTGGGAAGAACTGCATCCAGCTTTCTTAAGACTGAAAGCTTTTGGGGGGAAGAAAGATCCTGTGGTTTTGCTTTTATTCAGGAAAACAAAGTCTACCTGAATGTGGTACAGTGGATAGATTATCTTGTACGCTTTAAAATGACAAAAATCCACCAACAAGACTTATGACTGCTCATGTAGAATGCTTTCCGGAATGCCTCCGGTAATTTATGTAAACTTGCTTTTAAGAGAGCAGCTGAGCTATGTTGCTTTGAAAACAGAACCTAAATACTTCTGGATGGTATATGTGACTGTTGGCAGTGCACCTGCCTGCACCATCCAAGGCATTGTGGCACCAGGCTTTTGTCAGCAGTGTATTACTTACACATTTTTATGAATTCCTTTTTAATAATTTTTGTCATACTTTTTCTACAGAAGGGATCCTTTTTAACCAGTTTTGCTAATATTTTAACTTTCAGGAGAAAAGTATGAGCTACATGCTGCAACCGACACCACTCCTAGTGTTGTCGTCCACGTATGTGAGAGTGACCAGGAAAACGATGTGGAAGAAGAAACAAAGAAACCCAAACCAAAAATTATTCAGACAAGAAGGCCAGATTATACTCCTACCCATTTAAGTTGAATTGCTGTTGTTTTTCCAAGGGTTACAAGTAGGCATATGCAAGGGAAACATTTACTGTGGAAACAGCAGGTCACAGATCTGGTGGAAACAGCAGCAGTTACAGTAGGAGAAATTCCAATATAAGTTTGCTCAGAAAAAAATATAGGAAGTTTCATCCTTATTTTTTGATGCTGCGGGTTGATGGATGTCATGAGTGTATTCCCATGTCACTGGGAACAAAAGATGGGCAGAAGATGACATTTTGAGACCTAACAGGACAAACTAGGTTAATTTTTTGGGGGTACTGTAGGCTGTTCCATTATAAAGCAACTGGGGAAAGCTTTCTTTGTTCTGACTTACATAAATCCTCAAACTACTAGGCTAGTCATTGTGTGGAGTACGTAGCGATAACAGAGCTGGGTTTAAAGATTAAAGTATGGGAATTCTAAACCTTTTTCTTATAATAGATTTTGTGCATGTGTATTCTTGGTCTTCTAAAGTAACTTTGCATTATTTTCTATAGTTTCTCACATGTTTCTGGAAATCTGGGAAATTGTTTAAAGTATTTATTATCTCAGCATCCTGGACTTACTACTAGATGTGTATATACATATATATTTATATTTGTTTTTATTAGCACTCATTTTCCAGCAGGCATACAATTTCTTCAGCACCTTATTTTGGTGCTATGTAACTTGTGCTTTTAAAACTTTAACCTTTTAAATGCCTATATAGGATTTTATCTGATAAAGTAATGGAAAAATGTGCAATAGGAAAGTTGTTTAAACAAGTTGATTTTAAATTATTTAAGTTTTTAAATAATTTATATCTTCAGTAACATTTGTTCGGTAGCTTTTGACTTTCTCATTTGGAAAAAAAAAAGTATTCTTAAATGTATAAATAAAGCTAATGTTGCATATTCACAGCAATGTAATTTTTCAGTGAAAAAAAGATGGTAATGGAGAGACACGAACTCCACGCAGTATGTGGATCTGCATTGTTGTGAGCAAAGGTTTAATGGTGACTGAAAAATTGCACACGGTGTGTAGAACAGTGAAGAGAAATGGAGTGCCTTTTCCTCGTTCATTCCTGATACGAACTGTTCTACAAGCTGCATACTTGTATCTTTTTCTACTGGCTTTGTATGTCCATAAATACAAAATTTCTTAGCTTTGCATCCAAAGTAAGCTGGTATTAGAGATGCTTAATGCCAAGTAATGATGCATACTTAAGTAATGGGTATATGTGGGAGAAGCTTTAGGGGTTTTTATATGTTAGTGTTTAAAGGCAGTAGCTCATGACATACAAGTTTAGAGGAAAAAAGATGGCAGAAGTGTATTTTGTTACTTGTTTTTTAAAATGGAGATCCTCACTTTGAAATAGGCTTCAGTATTTTTTTTTTAAGAGATAGTAACTCATATCTATGGGAAAATATCACAGTTTTAGAAAGGGGATGTTTGAATCTTCTCAACATGTTTTTAGAAATCAAAGCGTGGTTCTCTGTGGGTTTACTTTTGCCACAGTTGGTTTGAGAATAAGTTTTGTAGCTGGAGTTAATACAAAGAAATCCATTTGGTGCCATTTGAAGCAAACATTGACTTAAATACCCAGGCTCACACCTTGTTTTTTAAACAAATAATATATTTTAAAAAGTAAGATGTCTAATGAAGCCATTCCAAGCTGTGGTGCAGTGTAAACGTGGTGTTATTGAAGGCCTGTCATTGCCCTAGGCATAATAGCAATTGATATCCTGTGACTACAGAGAGCGGGAATATATTGAACTTGAGTAATGTTTGCAGTTATGATCTTGTTTCGATTGGTATGCCCTGTAAACTGAAACAAACACTGGTACTTGGTGTCTGTCTTGGAGCTAACTCAAGTGGCACTCTCCATGTTAGCAGTGTTAAGAAGAGCTAATGCCATGTATTGCTGGAGCCGTGTTTTATGGACATGGGGGTGCATAAGGTTATTTTGTGTTACTAAGGTATAACAATCAGCTGGATACATGTACTGCTTATTAACACGCAAAATAAATAAAATGGAGAGAAACTTTGTAGGTTGGCCACAACTGCCTTTAAGCCTTTCCAAGACTTTTTCCATGTTTCTCAAATTACTGCTGGACTTCACTTCATTCAATTTAAAATTGTTGGAATAATTCCTGTGTTGTCCTTTTTCAATCTTTCCATGATTACCAGTTTAAGCAGCAGCTTTGCATTAGAAGCCCGGGTAGTTGCTGTTGTGTTTCCTAGCAATCCTAAGAAAGCAGCACTACCTTTCAATTAAAAAGAACAGAATGTTAAATACCAATATGGTTTTTGTCATTTTAGTACACTGACATCTACCTAATAAGGTGGGCACTAGAAACCATGGAAGTCTTGGGATGGTTACAGTGTGTTTTCCCCCTCTGATGGTAATTGTAAACAAAGGTTGTGAGACAGTAACTTGCCTGTCTTCCTGGTTGTATATCCTGGCTTGTGCCACCTTCTGTTATCATCACTACAGTGTGCTGCTTGCTTTTTCTCTTTGTTTTGTTTTGTTTTTTTTAATGTTCAAATGAATGCTTAGTTGGTATTTTATACGGTTGTATAGTATGGGGCATATTTAAATTAAAATATTTTGTTGTCTTCTTGTAAATGTCATGGTATTTATGCACGGAACTAGTTGAAGATTTTGCGCCAAAGTCGGAACTTTAAGATTCCAAGTACTTCTGATTTGAAAAAGGTAAGAATAGTGTCCTAGGTTGGTCACGTCCTTACCAAACAAATGAATTTATTCAGAGTAAAGCTTTCCAGCCTCCTGCTCAAGAGACTTGCATGATCTCAGTCGAAGTATGAGAATTTACTAATGAGTAAAATACAGTCCAGAATATTCCAATTAAAAACTGATACTTCTGTGCCTGAAGTTGATGTGCTTTCTAATAAAGGTGTCAACATCTTATTATTCTATAATAATGCCTGTGCATTCATAATATCCTTACCAGTTTTCTTCTACAACATGAATAATTCTATTTTAAAGCCTTTGGAATATGAAAATATATCAGCATATAAATGGCTTTCTCTAGTAACTGTAAGCCTTTGTGTTGCAAAACATGTTAAGCAAAAATGCATTGAAGGCTTCACTCTCGATATAGACAGAAATCCTGTCATGGCAGAAAGCAGTTATTCATATTAATGCTTATCATTCTTCTCTACTTATGACTGGGAAGCACTGATGTTTGTAAGAAAGTGTTCTATACATAGAAATGGTTTGAAGTAGCAAAGGGGTGCTGCATGCAGGCCCGTGCAGGGGAATTCCTGCACAGAGTAACAGAAATAGCTTGGTCCTCGAGTGATCTAACAAAAGATAGAAGGTGAAATAGCAATTCCAACTGAGCCATCCTGCTTTACATAGACGACCTCATGTCTTTTTTTTTTTTTTTTTGGAAGTATAGTTCATGTTTTATTGTTTGCCCTCTGCATAAGGGTAGCATGCACAATCTCCATAAATCTGTAAGTAATCACTAGCGTTTGTCATTTTGCAAGACTTGTTGCCAGCTTAGAGATACACATTCCCATCACCGGGTTATGCCTTTGTCCATGCATTACTATATTAAGGACTTCACTTGATACCAAGGTGAATTCAGCAACTAAAGTTTGTTTTTAATCAGGGTTTGGTTTTTTTTTCAGAGCAGCAACAAGTGCAGTAACTTTGGTATTTGAAATACTGGACAAGTGTATTAGTTTTTCTTCTCGCATAGTCCAGACTTGTTAAGGGTGGGGAAGGAATGAACACCAGCAGCTCACTCTCATACCATTTTAACAGTTACAGCACGGATTTTTGCCATAGGCATAGTCACCAGCCTATTCAAGTTTTGCTTTGTCACACTAGAAAGAATGTCTTGGGGAAGACAAGTTCTTTAACTTGAACTTGTTATTTGTATCTATAAAGCTTGCTTGCTTGTTCTGGTGTGTCCAGAATTCTCACCCAGTTCCAAACATAGAAAATGATAGCAAGGGGTAGACCTTTACTCTAGACATAGACTAAGTTCAGAAATTCGCTTACTAGGTCTTGGGTTCAGTTGTTGCACTACCTCTATCGTCTTTGCTTCTATCCTGGCTTGCCCAACACACTTTAGAAACATTTTGCAGAAAATTACACCTGCGTAATGCTTTTAATAATTTGGGCTTGGATGTCTAAAAAGAAGAAAACAAAGCAACCGATAATAACAAAGATAAGACATCCTCCAAGATACTGTACATTACAGTGAATAAAGTGAGACCACAAAGGTGACTTGACTGATGTGTAGCTGACAGGATGGATCTGGCAGGACTGGATTTACCTTCTCTGACAAAATTTCCTGTGATAAAGTAGTGACTATCACACTTGAAACTGTTTGTCAGTTACCTGGTCTGTATTTATGTATCTAAAATTACAGAATCACAGAATGGTAGGGTTGGAAGGGACCTCTGGAGATCATCTAGTCCAACTCCCCTGCCAGAGCAGGGTCGTCTTAGAGCAGGTTGCACAGGAACGTGTCCAGGCAGGTTTTGAATGTCTGCAGAGACGGAGACTCCACCACCTCCCTGGGCAGCCTGTGCCACTGCTCTGGCACCCTCAAAGTAAAGAAGTTCCTCCTCATGCTTAGGTGGAACTTCCTATGCTCAAGTTTGTGCCCATTATCTCTTGTCCTGTCCCCGGGCACCACTGAAAAGAGTCTGGCCCCATCCTCCTGACGCCCACCCTTTAAGTATTTGTAAGTGTTGATAAGGTCCCCCCTCAGCCTTTCTTCATAAGAGAGGTGTTCCAGTCCCCTAATTATAGCATCTCTGTCATTCATCTTGCTTGCTTTTTTTTCCTTTTTTTTTTTTTTTTGAGTAACTGGGAATTGTTTTTTACAGTGGTATATTCCACCTGAGGTATGAAAAGAAAGAAAATGATGGGAGTTTAAGTATGAAAGGTTGACCAGGGGGAGGAAGAGACAGAGGCTCCAAGTGGCACGTTGTCACTTCTGGCAATGATGTCACCCATTCTGTTTCGGATTTTCTGCCTCCCAAAGGCAAGGTCAAAAAGCTCCAGTTCTTCCTAATGTTGCTTCCTGCTCCCACTCCTGCCCTTCTTCCACAAAGTATTATTCCATGTTTGCAAAGGATTTGAGAATCTCTGAGGTTTACAAGGATTTCCTAGGTCTTCTTTCTGAAATCACTTTTACCCAAGGATAGGCATAGGTCAGTGCCTGTGGCTTCAGAACTTTGTTACAGGCTTTACAAAGGTTTTGCAAGGGTCTTGTACGCTGGTAGCACAGCATGGGAAATTTTTCAGTAGTCTCCAGTCTGGTGCTGATCTTGCTGCTAGATTTCGAGTCTGTCAATAATTACTTTCATATTTGGAGTGATTATGTATTTATAGCTTGCACTTGTTAGCTCAATCCTTTTCAGAAAGTGTGAATTTGCTGCGGTGGGATTTTGGGGTTTGTGTCTTTGTCCCATCTTCAAATCTTTCTTCCATTTTACCTTTTATTTGGGTCTTTTTTCCTACATATTGGACTTCGTTGTGTACCATGTATCAAGCAGGTCCTTTTAACTCCTCAGCTTTTACTTTTGACTTTGTTTGTGTGGACTTGCCTATGCTTTGGTCGTGTGCATGTTTTCTTGCTGCTGAGGTTGTGCCAGGAACTCACTTCATTTGCGGTTTCATTACTACCGCGTCCTGCCTCAAGGAAGCCTTTAAGTGCAACTAAGAATTTTTCCTACATTCACCTAATGCCCAAGGTGTCATGTCCTTCATTAATCCTAATGAAATGATACCTGATTTTCTGTTTGCTCTGTGTCGCATGTTTCCTACTGTCATACGTACATGCTTATCCTTTATTTTGCTGGTGCAGACAGTTGTACTGTGTTCTGATGCCATGCATTTGTAACTGGCCATGCCATAATTAATTCCCTGTCTCATCGGGTGTGTTGTGATACCTTCAATACCTCTGTAGGTCTGGGAACAAGTCAGACTCACGCGTGGGATGCTGGCAGCCATCTACCACTGTCTAAACCTCTGGATGGTGCCTTGTAAATGGTGCCTGTCCCACTCTTCCTGAGTCCAGTGAGGAGAAGCTCATTCAGGGATAAACAAATGTGCAAAGAGCCCTGGAATACTGATAGGAGTTTGACTCGTGTATCTCTTTTTTTTTTTTTTTTTAATGTGTATCACCTATTAATTAATTCTCAACTTACACTTGTTATTCAGGGTAGACTCGTTATATCAGAGTACTTGCACTTGATACTGCGGATTTCAGTGGGTAGCCAGCATTTTGCACACAACTCCATTGTTTCCAAATCCATTTTGTTCAGTTTCGTCTCAGGAGCCTCGCTCTTCAAGTTAAAGGTTTTACAAAATAGGGCTAATTGAGGTACTGCAGAAATCTAGATGAAGGGGTAGAAAATATATCTGTCTTTGAGTCTTTTGTGCCACTGAGCGTTATTTCTCTTGACTGTTTGGAGTTACTCTGATATCAAGCCTATAAAAGTACCAATGAGGAAAAGCTAAAGAGGTCCTTTAAGTGTCATTCAGGTAGACGTTACCGTTATTTGATTCAAATTTCTTTTGTGGGAATGGGGTGAGCTTTTTGGGGTGCTAGGGGTGCTGCTAGGACTAGGCATGTTCTTTGAGCTCTCTGCCTCTGTGCATTTCAGTGTTTGGAAGTTTATATTGTGGTCTCTGCCCAAATCCTATTGTTACTTTCCCATCTACCTTACATCATGCACTTACGTCCCCTGATTCTTATGATATTTTCAACCTTTTCTGTAATAGTTCTTTAAAAGCTTTAAAATACATCTTTCAAAACCTGACAGGCTTTTAAATGGATTTTCGGTGAAGTCATCTTAGTGTCGTTTCCTTACAGGGTCTCTCTCTTGTCCAGAAAATTAAATAAAATAGTCTGACTTTCTCATAAAGTGCATCTGTAGTATTCAAAAACTAAATGGGAGATGACCAGCTCATAGCAAGTGGCCATTTCTTGTTAGAGTGTTACAAGTCTTTGGGTAACTTTCAAAGGAACTTAAGTGTTTAAGCTTTACAGGCTTTTATGCTTTTATTTTGTGATTCAGTGTACAAATGAAATTATAGATGGTTCTCAGTGAGTTGCTAACTTGTATCAGGCTGTTTTAGGAGGTCCAGAGAAGCTCTGTGAACTAGAGATCTTGAATTAGGTTGTAACTTGCAAGTCAGCTTTTGTTTGAGAAAGCTATCAGAATTTGGACTTCAAAAAAAAAAAAGTCAATACTGCTTAGTATACTAGATCTCGGTTTAAAAGAGTCAATAGGAATGCTTTGGAAAATAAGGAAGTGAACTTGTATATTCTCTAAAAAGAGATCCTGAATCTTTGTTGTTGTTGTTTAATTTCTAAAATGCAGTGTTCTGGGTTGCTTTTTTTCCCCCTTTTCCCTCATTCTTCTCCTTTCCATTAATCAATTTGGGTGCTGTATGATTTGAATAATTACCTGCATCCTAACTTGAATGCAGTTCCCCACAGAATTGTGCGTCTACTTTTTGGGGTGGGGGGCAGGGGACACTTGTGTGATTAGAGCCTTAAAGCATAACTAAATTGTTAATTTCAAGGTACAAGGAGGTGCCCATAGGTGGAGCTAAATATCAAGCAATGTCATTGCATACTACTCAATGAAACTGAAAACGCAAAACTCAACCTCCAGCTAAGGCTCCCATCGCAATAGCAGATATTGAAAAGAAATAATTTCACTATTAGGTTACGAAAGTCCAGCATTCTTTGTCTCTGATCCCTTTGAATATAGTAGATTTGAAACTTATCTGTGGTGTATAGGAAATCTTGTCGCAAAATACTTTTTAAAGGTAATCATGAGCCATTTTAGCAGTAAATTGCGGTGTGGCATGCTGTGCTCTGCTTAATTTCATTGATATCACTCATAAGAAAAAGTTGACATATGCAAAGTGTTTCAATCAGCCTGCTAACAAATCTTTGCTTTCAGGGCAGGTGGACTACCAGAAGATAGCTAGCAGTTCAGTCTCACATCTCAACTTGTTAGAGGGCCACAAGGATGCAGTACAGGTTTCAAATGGAATGCGTGCCTAATATTTCGCAGTAAGGTTGCTTCCAATGCTTGAGTAACTTTGTGCATCTCTGGGTATCCCTGTATGCGAGTAACATGGGGTTACTCCGAATGATTAAAGCAATTTGTACGTGGGCTGTTTATGCTGGGGTGTAGCGGTTCAGTGGAGAGAAGTTGGGGTTTTTTGTCACTGAAAGTTGTCACTGCAATACTCAGGTAACAGCAAAAGCAAGTTATAAAAGGCTGGCCGTTGCAGGCTTGCAGTGATGGTTAATGCTTGTAACTTTGCAGATGGCTATCATCTGCCATCGAGTCCAATCATCAACCCCACTCTACAAAGTTCTCCCTTACACCATATCCCTTAACACCACATCTAAACGAGTCTTAAACACATCCAGGGATGGTGACTCCACCACCTCCCTGGGCAGCCTATTCCAGCGTCTGACCACGCTTTCCGTGAAGAATTTTTTCCTAATGTCCAGCCTAAACCTACCCTGCTGCAGCTTGAACCCATTCCCTCTTGTTCTATCGCTAATTACCTGTGAGAAGAGACCAGCACCAACCTCTCTACAATGTCCTTTCAAGTAGTTGTAGAGAGTGATGAGGTCTCCCCTCAGCCTCCTCTTCCTCAAACTAAACAGTCCCAGCTCCTTCAATCGCTCCTCATAGGATTTATTCTCCAGGCCCTTCACCAGCTTTATAGCATACCTTTTCAAGCTAGTGTTACCCTAACTCTGGTATATAAGCACGCCAGCTCAAAGGAAGTGTAACCAGCAGTGAAGCTACCTGTTAAAAGTGGGGTATAATTTTTATGCCAGAGGATGGGAACTATCATCTGGGGTGTAGTTCTGCTTGTATCACGTTCATCATTTGCTGTACCAGCTGCCCCAGCCTAGCTTTGTGCCATGTAAAAGAGTAAAAATTGCTAGTGTTATGTAGCCATTAGATGTGTTTAAAGTATTATGAGAAAAATTTTGAACTATTTTGGTCAACTTTTCTTCTTAAACCCGTTTGCTTTAAAGGGGCACGCAAGCGCGCCCGCTGTGAAAACTTGCTGGTTACAAATGTAAAAGGTGAAGTTCAGGTGCACAGCTCCTTGTGGCCACTATATAAAGCGATGCTAATTCACAGGGTGTGTCTGACTTGCATCCAAAAGTGTTTCTTAACGTGAGTTACTGTCAGGCTAATACAAAGAGGACCAGCTACATAAAGTGCCTTTAACAGCAGCGGGGAATTTTTGTTGGCCTTTTCCAGGATTGGAGCTGAACCGTGTTGGATTGAGCCTTTGTTATGATAAGTAAAGTAATGATCAGTTTATTGATCTTATTTGAGCTGGGGAGATCTATGACTTGGCATAAAAAGCAGTTGCACGGCCCTCTGTACCTCTTGTTTTCCATTCTTAATGTTTTGCCCATTCCGTAAAACGAAGTTTAATCACGCTGGCCTGGCGTGGCTCGAAGCAGCAAGTGCTGAGGCACTCGTTGCGCTCTGCGGTGACTGCAATGGTTCGCGTGCTGAAGAGCTTCTGTGTATTAGACCGGGGGGGGGGACTCACCCCTGATTTGGCTGGTCCCTGCTCGGTGCAGACAAACAAAGCAGGAGTCAGCTGGCGCTTTACTAGAGCAAACGCGTGGAGATTTTGTGCTCGTTTCTTTCTCTAGAAAACATCAGATCTTGTAGTGTTTGTTAGTATCTTCTCAGATGTCCCTCTGGTATTTTATGTCCCGTTCAAACATTTCTAAAAAGGCTGTTTCTGATCTCTTGAGAATTGCAGAAACAGGCAGCCAGTGAACAATAAAGGCTGCAAGGAAATTTCTGTTCAGCCAAGTAATTATTTCTCAAACATATATTTTAGATGCTTTGTGTGTATTCCATACCTCGTTGGGAGGGGAGAGTATGCAAAGAGAATACCGCTGCTGATGTCGCTCTTGCGAGAGGGAATTGGAGTATCTTCCTTGTTCTGATACTGAAGGTCAAAACTATTGCATGTCATAACGTGCAGTGTTCTGGCTGAAGGCAAATGGGCAAGTTGGTGACGAAGGACACCTGGAAGGACTTTTACTTCTTGTAAATGGGGGGAGGAGGAAAAAAAAAGCTGCAGGGAAAAGTCTTGCCTGTAATTGCTTTTCCAGTCTATCTAAGGTGGCTCTGTCTGAAACAAGGTAGCTGCCTGAGCTGTCTTAACATACACTTGTTAGATATACTGGAGTTATTCTAAAGACTGAAAGGGTCAGGCTTCTATTTCTGCAGCCAAGCACAGGATTTCATTCAAAGAGATGGAAAAGGCTTCCAAGAAGAGGTTTTGTATGGTGAAGGCCATTGCTCCAGAAGTGCTTTTTTTTTTTTTCTTTTCCATGAAATTTCCTGTGTTGAGATTTTAAGGAAGAGCAAGCAGCAGTCAGACTGAGACAGCGGGAGCATGATGTGATGGAAAAGGTGGTAAGAGGCAGAGGGAAGACAGAAGGAAATCCTAGGGGCAGGTAAACTGATTTGGAATTAAGAAACTGGGAGGAAGTGTGAACACAGAGCAGCTGTCACTAAGTGTCTTGCTGATTTGCTGCTGTACTTGAGGTGGTTGTGTGATCTGTGACCTGATCCATGACTAGATCCGAGCCACTTCAAGAACTACAAGGCAGGTGTGTGGGGAAATGGGTGAGGGCAGTGGGGACACTGTCCCTCTGTGGCTCCTGGATGAGAAGATGGTCTCACCAGACCACACCTGGGACTCCGCCACCATCATTTCCCCTGTCTGGGCTAGTCAGCAGGTGGCTGAGCGTCAGGTCATTCACTTCTGCCTGTGTCCTAACCGGGATGGCCAGCAGCAACTGCAGTTGTTGTTCTTGGTCATGAGAGGGTCACCTCGTAGCTTGGAGTGTGAGGCAGCTGGATGCCTGCCCTGGCTCCTTGGCTTATGCCAGGCCTGCAGTAGGAAAAGGAGAGGCAAAAGATTCCTGAGGCTGAGATGAGGAAGGAACCAAAACAGGGAGAGTTTGACACAGACGTGGGAGCAAGCTTGGCTCAGACTTCCTCTGCCCCCACTCCTCAGTGCCCCCACGTATGCCTCCTTATGGTGGACACAACAGTCCTCCAGCTTCTTCATATCCACTGGCAACGCTACTGCTGTAGGGACCATCACACCGATCCTCTTTGTTATAGTAGCTCTGATCCAGCAGCTGGACCTGTGCCCCTGGCATGTCACCTTTCTCTCCCAAAACACATGCTTCGCATCGCCAGGTTCCTCACGCAGCACCAGGTACTTCTCAACTCCCTGCCCTCCTCCTAATTTTTGAGGTGCACAGAGAGTAAGCCTCTGCTTTCTTATGCTCCAGTTGCATATCTGTATTTCACTGACCTTCCTTCACCACTTGAACTTGAACCACTGGCCTTACCAGTCACGGTGCTGCTGATCAGGATCTCTGCCTTTCAAGGTTCAGCCAAATACAACTGTGGTGGTATTTTTAAAAATACGAGTGAATATAATTTCTTAGATTATTTTTAAAATTAAGGATTTATGCTTTAAGGAGAATACAAATTCAGTCGAACAGCAGGTTACACTTGTGTACAGAGTACACTCGTGTTCTGTACTATATAGCTGAGCTCGTCATCTGAAGGACCGGTGTTGCTGCGCCGTAAGGAAGTCCACTTAGATGCAGTGTGCTCATAATAAGCAGGGAAAAGCCAACCTAATGATGCTGGGGGACTAGTAGTGTGAGCGCAGACTTCTGCTGCCTTAGATCAATGGGGAAAGGTGTCATGGAAAAGTTCAGGCTCGTGAAAATAATGCAGTTTATGCTGTGGGAAATCTTCAAGAAGGGACATGGGGCTGTTGTACCTGACAGTAAGGTCTTGATTTCATTTAGGTGGGTCACAGCTAGGTATTCAGTTTGAAGTCTTAGATGTACTAAACAATTTACGTTATTTAAAAAAAAAACCTCAACGAATGCCCCAAGAAATTTGATGAGTAACCATGAATTTCCTAGGTATCTTCAGCTCTGAATACTCTCTCCTTCCAGGGCAGCGTTACAGAGTGGAAACTTTGACGCCGGCTTAATTATAGGGTAATGCTTCTATATAATATAGCTCCTGTAGGTAGGTCAAAAAGCTTCCTGGGCACAGTACAGTGTTCCAGCATGTACTTGTTGAGGCGCAGTTCTAATGGTGCTCTGCTGATTAAGGAGAATGGTTTAAGCAGTCAAAATTTTTTACATGAGATTAAAAAGATGGTGCAGTACATTATGCTGTTAATCTCTCTGCCAAATTGTGTTGTGTGGGACAGGCACTTAGCAAGAACTTTCCGTGCTTTGTCAGCCTGTGGAACCATCTGGGGAAGGGACTAACACCATTTTGGGGGGGTGTTGTGCTGGTTAGTAGTAATACCTGATCTTTCCTCGCCATAGAGCGTGGCTATGAATTAACTTATCCATGTGTCCTGTAACTTCCTTCTGTTCCCAAAGGTTTAGTGCTCAGTACTTGATCTCTCTGCCCTTACCTCCTTTCTACATCCAACGCGTTGCCAGAGCCACACTGGGATTCATTTTATGTGTAGCCCAGTTTCCATGTCGGAGAATGTCAGTAGGGAACAAGGTGTCGCTGTGTGGTTTTAGGGGTGTGTTGCTCATCAGATATCAGGGTTGCTGAAGGCTGTGGCAGATGTGTGGGCTGCAAGGAGGGAAGAACAACTGCTCAGGTTAAAAGATATGATTAATTGTTGTTCACCAAAGTTCACAATGATGCACGCGCTTTGCAAACACCAGGCTCCAGAAGGTCTCTGTCTCAAGCAACTTCGAGCTACAGCGTGAGCAGGGAGGACCAAGACACCCAGGCATGTGAGAGGAGACACTGAGGAGGCCAGAAAGAAGTAGTGATTGAGCATGAGTGAGGTGTCAACAGCCCCAGTCTATGGCTTGGCTCTGAGCTCCCCGGTGTGGAGGAAGCTCTCAGAGCTATTTAAGAGAACGCTTAAAAAATTAAGTCCTACTGGAAATCAATTTCTTATACCCTAGGGTGGATGAGAATTGATCTAAATTCTGGGAAATTGTGCCACCTCTGCAGGCTGGATGGCGCAAGGCGGTGGTGAGCGGCGAGAGGGAGGGTGTAGGCAGCCCATGCCGGCGTTGTTCGTTTCCTCAGCAGTAGATGCCTTCACTTGGCCAGCTGAGTCACGCAGCATTGCGTCTGCATCTAAAGAGATGCTGTCTGCTGTCAGAGAAGGAAATGCGCTGAAGAGATGCATTAGCTCTGCTCCACGCAGGGTAACTCATTACAGCCCGAGGACTTGCTAGCGGAGGCGTTGCCTATTGCCTAGGGTGAGCGAGAAGTGAAAGGTTGCCATTTTGCTACTGTTAGTCAATCTGAACAGCAGCACGGTCCCCAGTCGTTGTAAAAACAAGCGCTTCCTCAGCTGACATTGCAAAAATCACCGAGCCTGGAGCTCAGAATGGCAGACTTCTGCCAATGACACCACAACTTGGCTGGCTACGAGGCTGCTCGCTGTCTGCAGATGCTAGCTATTTCGCTTCCAAACGTCTCAATTTCCCTGTGCTCCACTTGATTGCACGCTGCCAGATGGCGCAGCAAAGTCTGCACCAGCTCCACAAACAAACGCCACAAAGAGGGCTTCAGACAGAAACCACGTGGCGAGCTTATACTGCAGGTAATCCTGCCGTCTGGCCAGGTACGTGGGGCTTCCATGAGAAGACGATAAATAGCCAGGCACAGGAGAGGTGCTTGCTAGTGCCTCTAATGGGGTCAAAGGAATAGAGAGGCCTTTTCTTTATCGGAGACCAGAAAATTACTGTGGAGCTGGGAAGCAAAAGGAGGGAGGGAAATGCGCATGGGAAGTGTCCTGCTTTCCAGGAACACTTCTGCCGTTTTATGGGGGTTTTTTTTGGAGCACCGAAGAAATCCAACTGGAGAGTGGGTAATCCATAAGAAAGCAAGTTTCCTTCATCCTGCTGCTTCTGGAACAACTGGCTTAAAAATATCTATTATAGGTGAAAATTATATGCTGCAGTGATTAAGCTTTTAAAGTGCTTTTAAAGCATTTGGTAGAAAATATAGGATGACTTTTTGATGCATGGACAAGGTCTGTTCACAGAGGTCTGAATTCTTTTCAAGCTCCATGTCCCAGTCTGTCCAGCCCCGCAGGATTTCAGGGTATCACCAGAGGCCCATAAACACATCAGAAAACAGACTGCATTAAACCCCTGAGCTCATCTACCGTTGAATCATGTCCACGCTGGCTGCCTTGGCGCCACAATGAGCTGGCTCCACTGTAGGCCAGCCTTTGCATTTGGGCCAAGTCCAAATCTGTGAGCATCCAGCCTCTTGTGATCGTTTCCTTTAACAGCAAATCAGACACCCGCGTTGTGCGTCTTAAAACGGGCATCAAAGCTCTACCTGGTGCAGCAACCAGCTGCTTGCAAATTTTCTGTTTCCATTATCTCCTAAGCAAGCGCATAACTTTCCCCTTGGGGAGGTGGGAGTGAGGGGGAGAGCCCGTACACTTTGCCAGGCCCCTGGCAGGTTCAGGTTCCCCAGTGAGCACTTTTAACCCGGCAGGCATCAAGCTCTTCCAACTAGAAGCCACGCTTACAGCTGCCGGCAAAAGTTTTTTCCGGTGGTGAAAGCTGCGCTTAGCGGCCTGAAAACCTTTTCATTGTAACTTGCAGATTTGAAGCTGCAAAGTGCTACTCCCTGCCCTTCCCACCAGTGCGATCCACTTCTATGACTATTAAAAATGGAATTAAAAAGATATTTGGATGACTTCACCCGAAGATTTTTCCAACCAGGGAAAACCCGTTTTCTTTGTTTCTTAACACTTCAAAGGGTCAGAACTAAAGCTGCAGAACTTCTCCCCCCCTTTTCACCTTTGGCTGCAATGTCCTGACTGCCAGGTGGAGGAGTACACTGGGAGCATCTTAATGGGAATTACCCCATATCTTTGTTTTTTTTTTTTTCTATCTATAATTACTTGTTGGTACAGAAAATGGAGCAGAAGAGATGTCCCTATGCGTGTGCAACCACAGAAATGGTGATAGACGTGTGCTGGGAGTCCTTGTGTTCCAAATCAACATATTTCCACGTTTTTCACCTCAGTTAACAGCATATTATCAAACACACTGAAATGCCGGGGGATTTTTACTTGGAAGACTGAACAGAAGGCTTTTGTGTTTGGTTTGCTCTGGGTGGAGTTGGGAGGGGTGGGTGGGGGAAGCACTCTTTCCCCTTTTAGGTGAGGAAAACCCCTCTGATTATTTGCACTTGCCGTGCTCTGAATGCAGCTCGCTTTGTTGGGTGATTGCTGTGTGGGCAGGTAGGCAAATTCTGACCCACCTTGGAAGAAAAAGAAGCTTTGGTTTGACACATCTGGCTGGCATTAGGTGCTCTACAAAGAACAGTGTCCGGGTGTCAGCCCTGTGAGCTGCCCAGAGGCTGGCCTGCGGGTGCCCGCTGATGGAGACGTGCCTTGTGGCAGGTGGCACAGGCACCCAGCTCAGGGTTGTGGGGTTTTTTGGTGTTTTTTTTTGGTTTTTGGGGTTTTTTTTTTTAAAAAAAAACACATCAATTTCTGTGTTTTTCAGACTACTGGATCAGTTTATGCGAGTGTGGTGTAAAGTGCCCTTGCTGTCATTTGGAGGTAGCTAAGTGCCTGGAGTCCTGTCCTGGGGTTCCTCTGGTAGAAAGAGAACAAAAGGATCGTCTCTGTCCAGAAAGTTTGGTCGTACCAGGTCTCCTTGCTTCATAGTTGCTTTTGCCTTGCTGTGACCTTTACTTGGGTGGAGGTCCTGCCTACTGGCAGCAAGGTGGCTCTCACTGAGCCTGTGCTGAATGCAGCAACTCATAAATTAAATCTACCTAAAAACCTGTTCTTTAAACCTATTTTTATAATCTGTAAAATCTGATGGTCGTTCAGCCTACAGAAAAGAAGGCTCTGGGGAGACCTTGTAGTAGCTTTCTAGTATCTGAAGGGGGTCTACAAGAAAGCTGGAGAGGGACTGTTTGCAAGGGCATGTAGTGATAGGACAAGGTGTAATGGTTTCAAACTGGAAGAGGGTAGGCTTAGATTAAATATCAGGAAGAAATTCTTTACCGTGAGGGTGGTGAGGCACTGGAACAGGCTGCCCAGGGAAGCTGTGGATGCCCCATCCCTGGAGGTGTTCAAGGCCAGGCTGGATGGGGCTTTGAGCAGCCTGGTCTAGTGGGAGGTGTCCCTGCCCGTGGCAGGGGGTTGGAACTAGATGGTCTTTAAGGTCCCTTCCAACCTAAACCATTCTATGATGGCCATGCAGCAGAAAGGAAACCTCTAAACAGGAGGACCAAGTCACAGGAAAGTGCTCAGGCAGAATTGCAGCAGCTCTTGGGACTGTGTTGCCTCAGCACTGGGATGAACATACACCAGCTTGACCCGGCCTGCGGTGGAAAATGTTAAAGGATGAGGGTCTCTCTCCATCACCAGCCGTCTCTGGTGTGGAGCTCTTACTGCAAAGAGGGCATCTGCAGCCTCATCAGTGTGTGTATTTAGTTTTGGCATTAATATTATTACCCTAAGCAGATGACCTATGACCTCTAAATTCCTTCCGGATACCCAGTGGCTCAATTTTAAAAACAAAGCGTACAGAAAGGTGACCTTAGAAGCAGGCTAAAATAAGAATTTCGTGCTACTGCAATGTCTAGATAGTGACATGTGTTGCTGCCTGACCTGGCATGCACTTTCTTCTGTTTGTTTAGTTGTGAGTATGTGTAAATGTGTAAATGTTTGCAAAGTGATTTGATGTTGATCTTAGTCAAAAAAACCCAACACTAAACAACTTTACTTCCGTAAAGTGTAAAAATAACAAAAATTGCCTTTGACCGAATGTATGAAAAGTCACAGTTATCAGTTTTTTCCCTCTGCATCTGGATGCTCCTCTCGTTCGTGAGGATGCTGCGGTGAGTTACTGGGGTGCTGTGTGGCGCTGCCCGGGAGCAGCGGTGGCAGAAGCGGTGGCACAGGGATCTCTGGAGCTGGCAGAGGCAGGCAGGTGTGGGCCTCCCCTGAGCACCAGGGACTGGCAGTGCCTCTCCAGCCCTTCCCATCTGAAGTCCTGCGTACGCTGGAGAGGAGGTGGAGGCAGAACAGGTTTCCCTGGCCGCGAATCAGCCCTTCAGCAACTGTCAGGGTGCCCCTGTCTCGCAGAGACGACGCCACCTCTGCTGAGACCGGCCTGTGCTGCTGCCACCACCAGAGGAAGAGGGGAGGTCTGGGCAGCCCTTGTTCACCAGGGACGTATTTTGTGTTGGGGAGGGGCTCACGTGCATGAGCAGAGTGTCTTGTGGGGCGTCAGGTGGTGGGGTGCAAAGGATGGGGAGCGTCACTGGCTGGCTGCTGGGGAAGCAGCTGTGGGGCTGCATTCACAGGGCGCCCGGACAAAGGAAACCCCGCTCCCACTTGAGGGTTTGGATGTCGCAGCTTTAACTAAAAAGGCAAGGGTTGATATCTTGGTTGTTTTTCCGTATGCTGGAGAGGTACTTGCTCTGTCATTTTTATTTTTTTTTTTTTTTAGAGTAACTGGGTCAATTTGAGTTTTGTTTCGTGTTGCTTTTAAGCAATTCTTGATGCCCTGGTTTATTCACTAGTGCGATGCAGCAGCATTCAGATTATAAACACCTATTGACATAACTGTGTGTGTGACTTTTTTTGGATGAGATTCAAAAGAAAATGAACCGTGGGAACATTTTTCTCTTCTGCGGAAGCATAAGTGGTTAATTTTGAACTTGAGGTGTAGTGATGAGGTGAAATCAGGTGTGATAAAGTAAGCGAAAATATAGTTTTCACGCTACTGCTTTGTCCTAGAAAGCTTTGCTTTGAGGTGCACTTTTCTCTTTGACTTTTTTCAAGAGGTTGTCTCATCTCCAACAATTAAATCATGGCTGTCAACGTGTTTAATTAATTTGCCATCAGAAGCATTATTACATTTTGTGAAGGATGAGAAATGCTAAAGGTATAAAAGATCAGCTTCGCTAGAGTAGAGCTGAGTGGAGGAGAGTTACAAAACAAAAAGCAGCATCTATGCAAAGGATTCAAGTATTCATCCACCTCCCAGCCTGTGTCATGGCAAGTCCCTCGTTATCCCTGATGCCGCAGTGTGAGCAGAGACAGACAAGGGGCATTGCACAGCAAATACCTGATTCTTCCTCGGCATCGCTGGGTGAGACCTGCTGCCTCTGGTGCCGGGCCAAGAGTGGCAAGGGCAATCACAGGGCCACCCGCCTCTGGTGACACAATGGTGATGGAACTAAGCCTTCGAGAGGGAGCCTGGGGGCTGAGCTGGTGAGAGCCGCCTGCAGCCAGAGCGGGAAGCTGGGTGGCCACAGACACCTCATAAAGCATGGCCTCAGGGGCAGCCCATCTGCCCCGTGCATCGGGGTGTGCGTGACGCTTCCCGAACACTCACCGGGGGGACCCTGAGTCACTTTGGTTTTTACCATCAAATATATCATGGAGGAAATGGAGAGGGACTCTTTATCAGGGAGTGTAAGGATAGGATGAGGGGTAACAGTTTTAAACTGAAAGAGGGGAGGTTTAGATTACATATTAGGAAGAAATCTTTCACTATGAGGGTGGTGAGGCACTGGAACAGGTTGCCCAGAGAACTTGTGGATGCCCCATTCCTAGAGGTGTTCAAGGCCAGGCTGGATGGGGCTTTGAGCAGCCTGGTCTAGTGGGAGGTGTCCCTGCCCAGGGCAGGGGGTTGGAACTAGATGATCTTTAAGGTTCCTTCCAACTTAAACCACTCTATGAAAACCTCCCAGAGAAGTTGAATGGCTGTTGGGGTGGTGTAGGACAGGACAGGCAGCTGGGGACTCAGCCTGCAGTGCTCTGCAATACTTAAACCAAATACTTCTGGTTCACATGAAATGCCCCAAGACTAAGGCACTAAAACGTTTGAGCAGTTTCCAGTGGTCCTGGCTGACCTGAGCGCTTCCGTGATGCTCACAGGTAGTGAATCACTGGTGGCTAAAACAGACAAGAATCCCACTTATTTTTTTAAAAGGATTTGCGATAAAAGGTGATGCCAAGTGGAGCATTTTGACATGAGTGTCACTGGTCATAACACCAGAAAAAAACATCCTCTTGGTGAGATCTACTGGAAAATATTTGGATGGTAAATTTGTTGTATTAATACAGTTTGAGTAATGGATGGTGTTTGGAAACTGAACTTTCCAAACAAAAGGAATAATGTACTATATCTGGCGCAAGAGTTGAACGACAGGAATTCACATTTTCCATTTCCCAGTGTGGAACAAACAAAGTAGGCTTAAAATTAGTAAATCTGTTAGTCATTGCGTTATGAATGGCGTGGACGAGTAATGTCACTTCTTGGGGAAAATGTTTGTTACAACTATATGCAGTTTTCTAAATAAAACAGACCTGCTGCTTGGCACATGAATCTCACTTCAGTAAGGTGGAGCATTTGGCATCTCGCACTTGAGCATCTCTGTTTGTGTGTGACAGAGGGATTTGGGCTTGGATGACCCAAAGGAGTCAGCAACACGGACCTCTTGGACTTTGCTGGGTGGGCATGTATCCGCAAAAGGCGTTGTAGGATGAGCCCCGGGGCTCCATGCTGCTGCCTGGGGTGGCTTGCCGGGAAGCTAACAGAGCTCAAATGTATTGACGGTCCTGGTACTTCTTCTATGATGACTTAGTCAAAACCCATGTGTTTTGTAGCAGTTTGGGATTTCAATGAAAGAACTGTTCTCTTATATTAAGTTTGGGTCTTCCAAAGCATTTCTTCCTGGATTTTTAGCTATCAGCTTTTCATTTAATGGCAACCTCTTCTCTGGGGACATTTGCTTTTCAATAATGAGAAGTCATAGGTTCAGCCAGGAGTCTGTGAAAGCAGGAGAGTAATTTCTTAAAACATGTCGGTAATGAAGCGTTGTGATTAAGGTCACCTCACCGTTTGCTTGTGGTGTTTTTGCCCCCGGGCTGTGACTGAGTATGGCTTATGGCAGGCAACAACCAAAGTACAGGCAACCAAGGTTGCTTTTTCATCCCTGATTGCAAACCACCATGGGCTTCAGCCTTGCTTGGTGACCGAGAAAGAATGGAAATTATGAGTTTAGCAATAGTCCCCTATTTAAAGCAAGAGGAATGTGTGGCAGCCCGATCTAAGGAGGGACAGTTTCACTCCATGTCTAGCCTATTGTTTTGAGTGGGAGGGAAGTCAAAAAAACCGGGAAGGCTTGTTTGCCTGGGAGGAAAAGAAATGCCTGAAGTAACGAAAATATGCAGCGGGTGGAGAAAATGTCCATGTGTGCGCATTTAAAAGGTGTGTATGTGTATAAATACAGGTATAGAAATCCCAGGAGCAGAGGAGGAGGGCAGGGTGAGGGAGCGGGGTTTTTGACTTGGGTTTACCAGAATTTCTTACAGGTGGAAATTTTGTAGATGGTGAAAGCTGCACAGAGCTTTTACTGTCCAACAGTTTCCCCTCTTCAGAGATGGTAGCACAAGAAGGTTCTTGCTGTCTTGCCTGTCTAGGAGATGATGGTATAGAATAAAAATGTTTTGCGGCTCTCAGGAAGCCATCAGGTGATGTGGGTGTGCCTTTCACAATCACAGCTGTCAGCCAGTCTTCTGAACTTTAGGGAGCTGGTTCCTTCTCCTGAACTTTCTGTTGAACTTTGAACTTGCACCACGGATAAATCTCTGTCTCCCTTTTTCTTTTATGTCTGCACAAAAGAAAAAGGAGAAAAAAAAAATAAATGACAATGTGCTGAGGGGCTGGGTTTTAAGGCTGGCAGTACAGATACTGTCAATCATCAAGGCATTTATTTCAGTGGACTGGTATGAAACTCTTAGGCTGCCCTTCAACATTACTCTCCCCATCACTGCCTTTGACTACTAGCTGTGAAAGCCATTAGCTGATATATTCTCCAGCTCTGCCTTTTTCAGTAGCCTTGGGCTCGTGTCTCCAGGTGACTGACAATAAAAGTTTGACCGGAGCACTGACAGCCTATCTACCACAATTAATCTCTTCCAGCGCGCATTTGAGGTTTGCTTTTTAGCAATATCATTAGGTGGAGCTACAGCCTCTGGCACTTCTGGGAGGCCCTGTCTCTGTCACTCGTTAAACGCACGGAAGATGGATGGTAACTTCAAAATCAATTAATTATTATCATCATTGCCTTTAATTACATCATGCATAAACTCTGGGAGAGGTTTTCTAGGTAAGCGAGAGACGAGGGCTCTGCCGTGAGGAAGTCACTGTTAACACACGATGCTGATATAGACGAAGAAGAGAAGGACTGGCCCTGAAGGACGGAGCAGCCCAGCAGTAGACCCTCGGTGTTAAGCCCTGTTTTGCTGCTCTCCTCCTCACCTTGGTGTGGCAGCCCCTGCTCTGAGGTAAGGATTTAAGTGCTGATGAATTGAATTTGCATAGCTGGAGCCCAAGACAAGTCTAGTTAAGCCTCATGCTTGCAGGCAAGGCTGCTCACCCCCCAGGCCAGCACAGCCAGCTCCTAACCCCCCACCCCGCGTCGGTGGCAGGCTCTCCTCCAGTCTGCGGGGAACTCGGGACACTAACTCTGGGTAGATATTAAATAAGAGCCGATTTTATTTGAAAGGGAGGAGAATTAGTTATTGATTTTTATTTTTTTTTTTTTGGTAAAAATGGGATTTCTTGACCACCAGTTGAGCAGCGACTGTCTGCTCAAGCCTCTGCAGCGCGTGTTTCTCCTCCAGACCGGAGAACAGAGTGGGTGGCAGCCGTGCTAGCATAGCAGACGGCGCTTGGGTGCATCAGGGACAGGCACGGGGGTGAGATGCTGCACGGGATGGATCTGGGCTCAGCACCAGCCTCAGCAGCGGTGCTGCCATACACAAATCTGTAGTCATGGCCTTCACTGCGTTTAAGTTCCATAAGTACTGCGTGATAATGAATGAGTGGGCTCCAGTGCCACTGCAAAGCAGAAACTCCCAACCAGAGTTATGCTTACCCAATGTGTTTTCATGCTACCTCTGTGTTTGTTTCTTTACGTGTATTTTTGGTTAGGGAAACGCCTCACTCGTTTTAATGTGTTCTTAATTCACGTTAGATCACTGTCGTCTCTAATTTCAGCAAGATGTGGGGAATTGTCTAAAAACACGTGGTGCCGTGCAAGGAGTGCCCACTGCAAGCCGTGGCTGCTGGTAGCTGAAAGGCTGTGTCAAAGGCTGTTTAGCTCAACGCCAGTTCCTTACTGGTGTTCCCTAAGCATGTGCTCTGGCCACTGAAAATATTGGGTTAAATGGAATCAACCAGTTATGGCTGTCTGCGTGTAGGAGCTGGTCAACTTTTCCTGGAAGAAAAGAATCACAGCTTGTACCTTTTCTTCAAGGCGTTTCAGATGCTGGGTGCCCTGTCTGATAGTCACGTCCTCTGAGTCAGCTCATGCCCTTTTGCTTTTTCTCCCATGAAACGTGCGTGTCCAAGCAAAGAGGAACCTGGCAGAAAACACTGGCTCCAGGTGGAGCAAAACCACTCTTAGGCTGACTTTTCTGTACTTTCTGTTCCTAAGCCTCAGGATTTCATTTCCTTCTGCTTGGTTGTCATCAGAGAAGAAAGATATCTTATGTTGTACTAACCTTATGTACTAACCAAGGAACAATCCTTATTCCTACTAACTGAGGAATGATATTCCCCTTTGGTTTATAGAGCTATAAGCAAGTTGTTGCCTAGCCTGAGCAGCTGTCTAATATACAGGGCCCTGTGGCATCACTTCTGTTGAAGAAAATATGAGTGATGTGGCTCACGCTTGCCTTTGATGTCTGGTTTAGTTTACAAATACAAAAAGCCTGTCCTCCTTGACCCGCAGAAGGACTGAGCAGCAGGCAATTTTCTTGCTCACCACTTCCAAATTGCAGGGATGAGGAAGCCGAAGCTGTGGCGTGAGAGGCACCAATGCGCTGCGGGGTGCCAGGATGGCTGGAGGGTCGGGCTGTGCCCAGCACTCACCCGCGGCAGAGGAAGGTAGGACGGACACCAGAGAGCAGGCGTTATGTGTTTCTGTCATGCAGACCCTTGCTGGGATGACGGCAGCCAGGTTTTGTGCTGGCTGAGCTGTTGGAGTGAGGTGATGAAGAGACCTGCAGGGCTGATCTGGCTCCTCTGCTGCTGCCCAGAAACATATTTTGGGACCAACTGCAAAAGCTCTGGCTGTGCCTTCGAGGTGATACAGGAGGTCTGACTCCTTTCACCGAACTGGGAGAACATTTACTCACGCTAGCATGTTTAAATCCATGGAAAATTGGGGTAAGGTGAGATGAGATGCTCAGGACAGTGCAAATCCTTGCCAGTGCTTCGGCAAAGGCTGCAGGGGCGTAGCTGCATCTCCAGAGAACTGACGTCCCAGGGGCAGCCGTGGCTCCGGCTCCGCCATGGGTCAGTGGACCAGAAACACAAAGGGTCTCAGAGGTTTCTGAAGGGTGGCAATTTTCTCATACTGCTCGCATCTGGTGTTTGCTCGAGGGGGAAAAACAACACAGCAGGAAGATACGTGCGGCTGCTTCTGGGGAAAAGCTTATCTGCCTCGCTGCAAAACGTGCAGCTTCTTTAGAAGAGGAAAAGAGGGGGAAAAAAAAATCAGGACTAGCGCTGCCTCTAAAAGACTTCCTTGATAATGCAGGCAAGGTTGGACCATACATGACGTGCAGGCACAGAAACCTGTGGGTTGCATGGGCAAGAGAGTGAGTGTGTGGCTTTCATTATTTTAGCTAAATTAACGGAAAGGTATTTTTTACTTTTGCTTCTCAGGATACAAGGTTTCTCTTCCACCGTGATCTGACTCTTCTCCTGAATGGGTGTTTTGAGAAAGTCCTTCCTAGCACTTGGAGGGCCCTCCTCTCCCAGCCTTACCTAGCAATTTAGTGTAAATTCCTGGGAGATTAGAGGGGGCATTTGGACAGCTTGCTCCTTCTCTACCATTAAGGGATCTTTGATCCTTCTTTCTTCTGGCAATACTGCCAGCAAAATTGGTTTCTGTCCATAAACCATCTCTGCTTCTTGGTGTATCGGGAGATCTGCTGATCAAATATGGGTATAAAATGCTCTCTGAGGTGGTTTGATTCAGTGTAGGAAAAGCCAAAGGTTCAATATTATTTTTGCTTAAGCAACATACTGCCAAAGGAGAACAATGCAAACCTGTCAAGTTTTCAATACTTTGAACACGGGGAGGATGAATAAACCTCCAACAAAGGGTGATGCTCTGGTGGCCTCCTGCCTGATGCCGTGGCTCTTCACAGGTCATTGCGAGTAGCTTTTGGGGGATTGGGGTGTTTTGTTTTTTTCTTTCTCGAGATCCTATAATTTAATGCCCATCGGTTCTTCAGTATCGAGGGATCTAGTTTGATTAGATGTGCCTTGTGAATATAACCTTTGAGTTTTGCCACCTGATTGAGGCGGGATTTGTGGCTTGTCAGCCCACATGTTCCACCCCCAAGGTGAGGGCGGGCGAGCTGGGCACTGCAGAGAGACAGAGTGGTGAAGGGGAGCATCGTTTGGGTACCCCTTGCTCAACCAGGGGGGCTGCCATGCCACGGGGAGAGGAGGCACAAACCACTGACTGCTCTCCTGTAGCACGGGTACGCTGTGTCCTCTTGGGTGCTAAGATCGGGTTGTGATGGGCATTGCACGATATCTGATAGCCTCTGGCTTACTGCTGCAGCAGCAGTAGAGGTTGCATGGGGAGTTGCAGATATAACCTTAAATATAAGCAGGGAGTGAGGTTGGTTTGTTTTGGTTTGGGGTTTTTTTTTGTACTATCTTATCCTTACGTGGTTGGGTGGAACAAATGACAATGAATCCTGCTCTGTCAAGTGATACGCTGTCATTTGGTACTTCGTACATCCCGAAACCTGCATCTCTAAGGTGTGCGCTCTCTTTGGAAAAATGCCATTTTGATTTCTTAATGGAATTCTGACATGGATTTTGACTTCTGTGTACTGCAAAGGAGGAAAAAGTTTACTGTATTTTCCACTCAGTAATTAGTGTTAGCATGATCCCAGCATCAAAGTACAGAGATGTCTGTGGTGCTTTTCCACTGCACTGTTTTCATAGGCTTTTTTTCTCACAGTGTTTTATTTTTATGAGTCTATAGATTTTGTAATTCCACCTGGTTTAAGTGAGATATTCAGACAGCACCTTTAAATCCTCACTCAAAATAGTCTGAAGTGCTATTTTAGCTGTACTTTGCTCAAGGTAATCCTCCCTTTTGAAAGATGCGTGTAGCCCCACCTTCTTTTAAACCATGGCAGCAAACCAAGAACCTAATCCCTCTTAGACAACCTGGGGAAAAAGTGTGGAGAGACTCTTTAGTGGATGGCTCCTTCTGGCTGTGCACAGGCGGTGCAGATCTCCATGATGCTTCTCCTCACCTTCCTCCACAGGGGTAGAGAACAAGGCCTTCTAATGCTCTCAACCAGACCAGTGATCCAAGTGAGTGCTGTCCGGCTCCTGCCAAGCCCTGGAGGTGCCCAGCCATGCTCAGTGGCTTCCTGAGGAGATCTGCTGCAGGGTGCTCTGGAATGGGCCAGGAGACACTCTCCTGGGGAGAATACATCTGACCTTGGGATCCAGTCTCTCATTCATTCTCCCTCTGCCTAAGTCCTGGAGGTATGTGTGCAGCCCAACAGGCATTTGCAGGATACATCTAACACAGGCTGGGTAGGATTGGACTTGTAAAACGTATTTTTGGCCTCTTGCATTTAACTTGCTGGTGGTGGCATCAACAGGTTGCAGCAATTATATAGAGAATAAAAGACAAGGATTTGTTTGTATCCTCAAGAAGTTGTCAACCACATCACCTGCTTTCCAGGGCAGCACCTTGCAGGCTGGTCTGGGTGTGCCTCAGCAGCTACGACTTACATCACTCTGCTGAATGCGAAAATTGAGGCAAATGCCAGAATTCAAGTCTCTCCCCTCCCAGGACAGGGTCCTCATCCACAGCTTGCAGAGCAGGAGACTCTCTTCACTCCCCCGTGGGGCCAGCACGATGATGTGACCCAGCCTTGGGAGGAGAGCACCCCATACACATGGCAAGAGCAGCAGCCTGTGTGGTCACGCCATGTCTTAGGAGGTGGGTGGCGAAGGCTTGAAATGCCTCAGGTCAAGGACACACTTGCCCCAGGGCCTCTTGCATCTCTAAGGCTTTGAGTGATGGAGGTCAGGGCAGCGGTGTGGCCAACGCTCCCAGGCATCCTTGAGTGTGGCGGGCTAGTGGCCACGTGAAGGACATGAGTCGGGAGCTCAGAGGCATGTGTGGCTCCAAGGGGCACTGCCAGATGGGTGATCCTTGCTGGAGTGGCTGGGGGCTGGCAGGAGCAAGGCACCCAACTGCTGAGGGCTGTTCTGGGTGTGCACGTGTGCCCCTGCTATGGCATGAACACTCCCAGCATGAACAAGCAGGTGGTTAGGCAGCAACCTAACTTGCCTTTTTTTTTTTTTTAATTGCAATTTCGGATGGGTTTTGGCAGCATGCCAGGATCACTTAGGAAACCTATGAAGGGTTAAGGGGCTCCCAGTCCCAACCCAGTATTTTAAGGAGCAGGATGTTCTGAAGGAGGTAGAACTGAACGATCTCGGCAAAGGCATTATTTATTTTTTTGTGTCCCCCAAGTGGGTGCAAGACTGAAACAAAGAAATCCCTGCCTGCACGTATGTGGTCGCTGTGTCGGTGGTATCATCTTGGTGGTAGGAAGGAGTCCTCTGCCATGAGTGCTTGCAAGGTCAAAGATGTGTGTTGAGAGAGGGTGAGCCGAAAATGGGTGTTCTGTGGAGGGGAGTCCCGGACATCTCCTCCAATGGATACGTGCAGGGGGGAGATGGGTCAGACACAGGCAATGCTGTTCCCCCTCAGCTCTTTCTGGCTTGCTGCCGTAACACTCCTGAGGGGTGAGGAGTTGATGTCACCAGCAAAGGCAGAGTGTGGTGCAGGCTGCCCTGATCTCCCAATCCGCTATGGAGCTGCTCTTTGTAAGGCACTGCTGGGAAACGCTTGCTTCCCCCTCTGCGCTGTGTCTTCCCTCTCCTTGGCGCATGTGGACGTGCTCCTCCTGAGGAACAAATGCCTCTGTCAGAAATTTGTGCCCAGGTACAAATACAGGTTGGGCGGAGAATGGCTTGAGAGCAGCCCTGAGGAGAAGGACTTGGGGGTGCTGGTGGACGAGAAGCTCAACATCAGCCGGCAATGCGCACTTGCAGCCCAGAAAGCCAACCACATCCTGGGCTGCATCAAAAGAAGCATGGCCAGTAGATCGATGGAGGTGATTCTACCCCTCTGCTCTGTTCTGGTGAGACCCCACGTGGAGTACTGTGTCCAGCTTTGGGAGTCCTCAGCACAAGAAGGACATGGACCTGTTGGAGTGGGTCCAGAGGAGGCCACGAAGATGATGAGAGGGCTGGAGCACCTCTCCTGTGAGGACAGGCTGAGAGAGTTTGGGTTGTTCAGCCTGGAGAAGAGAAGGCTCCGGGGAGACCTTATAGCGGCCTTCCAGTACCTAAAGGGGGCTGACAGAAAGAATCGGGAGGGACTCTTTGTCAGGGAGTGTAATGATAGGACACAGGGCAAAAGCCTCAAACTGAAAGAGGGGAGATTTAGATTGGATATCAGGAAGAAATTCTTTACTTCGAGGGTGGTGGGACACTGGAACAGGTTGCCTAGAGAAGTTGTGGATGCCCCATCCCTGGAAGTGCTCAGGACCAGGCTGGATGGGGCTCTGAGCAGCCTGGTCTAGTGGGAGGTGTCCCTGCCCATGGCGGGGGAGTCGGAACTAGATGGTCTTTAAGGTCCCTTCCAACCCGAACAATGCTGTGATTCTGTGAAATGAATGGTCATGTCTTTGCAGACCTTCTAGGCAGCATCCATGCCCTAAATGGAGAGGGGTACCAGTCCCTGGGAAGCAACCACCTGCCGGCGTAAGGTGCCCCATGACTCACCTGGGATGGCACAGGATGCATGCTGGAGCAGGGATGCTCTTAGCCACGTGAATACCTCTGTTAGTGCACCCAGGGCAGCACATGTGCCTGAGCCAGCTTTGGATGGGGGGGCGGGGAGATGCTTCAGAGCAGACTCAGCCCCTGATTTACCTCTGCATGGAACAAAGCTGCAGAAAAGTGGAAAAAAAACAGTCCAAGCATTCCTTAGAGCAAAAAAGCTGCCTGTATCACTGCTCCTCCTCAAGGAAACACATGATAATTATTCTTCCCCTTCTTTAATGTGGCTTTTTAACCTCTGGAGACAGGAGCAGCAACGTGCACAGGCAGGCTCTCTCCTCCTGGAAGCGGGAAGGAAGAAATGTGATGGCTCCATCATGACCTGGTCTCCTCTACCGCTGCTTGGGGCAAAACCTGGCCTCCTCTCCTTGGGCTGGCTTCAGGGTGAGGGGGGGATTGGGGGATTGTTGCCCATGTGAACAGCATCTTTTAAAAAAAAAATCTTTTCACGGGACTGAATGTTTGTAGGGGACTGTGGTGGGTAAAGAAAGAAAAAATAATCCTGTGTTTTACTTACCAGACTACCCACTTGAGGAAAAAGAAAATTAGCCACCATTTGTTGAAAAAGGGAATTGAATATTTAGTGAGCAATGCGCCCCACTGCAGGGTGCCAAGGGCCAGTGCTGCTGGTGGCTATTGAGCTGTGGCCACCTGTGTACTCCGCACTGAGCTGAGACCATTTAATGTGATTATTGTGCTCCTGTCCTGGGAAGCGCTCATTGCCTGGCAAGACCAAGGCAATTGTGAAACAACATTGCTAGTCAGTAGGAACATGTCCAGGATTTTTATGGCCGTCTCCATGTACTCACGGAGCATGACTCTGATTTTATTTTTTTTTTTTAATGGGGTTCTGCTTATTGTTAGGCAACCGCGCTGCTTTCCACGTGTGTTTGCAGCAGTGCCAGGGGGACCGAGCGGTGGGGACGGTAGAGCTGCGCTGCGTAGTGGTGAGAAAAGGAGCCGGTCCTTTCCCCGAGGGCACTGCGCTGCAGATCACCCAAAATGCTGCTACTGGAAAGGGGCGGGAGCCACAGCACAGGTACTGCGGGAGCCGATAACCGCAGCTTGCTCTCGGGAGACATAGTCCGGAGTGGATACGCATTCGTAGCTAATGATGTAGCCTTCCCACAACGCCTGGTGAACCTTCAGAAGAATAAACTGCAGCATCGGTCACTGCTAAACTGAATTTCCCCTGTCTGGTCATTAAAGCAATGAGTGCTTGCTGATTGGGCATGACTCATCTGAATAATCATCATAAAAATATAACAATCCAGCCTTTGTGCCTCTGCTGGCCTCTATGAATTACCCTTCAGTAAGGGAACTGCATTTAACCTTGTTATGGGGGTCAGAAACATCTCCATCCTGTGTCTTTTCCAAACGCTGCAGGTGTCAGCACATTTTTAATTCCACATTGTGGGTTTTTTACGGTCTAAATTGTATTTCACTGGCAGGCTGCAAATGGCAAGCCAGTTTCCCCAGCTGGTGTCAATCCGCGCAGCTCTGCTTACTTTGCTGCAGCTCCGCTGATTTGTGCCAGCTGCAGCTCTGCGCTGTGGCACCGCTCCTGCCGCTGCAGCCAAGCGAACGTTTATTTTGTGGCTGCGTAATAGCAGAGGTTGTGCAAGCGTACGGGAGCAGGTGGTCCACGTCCTTGCTTTTAGGAATTGGATCTGCTGGCATTAGTGCTGGGATATCAGCAAGCGAATTAGTGTCACCCTCTTGGCTCGGTTTGCTAAATGTTATGTGTGATTATGAGTACTTTCATTTTTGGCTATCTATCTGACTTCAGCTATGTTTGCAGAAAGCCACTGCTGTGGTTTTCCTGAAAGCCCATCCTTTATAAGATGATTTGGATAACCCCTAAACCTAAAGTCACTTCTACGGTGTTTGGGCTGAATTGGAGGTCATGTCCCAAAGGGGCAATAGAGCCATTGAGGGCAATAGAGCCATTTGGTGGGAATTCATTCTTGGGATGAGGGACGGAGCTGGAGAAGGGCTTGAAGCCCCATTTGTTCCCCCCTCCCCTCAGCTCTGCCATAAGGAACCAGAGGTGAGCAGGCAGCCCCAGCCTGGTGCTTGCCATGAGCTGAGCCCAGCTCAGCTCACTGTGGGACCGGAGGAGGCCAAAGGCACCTTCTGAGTTATTTCTCCCTCCCGTTGGGCTGCTGTGAGCAGCCCTTTCACTTCAAGAGCCCAGCAAAACTGCAAGTAAGGATTTGCATAACTTTCTGGTGGTTTCCCCTGATTTTGAGTGGTTAACATGATATGTCTGGGAAAGTGCCAAAGATAATGATCTCCTGGACAGAAGTAAGTTAGACTTCACCTACTTACGTGCAAGACCCCCAGCAGTAACTTTTCTAAGAAAAAGCAACGATTCATTGCAAGAGTAAACTATATTTTCTACTCTCCATATCTACTTCAGTATTTCTTTCCTCAGAACAACACTGAAACCAATTTAAAAACAAAATACCTCCACCAGGAATATGGTTTCAAGAGATCCACAAACTCTCACCTTCCAGAGAGAAACCTGTGTTTGTTTTCTGAGGGATCCCATCACTCTTCATGTCGTCATTGTACTGAAGAAAATTATACCTTCAGCTACTGACAGATCTGGGAGGGCAAAGAAACTTCTTTCCTGGAGTGGTCTTGTAGCTTTGAGCCTAGCCTTTGTATATTGCCATTGCCATATAAAAAAATAATCTCCCCGTCAGATGCCCTCTCAGGTCCCACCAAAGTCAAATAGAAGTTACACAGATGCTTCTAAAACAAAAAGAATCTGCTCTTGCCTAAAGAAGACATAATCCTCCTCTCAGCTGCGGTGGAGCCATGATGGGGGGGGAGTGAGGTCCCACACAGACCCTGGCATTTCTTAAAAATAATCTTGGCTTTGGTTTGCCCAGTCCCACGGCTTAGCCCCCTCTGGAGCTGCGTCAACTGGAGCAGTTTTGCCGGGGGTTACTTCAGCGCTCAGTGGTGCGAGGAGGCTATGGCATGAGGGAAAGCAGAGGCTGGTCACTGTATTCGCATTTTTCTTCCCCATCGCAGGATGTTAGCCAGTGGGATCCTGTTCACAGATCTCATGCTGATTTTAGGAATATGACTGCAAATATCAGATATACCGAGATACTGTGATATACCGAGAATAAAGCAAACCCCAGAGGCACAATGCTCTTTCTAGAGGGTCGCAGGGAGACTTGTTCCTCGTCCCCCTGCAGAAGGGGTTCGTTCCTTGACAAGTGACCATCGCATCCCTTATCAGGTTGGTAACCTCCCTACTGCACTTGGGATGGTAGGTTGACATCCCACTCTTCACCTACCCAGGTGATGGCAGGGGACTTGTCACCCACCGTCTGCTGCTCCCTGTGACACGCTCCTGCCTTCCCCAGGGAGAGTCTGCTTGCCTCTTTCAGCATGGATTTGGTGATGCTCCCCAACTTGGGTTTGGTGATGCTGCCCAGCATGGCACAGGTGCTCTACATAGCCCACTGTCCCTCATGCCAGCAGAGCGCCCTGCCTTGGGGGCAGATGACAAGAAATAGGGCCAGTGCTGCTAAGCCTTGGCTCAGAGTGCCTTCCTTGGGCACCTGCCTCATGTCCCGGTGGCTCCCTCCCCATGCCTGCCTCTCTCCCAAAGCAAGGGCATGGCCACACCAAAGCAATGCTCCTCTTTCCCAACACCTTCCGGGGTATTCAGCCACGGGGAAGAGGAAGGCTGGACCAGGAAGTGATATGATCTAGTTTTGTCCCAGATTTCTCCCACGAGGAGGAAGCAGGGCCTGACTGTTTGCTCTCTGCTACCACTGACCATGCACACTCTCCTTCTCTCCTCTTCCTCCTCCTCCTTCATGCCCTTTTGAACCCTCTCCGGGCTTGAGGCAGCACCTTTCAGGGTGCTCAAGCTGCTCCAAATCAGAGTGGGTGCAAGCTTTCACTGCCCTAACCCTATTTTTGATCCTTCTGCATTGCCACAAGATTTAATCAATTTGTTTATCAAGCAGTGCATTATTTTCCTAATTAGCCACAACAGCCCGTTCTTACAGCAGCCTCTTTCCCCAGTCATGCTCTAGTGTTCAGTTGAACTCTTGGGACACCCTTGTGTGATGTGGATGAGATCACACACCTGAGCACATGATTTCTTTTTATTCTGGCATTTTGGTGGCCATACCTGGCCTCAGGCTGGTGCCACTGGTCTCCTGGGGAAGGGAAACACTTTCCCCAGCGCTGGGGGAGCAGTGCCATGGTGTCACCAGATCCTCCTCTGAACTTGGGACATCCCTTCAACTTCTACATCTTCCTGGGCCCTACAAACACCGTGCCTCATGGCAGGCATTAAAATGCAACTAAAAGGTCTCAAAGAGGAATGTTATATGGGTGCTAGGCAGGTGTGTAAAAAGCAAGAAGTATCAGATCTGCCTCAAGGCTTCCCAGAAGCAAAGTGAAACTTCATTTTGCTGCCCTGGAGGAGAGAAACTGAGCCCCCAGTACCATGCAGGAGCTGGACCAAAAGCAAGCCAGATTTTTTCCAGGGCTTTGGGCGCAGCTCAGGACAGTTGCTGGCACTGCCCACCTCCTCCTACAGCGAGGTGTGCTGAAGTCCAGCCTGGGAAATTATCCTGTCTTGTTAACAGCCTGCTCTGCTCCCTCATTGGGATGCAGCGATATCACGGGCAACGAAAACGTGGGCTTCGTGCCCCACCCCACTGAAAACGCAGAATAAAGCTCCTGAAAGCGGGCATGCATGAAAATGTCAAGATACTGATTTCATCCGTTCATTTCAATATCTCAGTCACCATCTAAATTCTCCTCTCTGGCACTTGTCCTAGCAACAGCTCCCGGTAAAGCTGAGGAGCATCAGCCAAGGAGGGGCTGTCCCCATCCCTGTCTGCTGCCGGCTGTTGGGAGTCTCAGGGCAGGGAACTGCCAGGAGCCACACCACACACCGGTGCGGATCTGCCATGGCTTTGAGGGATGCCAAGGGAGCATTATCCCACATCGCTGGCATCCTCTGAATGAGTTTAAATGCAGCTGCCTTGCAAAGCTAATAAATTCATCTTACAGGTTCCAGGTGGGCTTTAATGAACACTCCCTAAGGCTAACTAGAGCTTCTTCCTCAAATGGAAAATAGGTTTTGAGGTTTTTTTTTTTCAAGTGATGGATAGGAGTTAGCCAGAGCCCCCTGTAATGAGCTGTTTGTGTTGGGTTCAAGGGGCATCTCTGGAAATGCCTCCCCGCTTCCTCCTCACACCCCAGGGGCTGTAATGTCACCGGAAGATGGACCTCCCCTTACGTTGCAACAGCTCCTAATCCCAGGGGATTTTGCTCACACTACTGCTGTTTGTAAAAATGCCTCCCTTTGTGCCTACCTGCACAGCTTTGGTCCCTTGCCTGGGCCCAGGGACAGGCAGGGCACGGTGTGTTTGTGCATGTCAGCCTGCGGGGCAGCGAGGAGGTGAGTGTCGGGGTGCAAGGACAGCCCGCGTGGGGTCAGCAGGGGAAGCCAGCTGGGACAGACACCCCGGCATCCTCCTCCCACTCCCCTTGTGCTGCCCTAACTGCACCCCGCGCTTACCGGGGCCTGTGGCACCCACGAGTGTCAGCACAGGAGCTGCCCCCCCACGCCGTGTCCCCTCAGCACCTCCCACCAGTGTGCCCAGGGCTGGAGCCAGCACCTGCAGCGGGAGGCCGGCCGACGGCACCCACGCCACGGTCTCCTGCCCTCCCCCAGCCTGGTCAGTCTGGGTGTTTTCCTGGTTGCCTCTTACCTTTCGCACTGATCCAGGGACGGGGGACAGTGACAGACAGGCTGCTGCCCCTGCAGGAGCCAGCAGCCAGCCTCTGCCCGCTCGCTGCCCAGGGGTGTTACCCCGGGGGCTTTCCAGGGCTCACATCTTCCTAATTCTCTTTCCCTGGGAGGGGCTGGAGCCCTGCACCCAGCCACGCGTTGCTGCCAGGTCTGTACCGACACTCGGCGCAGAGGGGCTGGCGGACGAGAACCGGGGGGGCTGCAAGAGCCACGGGGCTGCCGAGGCGCAGAGCTGAGCTGATGGAGGAGAAGAGGGAGCCGGGGCTCTGCCTGCCCAGGTTTTGTTTGCTGTTTACAGCCGTGCCAGTGGCTGCCTGCTCTTTTGGGCTGGGTGCGAGCCCAAGGCAGCTGCATCTGGGAGGATAAACTCGGTTGCATATTGGTTGGGGTGGGTTGCTGGGTTTTCCGCTTCAAAATAGTATGACGCGTATACAGGATGTGTAAGAGGACTGAATTTCTGTCTTGTGATCAGATGAAAGTGGTACTTTGGGGAAGAAATGAGCGTATACCCCGCTACATGGGTGGTGCTTTTTGAAGTGGTACAAGGACCTGAAGTGTTGCTCAGGTGGGTAGGGATGGATGGCCCTAGGACTGTCTGGGAGAAGCTGCAAATTTGCCAGAGAAAGGTGGGGACCGCGGAAGGTGTGTGCATCTCGCGTATAACTGCAAATCGATCCGTACAACCCTGCTTGCTTCTGGGCTGTGCTGTTGTCCCATCTCTGATAGGATCGCGGCGTCCTGGATGCTGCACTGTTGCAAAATTTCCAGGAGCTGGAGGGTGGAAAATGGGTCTACCTTGTGCAATGCTCTGGCCTCCAGAAAGTTGTCTGACCTACTCATCCCCGCAACGAACAGCCAGAGAAATCAGCCAGGGAGGTCAATAGTTCCATTGCTTTATGGTGACGGAGAAGCATGTTGTTAGCAGAAAATGTGGGGAGGTGGGCAATGCGCTGTGCTAACTTTTACTACCAGCGTAGAACAGGCTTTTTTGTGTGTCATAAGTTCAGGAGAAGTTGCTGGAGCTATATACTTTCTAAAGGTATGTGTTCCTCTAGGCTCCCTTGGTTTCTGGTGCTTGGTTACTGATGCTTTTGGCAGCAATAAGAGAGAGAGATTGTTGGAGATGTTTGCTTAGTATAAATTAGAATATCGGTCCTTTGATTTGTGAGAGCTGAGAAAATTGTATTAGGAGATGAGCTTCTGTCATTTAACATCTGTTTGCATGATAAATATCACATTTTGACCTCAGCAGGGAAGAAAAGTACAGCTAGCCAAAGCAAATCAGTTTGCCCAACTAATGCTCGAGGACAAAATTCCCACTGAGCCCCAAAGCTGAGTATCACATCCTCTGGGTACACGTGGTGGTCTAACCCAGCAGGCAGCTAAACACAGCCGTTCGCTGACTCCCCCTTCAGTGGGATGGGGGAGAGAATCAGAAAAAAGGGTAAAACTGGGGGGTTGAGATAAAGACAGTTTAGTAAGACAGAAAAAGAAGGGAAAGTAATGATAATGATAAAAGAATAGGCAAAACAAGTGACGCACAATGCAATAGCTCACCATCCTCCGACCGATGCCCGGACAGTCCCTGAGCAGCAGCCGCCCCCCCTGCTGCCAACTCCCCCCAGTTTTATTGTTCAGCATGATGACACATGGTGTGTAATATCCCTGTGGTCAGTTGGGGTCAGCTGTCCCAACTGTGTCCCCTCCTATCTTCTTGTGCATCCCCAGCCTCCTTGCTGGCCGGGCGGTGTGAGGACCCAAAAAGTCCTTGTCTTAGTGTAAGCACTGCTCAGCAACAACTAAGACATCAGTGTGTTATCAACATTATTCTCATCCTAAATCCAAAACGCAGTGCTACACCAGCTTCTAGGAAGAAAATTAACTCTATCCCAGCTGAAACCAGGACGGTACAGTACATGACAGAAAACTGCCTCTTCTTTTTAAACCCGAGTGGTCAACTGGGACCCAACAACATCTTCCAGAGTGTGCTTCACTGAAGCTTAGCTGTTGGAAAGAAGGCCAACTCAGCCAGGGGCAGAAAGGACCATGCTGGAGGTGGTGGCTCCAGCTGGGTTGGGTGCACCCCACTGGCAGCAGCATCCAGGCTCACAGAGCGCCCTCCAGCCTGCCTTTGAACAGACAGACCCAACTGATAAAAGAACGTGCTTTGCCTTTGTTAGGAACAAGCCAGGTGTGTGTCAGTTCTGACATTTATAATGTAGACAGAAGTAATATCAAATGCCAGATGCTCTGCAGCTGCGGATTGCTCTGTTTCAACTCAAATGTCAATTTACAGCTCTGTAGCGGTGTCCCCATCACAGTCCTACCTCCCCAGCAGCAGTGGGTGGGACTGCCTCAGCACCCAGACAGGCACAGTGTGGTCTCCAGTGGCTGAGCTTGGCCTCGCTTCAGACCCAACCGGGCTCAGACTCTACATCACACAAGCAGTCTCATGGACTTGCATTTTGGAGCTCTAGCACTCCATAGCTGAAAGCATTCGGATGTTCAAGAGATTAAGATTAGGAGTAGATCTATCATAGCACGGTCATACCGGAGAGATGTGGCCTAAGACTTGCTCAGGGATGGGTTCTGAGATGATGATGCATATGGAGCCCATGTGTCTCCATCCTCCATTCCCCACAGTGTGTCCTGCTTCATAGCTCCAGGAGTAACTGGGTCTTCCCTGAGTTTAGCCGTCACAACCCTCCATCACGCAAAGCCTTTTCAAACCAAGAGACCTTGGTGGCTTAAAGCTTTCTTCCCTGATTCCTCCTGTTAACTGCTAAAATGCAATCTTGACAGATGCCCTCCACCAGAGGTCTTTCAGCCCTCTCCTTCAGGAGGCACTCTCGGGGTCAGTGCTGTTTTCCTTCAAACCCTGAGGGAAGATACCACCATGAAAAGTGTCCACTTCCTTCAGACCCTGAGGGAAGATACCACCATGAAAAGTGTCCACCTTCCTTCAGACCCTGAGGGAAGATACCACCATGAAAAGTGTCCACCAGAGGTTTGTTTATTTTTCACTTTCCTTCAAGAGAGCAGCTTTCCATCTCTAGTAGATCTCCATTCCCTTCCCCGAGCTGTGCCCCATGGCTCTTGCCCAAGCCACAGAGATTTGGGAGAGTGGCAGATATTCCTATCGGGATGGTGGGAGCTGTTGAGGGGCTGAGCAGTGTGAGCAGACTCTGAGTGCTTGGAAATAAGCAGAGCAAGACTCAATCTTCTCTACATTGGGGCCTTTAGGGTGTATGAGGGAAGGGCGTGGTGTGTTTGGGTTGGTTTTTTTTCCCCACCAGTGGACTGTCACCACTGCATGACTTCACTCAGAGCTCCTCAGGGGAGCCCCATGAGGGGACTGGGGCAGTGGTCGCGATTTGCAGCCCACCAGCAGTCATCTGGGTAGAGCAGCGGGGAACAGAAAACCACTCTGGCTGTGGTCAAAACAGAGTTTTTGGGACAGTGAGATGCAACCATCAGTCATGGAGTAGGCCAGTGATAGGTGGTTCTTCCCAGTCCCGTGTACTCCAGCTCTAAACTGGTCCCAGTATGGATTTCAGTGGAGTTGCCCTCCCTTAAACACTCCTGTTATTGCCATCTGATGTGCTTACGGAGATGGGGCCACTCGTCCCTGCCAGCCCCCAGCCCAGCTGGCGTGCAAGCAACCCAGAAGTGGGCAACACCTTGCAACCTTCAGAAACCTCCCAAAAGAATATAGGGAGGTAGCTGAGGATATTCAGTCTCAAAACGTCAATTCATCAGCACCGGAGACGTTGTAAGTGCTCGTGATAATTATTATGAGAAATGATTGCCTGACTTTCTCGAAAAGAGAGATCCAGTGAAATTCTTCTTTGTTTTGTCTTACAGTTACTGCAACGATTTGTTAGCAGCTTTACATTTTATAGTGTCGACACGTTCTACATGCTTAGGAGGAGTAATCTCAGATAAAGGTTTAAACTTCTTTTTCTCTTCCTTTCCTTCTTAAAGGATCTGAACACAGCTGTGAAATGTGAATAGATTTTAACTATTAAGCCAGACTGCCAAGATGTTATTTCCTGTAGCTTTGACTCATGTAACTGAGGAAGTAAATTGGATCAGAATATTGTTTTGTACAGGGGATTTTTGTCTCCCTCTGCCACCCCCAGGCTTGGCTCTATTTAAAGCCGAAATACCAAGGCGTACTCTCATGGGTGCTCATTTCTCCTCCTGGCGAGGCACCCCACGGCAGGAACTGCTTGCTTGGAGCAGGGTGAGTCTGAGCCCACAGGAGCCTGACCTGGGCTCCCAGCAGTCACCTGCTTGCCAGGGGAAGGAGTCTGGTGTCATCTGGTGTGGGCTGGTGCCGCTCGTGTCCCCCAGGATTGCACGGTGTGGAGAACAGGGCTTTCTCCACAGTATTTACCATTCTGGGCTGAGCGTCTGACTATCAGTGAGACCCGGCCCCAAATCCACGACTGCACAGCTGGGAGGTCAAGCAGAAGGGTTTGGACTGAAAATCAGCACGTGCAGTTGCAGTAGCATTTAATTTATGTGAGTATGTTTGATTGTATTCACGCCTGCATTAATTGTGTACTTTATTTGGCTGCAACAGCACCTGCTAGCACAGAACACGCTGGGTAAACAACTGCTCTTCATCCAAGGGACAGCAGGTCATAAGACCAGTGTCCTCTTCTCGCTCCCTCTGTCTCAGCATCTCCTTTTACAGCATTTATGCCATAACGAGGTGCAGACGATTCAAAGAAGCCTCCAGATACATCTCGTCTACTGCAGTGTCATTACCGGCAGCTGGAGGCTGTGTGCACAGCTAAACTCCCTCCCGCGCAGAGGTGCTGCACAACATCTATGCATCATTAATGTTGCCCTCACGGAGGGGTGTAATTGCTGCCTAGGCCTTTTGGTGGCCTTCTGCCCAAGGCTTCATTTCATTCTTGATGTATTATAAATTATTACAATATAGTACCTCTTAAAAAAAAAAAAAAAGTAAGTATGCTGGGGAAGCTTTTGCCTGCTCTCACAGATTTAAAACTGTAGAAAGCACTGACAGCCATCTTATATGATTACAAGATTGCTGTCGCAGAAGTCACCTTGAATAACAGTACCTCATTCAGATGTGCTAGGGGCAAAAACAGAGGGAAACTGTTGTCTTCATTTTCTAGAGACATTTAAATTAGTCACTGTAGTGAGATTGTCAGTCATGTTACCTGGCTGCTGAGGCTTTGGGATTGCAGTGCTGATAAGATTGCTCTTATTAAGCGATTACAGCTGACATTGGAAAGGGGAAAAGGACCCTTCAGCTTCTTGTGTAAGACTGTCAATGCAGAGCGCCATGGCTAGGCGGCTTTGGATGTTCAGGTGCTTCTTGGTGTTACCATCTCCTGCCCTATTCCTGACCTGCAGTGATGCCAGTGGAAGTCCTCCTAACCAGACAGCAAAACACTGGTTGCATAGCAATTAAGTTTGGAGGAGAAAGCAGCGAGCTACCTGGGAGAGAACTGCTGGTCTGTAGGGAGAGGGATGAAGGGAGATGCTTTTCCTTTCTGCTGCTGGGGAGGCAGTTGCTACAGGCTCCCTCTGTATCCACTCCTTGGGCAAACGCCCATTGGGAAGTTGCATTAAGTTAGTGTAGGACACATTTCTGTCAGACATTTGGTTGCTTAGTTTTCCATGGTGTATATCACTATGAGAGCTGCTGAAGAAAGGCAAAGACTCCTCAACAGGTGTGGACAGGAGGAGCTTGCTGCGGGTACTGAGTGATTTCAGGTACAGAAGTTTTGTTTCCCAACTCAATCCTAAAGCTGAAAGTAGAGGAGAGAGGACCAAGAGAAGCCATGATAACAATCTTCAAAGCAGTTGCTGCAGAGTGGGAGGGAGACGCTCCTCATGCCTGTGGGGGCTCAGGAGAGAAGTCACAGGCTTTAAATAGGCCTGGGTGAGGTGTCCGTGTGAGTGGCCAACAGCTGGGGCAGCTGCACACCACGGCAGACCGTCTGTGAGGACCGAGGAGGGTCTGCAAGGCAAGTGTTTATGGGGGGTGAACTCAGCCTAACTGGCCTCTCTTGGAAACAGGAGCTGAAGAGGCCCCTCCAGGCCGGTCCAGCCTCTGCTCCGACCCTGAGGTAGCTTCCTCGTTGAGGAAGGGAACCGGTAAAGGGAGACAGAGAGAATTGCATCCTTACCTGATGATTTGTCTGGCTTGTCCCTGATTTTCATGCTTTTCTAGAAAAACTACAAATACGGAAGGAAGAAGTGCAAAGGTCAGAAGAACAAGATGTTGGTGCTGTCTAACGACACAGCCCTGAATTCACTCCTCTCCAAGCTGCTTCAAGACTACATGCAGCAGACGAATAGCTCTGCACCTTCCCAGGTCAAAAGTGCCAGCAGCAACCTGGAAATCATCTATGTGCTTCTGATAGTCGGCCTCTTTGGCTTCTTCACAGTGGGAGTCATGCTCACCAACATCCGCGCCAGGAGGCTGGAGGAATCCCGTGACCCCTACAACACCTACATTGCCACAGACATTTGGCACAAGAAGGACAGGGAGTATTTTCAAGCCAAGCTCATAGAAAATTACAAGCTGTGCTGTGTCTTTGAAAATCAGCTGGCCGTGGAGCAGCCGAGCATGCAGATTCCCGAGGCGAAGTCTTCCTAGCAAAACGGGAGAAAGGATTGTACTTTGCACAGAGACAACCCGAACGATACCTGGTATGAACCAGGCTAGCTGCTTGACCATCTGCAGAGCCGCAGGTGATGGCCTTGGTCAGGCTGAATAACCATGAACTGACGGTGAAGCTGAAGGGTCTGTGATGGCCCCGGTGCTGCAGAAGTGCCCAGCCACCAGTACCTTGTCGCAATCACTGCAAGGTCAAGGAGGGGGAGACACTGCGGGAGCATCATGGACTCCTCAGCTTCACCTAGCGATAAAAGCAAATGTTGGCATTGCCAGTGTGAACGCTTGCAGTAGTCCATGTAATTAAAACCAAATTGGATCAAACACAAGCTACAGGCATTAACAGCCAAGTATGGTTTAGGCAATCATTTTCAAGTAAGACCAGTTTCTTCCAAGAAAAAGTAGCTGAAATATTTCATTTGCATTTTTGCCCAGCATAGAATAACAATTTTTAAAATTGTACAGGGCTGTGGATGACCTATTTCTTTCAGAATCATGCAGCTCTTTGAGATAAAATTTTAGAAAAAGATTCCTACTTTTTTTGCTGAAAACCATTTCTGTAGAAAAATGCAGACTTTGGAGGGAAATGTTTTAGTGTCTGTCCCTAATTCCTAACAGGTATCCTAGACCGGTCTTGCCAGCTACTTTTGGTCTTCATTCTCATGGATGGGGATTCAT
The DNA here is from genome assembly GCF_963924245.1 of Chroicocephalus ridibundus. Lineage (NCBI taxonomy): Eukaryota > Metazoa > Chordata > Aves > Charadriiformes > Laridae > Chroicocephalus > Chroicocephalus ridibundus. Next base: position 103,179,671 of record NC_086284.1, read on the forward strand.
CCTGGCAGCAATTTCCACCCTTGTACAAAGACTCAGCAGCCCACAGGGTCTATGCCATGCAAGTGTGTAGTGTTTCAAGAGTTTCAATCTCATTTAATTATTGCCCTTATTGACCTAAGTGCTAGCCCTTGGTTGGAAAGTGAATTGCCACTCTATGAAGAGCAGTTCCACAAAGCCTCTGATGTTTAATCACCCACGCAGCTTGTGTCTGTGCTTAACTTAAATCCTGTGAGCTCCCTGGAGCAGCCTCCCTCGGTACAGCTCTTTATCTGTCACAGTACCCAACACGAGGTGGGTGCCAGCAAGGTTTTCCTACCCTTGTCCTCCTTACCCGCTCCTTCGGCCAGCTCTGTCTGCTGAGCCACGGGGGGGAGGCGGGAGCCGAACTCGGCTTCTCCGGCAGCAGCGATCAGCTGCCTCTATTGAAAGAGAGAAATATGGCTCCCCAGGACATTGTGTTACTTAGAATAGCAACCTCACCATCTTGAAGCCTGTTTTCTTGTTTGGGATCAAAGAAGCATTAGGCTGGGCAGGAGGGTTTTTTTATTTCTGCTCTGCAGAGGCACATCCCATTTTTAGCTGCTGGAGAGGAAAGAGAAGCGGGAAAGGCTTGAAAGAAAGTCGTGCGGAGCAGCCACTTCAAAGGCAAGGCGAGGGCAGAGCCGGGGCAGATGGCTACCCACCTATTTGGAGGGGCAAGCGATACACATCGCAGCACATCCCCTTTCCATGCATAGGTACTTCTTTAGCACTGCACTTTGATTAAAGTGATATTCTAGCCATGTTTGTATTCCCATTTTTTAAAGATATTTATATGGTGTCCACCATTAAGCTGAGGACAAGATACATATTTTCAGTGTCTTGAACAGCTTGGAAAAATCCCCATCAGCTTAATTATCTGAGTCACTTTTTCCTCTAGAGGAATGTAAACTAAAGCCAGGCTTTGGAAAAATGTTGATTTCTCAGCTTGGGCACTGCTCTTTTGGGATCTCACCCTGCAGTCTGTTCATTGCTTGCATTTCCCGCCTGCTGTGAGAGTGCAAATGCTCTTGCTTGCTGGTTCTCCAGAGGCAAGCATTGCTGATAATGTTTAAACTTGCATGAAAGATGGCCTTTAATTACAGTAAAACCTTCAAACATTAAGCTTGTCGAAAGGGCTCCCTCCTGCAGCTCCCCCTCCACCCCAATTTTATTTTTTTTCAGGTATTTTGGGTCTAGGCACTTGCTGGTCACCTTCTTTTGATAGCCTCAACGTAGGTCTTTGACAAGGGTGATTGTCAGCGTTAGATGGCTTCCACTTTTTTTTTTTCCTGAGCTCTGCCATTTTATTTATTTAAAAAAGAGGGGAATAAATGTGCCTTAGTCATAACGCTTTCCTGTGCCACCACGCTACAAATCACCCTTCAGCGGCAGTTGTGGACTCCCACTGTGGCCTTTCACGCTACCTTTCAGTCTTGTAGTTCTCCTTTTTCCCCTGTTTTTTCACTTGTACAAAGCAATAAAATATCAATTACAAACTGTGCTTGTGGCCTCAGACATTTTGTTGTTTTTTTTTCTCCTAAGCTGTTTCACAAGCTCGCAGAAAGAGCACTGATACTACCTGATGGGCACCCACTCACCCGTCCCCTTTCTACACCCTATTAAGCAGGGCCAGGCCTGGGTGCTGGGATATCTCTTGCTACACCCTAGATCTGGAGAAATACCAAAATGTCAGGAAAAAATTCTTCATCTCAAGCAAAATCCCAGGGTTTGCAGTACCCTGGGCAAGACTGGCTCCAGCGTTCGGTGCAGCCATCCCGGCGGCAGCCTTCGGGCACACGCTGCACGCAGCTTTCCACCGCAGCCCCAGCAGCACCTGCCCCGCGGGGGCTTGGGTTTTGTGGCACCCACCCCAGAAACGACACTGGGCCTGGCAAAAAGGGAAGAAATAGCTGTGGGGTAGTAGTCCCTCCTCCCAGCAAGGGAGGAAGGTCTCGTGCCCATGTGGAGCCCAGTGGCTCCGCACAAAGCATCAGCTGGGCAGCCAGCCCTCATGGGGTGCTCTGTTGAAGAGACTTTTTAAGGCTAGAAAGGATGACTGATCACAAGAGAAGTGGGAGTACATATTATGAGATCTTACAAGGTCAGCCAGGTCTCTGCACATGCACTCCTTGAAAAAGGCTCTGAAATCCTTTTCTATACAGCTCTGGATTATGTAATAACAGTTTTGGAGATGCGAAGTGTGAGCCAAGCTGCAGCCTGCATCGCCGAGCATCCTCCAGGGCTTGTAAACACAGCTCCCACTTCCTCTGTCATTACCCCTGACTCATGAAGGATGGCTGACACGGGACCCATCTCTGACTTCATGTAATGGGAGAAAGAGCATTCACTGGCCGAGGAGTGCCTAGAAATGTGTGATTAGTTCACTCACTCATCATCTTTGCCGTAGACCAAAGGCCAGCAACAGGCCTGTCACATAATTACCATCACACGGCGCTCACGTTTTCCAATTTCCTGCTTGTTGGGGAGACTGAAGAATCTTAAACTCATTAGGCAATTGTTGCGCTTTCTTCGGCCCAAACGTTAGAAGTCTTTTGCTCAGGAGACAAAAAATAGCTAGGGAAACTGGCAGAGGTTTATTTTTCTCTGGTCCCCGATAGCTAAAGGCCCTGACTTCATCAGCTGTGGCTTTATTCTAGTTGGTAGCCTTGCCGCCAGTTGGCCTAATGAGGATACCTCCAGGCACAGGTATTGCTCTCTGGCTACTTACGGTTTTTATAATAGAAATCACATTATATAGAAATGCCAGCATTATACAGAAATGGCATTTTGAACTGAAGCCCTACATTGTTTACAGCGATGCGGTGGTAAAGCACAAAGTTCTCAAGCAAAATCAAAGCTCAATATAGCAGGTTCTCTCCTCTATATATTTTGTGAGGTTCTGTTTTGTACAGTTCCAGACTAACCTGGAAGTTGCGTGGTACAAAGCCACACAAATTAATATTTATAAATAACTGGTACAGCAGAAATGTGGACAGGATTCTGCATTGTACCTCTCGGAGGGGAAAGTCAGTCCTCATGCCTTGGGGGAAGAAGATCCCAGGAAGTTTTTCACTAGGTTATGTGGCCACTGACTCACAGGCAGATGAGTTCTCCCTCTTCTCCCCTTTCCTGCCTGCCATGGAAACCTGTCTGGATTGCCCAGACTCTGGGCAACTCTGCGACTGCGGCAGCACCCCCCCCAAGCCTGTCTTCTCAGGGCATGCCTGCAAAGCTGTTGCAGGAACGTCATCTGCAGTACCTCTACTGGAGAAGACTTCCTCAGCCATGCGTGGAGCAGGGTGCAGCATGCAGCAAGGTGCAGCTACCCTTCTCTGGCAGCATGCAGTCATTTGCTGGGGTGGGAGTATATTTACCTGAGGATACGTCTGCATGGGCTCACACAGAGGGTGTATGGGTGGCCCAAGCTCAGCTTTAAGACAGCCAGATGCCAGCTCTAGCTGTGAGAAAGCATGAGTACCGTGCTGAGGTTGAGACCAATATGCCCTAAGCAGTGGCAAGAAGCGGTTTACATCCAGGGAGCACAGAGCCCAGGGAAGCAAGTCTTTGCTGATCTGTAGCCACTCTGTAGCCTGACGTGCACGACCTTCCCGTAAGAAGCCCAACCTGAGAACTCATCCTTTGCCTTCACTGCAAAACCTTCCCTCCCTTCTCGCCAGCCTGGAGAGCTCCAGGCCCTGGTTCTTATTTCCCATCTCATGGAGAACTTGCATCTGCAGCAGCTAGCTTTTCATTATACCCAGCAGAAATCCTTATGGCTGCAGGTATGAGGGATCAAACCCCTTACTACTTAATAGTCATCCATCTGGAAAATACTTTACAGTCAAAGGCAGCCCAAGTGTGCAAGTCTGAACTGCACTCCCCCCCTCCTCACTTTATAGTTATCAGTGTTATCTTTATTTGCAGTTGGTTGGGTCAGACCTGCTACACCGGGAAATGTGCACAAAGACAAGCAGAAGGAAACCGATAAAAATAGAAGATATGAGCAATCAGAAGCAAGCAGAACATTCTTTACAGCCGATAACTGGAATTATATAATATTTCTATGGCATCCTGTTTCATTTTTACACGTTGTTATCACTATGCCAAACTCACTCCCTAATCTCCTTATCAAGCTGGAGCCATCAGCTGCGCATGTGAAACCTCCATGACGCCTTTCTCAAGAAATTGCTCAAGGGACCAGCACAAATGCGATTGCTCGGCAGAGGAGCCTACAAAAGGTCACGCTGTGTTTCACCGCTGGGGTGGGCAGGAGGCTGCTCCCTGCAACCACAGCTGTCAGCGCCTGTGGCTTCATGGACACGTTCAAACAGAGAAATGGTCCCAGTCAACCACCTTTAAATGACAAGAAGCAAAGGCCCATACCATGCCAAAATAGGCAAGCAAAGTGCTTAACTCTTGGTAGTTCAAGGGCAGGACTTGCAAGAATAGCTGTTTCTAAAGACAGCTTTCAACTGCACCCACGAGTGTCCTTCAGATCAAAGAAAAGGGCAGATGTACATAAATATCAATGGAAATGCACAGATGCTAAATCCAGAAGTGAACATTATGACCATCTGCTCTGATTTAGCAGAAGAAAGGCCAAAGACTCTAATGCAGTACTTTCTCCAGGCAGCCCCAGAGCTTCTGGCTGGGCTACAGCATGTTATTTTCAGAGGCACACTCAAGGCTCACCAAAATAATTCCTATGCTCAGTCCACACTATCCACACACTGGACCAGGGGCCACCAACCTACCAAGACCGAGAGCCAAGCAAAATAAAAAGTGACACATTAATGTGAGAGCACTTGCTCTAAAAACCGCTTAATTCAGTATTGGTCTGGTGAGCGTGATAGCAGTTTGATGACAGGTACACCACACCATCCAAAACACAGCTGACCTTCACGGAAATACACTGATATTGACTGATGCGCAGTAAATGGATTCTCAGACAGTTCTGATTTTGTTTCTAGGTGTGGTAGCTTTCCTACTTTTACACAAGGAAAGAATAGCTCATTAGCCCAGCTGTGAGCATTCATTTTGATTTAATCTCGAGGACCAGGGACTGATCGGCGGCTGCTGTTCAGCACAGCACACTTACCTGCTGGGGAGCTAATGTTCGTTTGGCACAGCCCCATCGGCAATACCTCTTCTGACAGCTCCCCACTGCAATATTCACCCTTCTCCAGGTTTCCCTCCAAAGCACAACCTCTGGCCTTCGGACCTCCCTCCCTCAGCCTCCCCTATGGGTCCAAAGGAGCATAACCCCTCTGCCCTGGCCGAAGGGGGCCATATCAGCTGAGGATCTAACCCATTGTTCCCAAAGTCTCAGCTCCAATTTCCTTTTTCCTTGTGACGTCCAGCTTCGAGCGGCAGGGTAATTTGTCAGGGGAACACTTGATTCAGCAGCTGTTCTGGTTCACTGTTGTGCACATAAGCCTCAAGCACAGGTCTTTGTCCGGACCCATGGCAACAGCAGGCTTAGGGACCTCCAATCGGATGGGACTTTTTGCCCTGTCAACATTTTCTCAAGCCTTTATTATCAGCTTCTCACCAATGCACAACGAAGCTGGGAAAAGAGTGCAAACAATAATCTGATACCAACTCCGCACCTGCAGGTAAGATCCCTTCTCCGGGCTGCTCCGGCTGAGCTCGCCCTGCAGGTGCCTCTGCAGCTTCACCCCCAGCAGTCCAGCTCCAGGGGACCCAGGCATGGATCTGACCCGGAGCCGCATGCAGAGACCAGAGGAATAAAACAGCAAATCCTCCCCATTTATTTTTCACCTTAATATGCAAGAGTTATGGTGCAGGAATAGACAAACCAGCGCACTCATCCATCAGGCACCCTCTGCTAGCCAAGGAGCCACAGAGATTTACCCTCCGGCAGCCTGTGGCAGGACCGACACCTAAAATTAACTCTCTGCTGTGTTTCTATTTATTTTCTCCCCTCAAAAAAAAAAAAAAAAAAAAAAGTGAGATCTTTCTCTTTACCAACAACAGCCCAATGGTATTTCCATCCAAATCCTGACCTTGAGAAAGGGATTGTAACAGAATAAAATGCAATTTCGAATAAAAGTAAGTAGATGAGAAACATACTGGTTCATGCTAATCCAAATTTCCAGCAGTGTTGGCTAGCTCACTGCAGGATCCAGGCAATAGAGACAGGGCCTTCTTTGCTAACAACAAATTATTTAATCCAACATGTGCACATTAAACAGTGTCTTCTGGATTTCTTTGTGTGCATGTTGCTCTTTATTTCTGTTTGTAGAAGTCACTGACATGCAGAAATTGCCAGGCCTGTTGAAGCTACCAATGGATAAGACCTTTCATCTCAACGGCAGACTATCCCAGCTCAAATTTCTGTCCTATTTTATTCTCATTTCCCATGTCCCTCCATGGAAACATGACTATGTCCACCTTGGCTATGTGGGGCAGCTTTTCTCCCTGGAGACCCCCACTGGCTAGGCTTCGGCAGGAGTAGAGGTAATGAGAATGTCTCTGCTGACGGCGCTGCTGTCACTGACAGCAGTGGAAACAGGATCTCACCCGCTGATTGGGGCTCACGAGGATCAAAGAAAAGAGCATCACCCTATAGCATAGGACATCACAACATCCCAGCACGTCTCCTGCGAAGGAAGTGGTCTGGTCTTGTTTGAAGAATGGTGTTATATGATGTAAACCAATACCTTGTTATCCAGCAGCGTACAAAAACGAGCAAAACTACCTTGGCATGGTGTGCGTTCAGCATTTTGTGGCATAGCACGTGGATGCCAAGGCATAACTGCAGTAACAGCAGAGGCAATTGTCGGGGAAGTTAAATGGCAATGAATACATCCAGTAGCAGCTCAATGGGGCCAGCAGCCACGTCAAAACCCCAGATCTGCTTCCTAGCTCTCCCACTAAGGTGCCAGGACCTGGGGTACCAGGGCCATCACAGCTGCACTGGTGGTACCAGCTCTTCCTTCCTTCCTCCAGGTCCATGCAGCTTTCCTCTTCCCTCACGAACTTCCTTCAGTGGGAAACAACACAGGCGGTGCGTTGCCCTGCATCCAGGTTCTCCTCTTTATTTATCCACAGGGGCTGTTGGCACTTTTGGGGATTTGCCGAGAATTAAGTAGTCTGCGAAATTTTAGAAAAGGGGGAAAGGGATGTTGCAACCTGATGTGTTTATCAGATGTGTTTGTGGTTTTTTTCCACGACACAGTTTCCATCCAATGAGAAGCGCAAGCCCACACCTACTGCAGGGACCCAGGCCAGTGTGTACCAGTTGGTGGCCAGCTGTGTGGGTGCACGCTCCTGGATGGTTCTGAGGAAACACATTAAACTCCTGTGCAGGTGGTTCAGGCTAACACATTTTATCTGGAAATCTTCAAGGGAGGGGGAAGAGGAAACAGGCAATTACAGTGGCAGGGACAACATGGGGCAACCTGTCAAACTGCCTGGCCCACTGCCGTCATGTGTAGCCATACCCAGATGCCTCCCTAGATCATGGCCCTACACAAATACTCCTCCTTTGCTGACACCTCCTCTTTCCATTTTTGGGATGTTATGGTCAGATCCCAGATGACCATTCCCAGCTGCCTAGCCTATGGTTTTATAAATGTCCAACTCAAGGTCAGTATCTGAGAAACTCATCACAGCGATGGTTCAGAAATAACGCCCTGAAGGGTAACCACCCTGCCACAGCTGCACCTCTGCCAGAGACTGCAGTCACGGGGTGGCTGTCCTGGTTTGAGGTAAAACAGAACCAACTTTCTGTTCAGTAATTTTACTTCTTCGCTAGGCCTCTTGTAACTCTCTGAAATTAACAGCACGTTGCGTCTAAAGCAGTTGGTTCAGAGTGATAAGCCGGTTTGTGCCAAGGAATGGTATGCACAGAGGCTCTTGCTTGAACTTATTGCTGTAACAACCAAGGTCAGCTAGTTTCGTTATTTGCCCCCTTAGAGGGTCGGAAGCAGAAAAGCGTGGAGGGGTCCCACCTGCAGGGGGGAGCGGACAGGACACATGACCCAAAACTGACCAACAGGGTATTCCATCCCATCTGCCGCATGCTCGGTATAAACGCTGAGGGATCAAAGGGTCAGCTCTCTTCCTTCAATGGCCGACGTCTGAGGAGGACCCTGTCTGTTCATCTGCCTTTGATCCTGATCCGTGTGTTCCTGACTCCAACTCTGGAACCCGGTTCCCACCCATCGCTGAGTCCAGCCTGGGACTTCCCCAGTGCCTGACGGTGACGTCATCCTGGGAGCTTGATACGGTTTTGTATATACTGTATCTATTTCATTATTTCCCTTTTTATTTTATCATTAATATTTCATTAAAGCAGTTTAGTTTCTTCTAAACTCATAAATCTCTCTTTATCTCTCCTCCTCCTCTCTGTGTATGAGAGGTTGGGGGGGAGCATCTGTCACCGGCCATTGGCCAATTTGGCCAAAACCACGACAGCGGCAAACACAATTTCTTTTCCAACACTGTAGGCCCTCCCCGTGCCCTCCCCTTCCATCCACTCTGAACGCAGTCAGCAGTGAAACACAGGAGAAGGAAAGATCTTTGCCAAGCTTCACGGATAGTATCCGCTTTCATCACAGATGGTGCCAGATGTCAGTGTCCCTCCTGCAGGGAGGGCACCGCTTGTCCTCTGGTGTCACCACCAGCCAGCAGCCACTGCCGGCGGGCTGGCTCAGGCTGTCCCAGGGTGATGTTGTCCTCTGCCAGAGCTCCTTAATCCGTAGCCTGTGGTGGAAACAGGATGTGAAGCACAGGATGGGAGTGGCAATTGCTTTTATTGCTGTCCTGAAGGTGATACTACTCAAATCGTATTACCATGTGTTTTGGACAGGAGCCAAAAACGTGAACATCGGACGACAATAAATGTGGACATTTTTGCTTCCCAGGTACAATCAAAGGGCAACATCCAGAATTTTATTGTCAGCAGGTGAGTCACAAGCAGCAAAACCTGGATGTGGCGTGGAGACAACCAGCTCCTGAAGCAGTTACATCTGCGCAGAGCCCGTACGTGACATGCATTAAGGGATGAAGCACGCACGAGTCCACAGTGCTTGGCAATGCCTTTGTCTGAAGCACGCTCTGTTGCGAGAGGACGGGTCCCGGTGGCACTGGCGGCCACAGCTGCCTCCCGGTGATATGGAATCACAGCAGCACTCAGACGGCATTAGAAAATGAAAATTCCTGGCAAGGGGAGAGTCTGAGAATGGTGGGAGAGCAGCAAAAGCTGTGGAGATGTGTTACACTGGAGTACCGAGAACGCGAAATACATTTAGAAGGATCAGACAATAAATGTTGGAAAAGCTAAAAAAAAGGAATAAAAGAAACAAAGAGCCTAAACTTAACTGCCTGAGACTTTTATCACCAAATCAGTCATAATACAATGTCTAATAACGTCATTTTTGCCATCGGATACACACTGCATATCTCACAGAAGGCAGAAGCTCTTTTCTTTCATCTGCTGTATTCAATGTGCAAGCAGCTATTCAGGGTTCGCTCCTGTTGCTGAGGAGGAGTACTGGGAATGTCCTGTAGGAAAAAACAGTTAAGAAGGAGCGAGCCACATGGCTGCAGTGTGGTCCATGGGCACGGAGCAGAGACCCGTGGGCAGATGTGCCAGCACTAGGCTGTTTCCGCTTAGCCCCAGTGTACGATCAGGGCTGCAAGTGTTTTGCAGAAATACTCCAGGATTCAGACGAGCTTTTTCTCACACCTACACTTGAGCATGGAGAGAGACAAACAGGTCACCAGATAACCAAGACTAGCCCAAGGCTTGTTATTGCAACAGCAAAATGAAAGCTCTGGCTCGTTCTCAGCCACATAAACTTGGGCAATGCGATTCGTGACATGGCCTGACCTGTGCGAGAGGCAATGTGCACTGCCTTGCGCTGGGGCCATTACCTGCAGCCCTCACCCCCAGCCACCGTGAGAGAGTGCCCCTTCTCAGACTCTTCTAGAAAGCCAACATGACTCAGCACCACTGAGAGGAAGGACACGGCAGATTATCGCCTCCCCCAACCAAGGTCCTAGGAAGCAGTTTTCTACATAAAAGAGCTCAGTACTCTAACAGATCCTCCTCAGCTCTTGACTGACTCTCTGCTCAACATATTTCTCCTCCAGTGCTGGCTCCTCTAGCTCCTCATAGAGCAGGTCTCCTGCAGCAACATGCCAGCCTCCTGGGCACTGTGCCCCTGCCTGGTGGGCAAGCCAGGCCTGCCTCTAGACACCTTGGGGCCCTCCAGCCAACACCTACCCCAGGAGGGTTGATGGGGAAGGAGCACCCCTCAGTATCCCTGTCTCGGGGATGGTTCATTCCTGGTGTAAACGCATGTCAGGGCTTGACCTAGATTTTTTTTGAGGAAGTCACAGGGCTAGCGTGCAAGGAACCACATGGGGATGAGGTCCTCAGTACCCCACTGTCCCTGATGACCGGTGTGGTCTGTTTGCAGGACTCGGCCATGTGAGGAATGCTTGTCGCTCATCTTAGATCCAGACATTCCTTCATCCCACTTCCTCTGAGGCAGGCAGGTCAGCCTGGCTCAACAGGAAAGATGGCTTGAAGACATGATCCACCTTCTGTCCCAAGGGGGTGAGAGCATGGAAAGAAAACAAGCTAGCATGCTGCAGAGGAAAGTGCATGGGAAATGCTTCAAGTCTGAAGCTCATCTGGGCTTGTCCGGGCGCTTCAATAGCGTGATGAATCTTCCATTCCTGGCTCGTTCACACCCATAGGATTTTAAAGACGTGTCTGCCTGTCTTGGTCATGTCCTGCAAATGCTGCCAGGTGTCATTGGCCCCGGAACAAGGGGACCACTAGTTCAATTTCCGCCAGACCCTAAATCTGCCTCCAGGGTTTTGATTCTCACTGTAGAGTTGGGAACACTCTAAAATCTCACATTTGTGGAAAAATATGACTAAAATAGCCTTGCCGATGCGCATTGTTTCCTTATGTTATCTTTTTTAAAAAAATGAAACTTCAGTAATAAGAGAATCATATCCTCAGCTGATGTGTCCTGACCTATCTCCTCTAAAGCTGATGGAAACCTCCCAGCTTACTCTGAGGTCCATATGCCTTCGTTGAAAGACTGTCAGAAATACTTCTGGCCCTGCTGTTATGTTTGTGCTCAAAACCCCTTCCCTCGTCCTTCATCCCTTTTTAAAAGAAAGGTGCCACCTGGCACTGGCACAGACTTCCAGGGCTGTGGGTGGAGGAAGGAGGCTGTCACCATTAGGCAGGTGCCAAGTGCTCGTTCCTGGTCAAGGGACATGGTTGTGGCTGCATGCCTCTTTCCATCCACACCACAATGGGTTCCAGTCCTGTGATGCACTCTCACAATTTCCGTCCTCCCCCTCACCTGGACATCTTATGCTACCCCAGCTCCTGTGTTCTCCTTGTCAGGAATGGTATCTGGATGCTTCCTCCATGCGACGGGAGATCTTTGCTGTCCTGCCTTGGGAAGGACAAGTAGGCATCCTACCTCCTTTGCCTCGATATGACCGAGTGGGGAGTCCATCTCACAGCACTTTTGCTGTCGTCAGCTTAGAGGTTGACGCTAATCACAGTCATTAGAAAGCAGGCTCCTCTTGAGGGCACGTTGTGCTGAGAGGTGGACGCGTCACCCTTCGAGGTTACCTGTCTCTCCCCGTCGAGCCGGGAAGCTCCCCACAGAATCCCAGGCTGCGAAACAAATCCCACCTTTGGTGTACGCTTGAGCCTGTCCCGCTCACAATCCCGTGTTGTGCAGGGGATCAGATGGTCATCATCACCAGTGGGTTTGCTATCAGTGTTTAAACTTCTACATTTTACATTTTGTTTCCAAGAAAAAGGACCATCAAATCTAGGGAAGAGGTATGAAAATAGGTGGGTTTTCCATCTCCACCCTCTAGCTAGGTAAAGGAGTGGGGACTGGAGCTGCAAAGGAGCTACACCTGACGGGGCAAAAGGACGAGGTGTGAGGCTCACTTTTCCCTAGCCCTGACCACGCTTCCTCTAAAACTGGAAACAAGACTGCTATTTCAGTATAATGCTAGGTCTAATCTGACAAGCCCTACAGAGAAGCCGGCTAATTAGCCGTGCTGTAGGGCCGTGCTGACCTGGCTACGCCGCTCCCTGGCCCTCACCAGCATCTCCTCCTGGCACCGCACCGTGTCCTGCCAGAGCATTCACAGCCAGCCCAGGTCTCTGGCTCTGCCTGGTGCAAGGCTGGACAGAGAAGGCCTGCTGGTGTTCTGTGCTCTAGGCTGGGTTTTGACTCTTGGAGGGATGGTGCCTTTAGACCAGCGTATTACTTTTCACACCGCGTTTTGCTCCGATAGCTGGGGGTTAGCTGTAAAGGCAGCCTGGCAGCAGTGGGGCTTATGCACAAACAGGGGAAGGCACATGAGGGAGTGCCTTTACCAAACCTCTCCTTCTCCACCAGCTTTGCTGCCTAGGAGCCCTCAGGTCTCCTTTCCTCCAACTGGTAGCTCCCTGCTTCTGACTTTCATCCTATTTCTGCACTTGTTAGCCAAAGGCGCAGCTCGCCTAACGAGCTGCTGATACTTTCAAAGCACTGTGTGTTATCCAGCAAAGATTAGACGTGAAAAAATGAGCAGTTTGAACCGGCTCCCGCAGCAAGATTTATGAATCTGTCTGACCGCAATTTAATAGCAATAGCTGCTGCCGCTTCCCAAAGGCAGACATACCCTGCTGTTGTGGGGCCCTGCTTCCCTCACCTTTAACAGTCCTCCTCCCTCCTGCTTTCCACGGAAGGAAAACCAGCCGGCTTTAGCATGAGCTCTCCTCCTCCCTCAGCTGCCTTCGGTTGTTCTGGTTGTACAGAGTAACCCCACGCCAGCCCTCGTCTGTGGCTCCCATGGCCAAGTCTGAGTTAAATTAGACATGTTGCAAGCCACGACTGGTGTTATGTGTTGATCCTGAAAGGGGACTTGGCTGTGGAGGGGTGTAACTCGTGCTGTTTTGCCATGCAGAGGGTGTATGAAGGGAATAAAACACCCATGCCCAGCTGGCAGAACAGGATATAAGAGGTTGGGGCAGGAGGACACGAGATGAAAGATAGCAAGGTTGGTTGCTTCATCCAGCATCCTCTTTCCTATTCCGGGCTACTTTCTTTCCCCATCCTTTCACCAGAAGGTTAGAGCAGGATGAGCGGGGACGTAGGTGTGCACTGGAGGAGGAGGCACAACTGCGGAGCCTCTTTCCTCTGGCATGACAAGGTGGCATCAACAAAACACATCTCGGGGGGGGCACTAGGACATTGCTGTTTTCTTTCCCATTTCTGAAAGTCGCTGACTTTAAAAATGATAGGCTCACGATGAATAACCAAAAATCACCTCAGGCCCACAAATCTGCTCAAGCATCTGACCGCCCAGAGCTGCCTTTGTGCTTTAATTTGCCCAGTATTGAGGCAACCGAGTCCTCACCCATGTTATTCCCATCCCCTGCATGATAAGGGAACATATATGGCCACTTGCCTGAACCCCCATGTAGCAGGAGCCTCACAGGCCCGTAGTATCCTGTTACCACATTGCTTTGCCGACACTCCCTCCTGCATAATGTGCCTGTGATTACTCGCTAGAGGCGAGAAGCAGAGGCCACTCCTCTCCTGTGCTCCTTAAATAGTTAAATGCTCGGGTCAGCTGGGAGCAAGCCTGACAGCTCAAAGAGGTGCTGCTCCCAGGACAGAGCCAGAGGTCTGCACGTAAGCAAGCTGCTTGAATAGGTACAACCTTTCACATCTGTTGTTACGGTGTCTGGGGCGTCTGCAACTTCCTCTACATAGCGATAAGTAGGCACTGGTTTAAATTTTCATTTCAGTTTTCCCATTATTTTGGTTACATTTACTGGATCTTTTTTTCTCCTAAAGTGCTGCTCTCCGAAAATCAGCTCTGCTTAACACTCAAGCTACTAGTAATGTTTTGGTTTTTTTTTTTTTTAAATTAGCTAGATAAGGCATTATACACATAGCTCTGTGGGTGCTTTTACATTTCAGCATGTGTTTGCGTGTGGAGAGAGAGAAGTATATGCACATATATCTCTGTGTGTGCATTTGTATGCACGGACTTATGCCTACTTTTGAGGCAGATGATAGCGACGTATCTCTCTAGTTGATGTGTGTGGGACACACCTTTGCACACACAGAGCGAATGGTCAAAATGGAAAAACAGTCTCGAGGTTGTGGAAGAGTGGTGGAGAGGGGAGTGGGTAGAGTGGGGATGAGTCCCACCGTGTTAAAAAAGGCTGATTTCTAACCTGTGTATCTAATGATGGTGGGGGGAAAGTAGTGATACAGGTGCTTGAAGCCTGGAGGAGTGCTGATGTGGCGTCCCAGTATCTTTCCAGCATTGTCTGTGGTTGTGGGTGTGTGTGTGGGGTGAGTGTGCATGTATACACAGACAAATGACACACAGCCTTATTTGTACAAAGCCAACTGAAGGCTGTTTTCTCTCTCCTAGAGGCCTGGTGTGGCACAACAGCAGCCACTAATCCTTCCCCGAGTTGCCGCTAAAGGCAGATCCTACCCTAGACGTCTTCTTTCGCATTTTGGGGTGAATACTCAGGTTCTGCCTTTCAGTGACATCTCACTTGCGTTTGGCCCCTGCAGCCTGCTGTTAAAAATCCCCAGGGTGCGCTGTGTGTCTGGCCTAAGGAGAATTAGGCAGCCGTTAAAGCTAACGGGCAATACTCTGCCCTTTCGGCTTGTTATGGCGTTGGCCTCAAGCCTTTCGTTATTGTTTTCTGGGGATTGGTACCTGTCGTGTTGTTTTTCTGTTGTATTGCGTATGGGAGGGAAAGCTGTTAGAAAAGCAGAAATGCATATTCTCCACAAAAATGTTTTCTGTAAGACAGATTTTACTGTCGTGAAGTGGCACACGGCTCAGCGATACCCACACTTGCAGATATTTTAAGTACCAGTCCAACATTTAGCTTGTTTCACTGTTGTAGAGGAGAAAGCACTGTATTCCTTAGAAAGCCACGTCTGAGGAACTGCGCACCAAAACACTGTGATTTTTTTACCCAACGATTTGTATGCATCGCAAAAGGAGCAGCCCCACTCCAGTGGTGACAGCAGTCGGGGAGCCCATGTCAACAGACTCCAAAGGGCAGCATGGAGCTGCGGTTCCCAACCATACAGAGAATCACAGAATGGTAGGGGTTGGAAGGGACCTCTGGAGATCATCTAGTCCAACCCCCCTGGCAAAGCAGGGTCACCTAGAGCAGGTAACCACCTAGAGCATCTCCCCAAATGTGAGAGGGATGCTCTCCTGCCTCCTGGGGTCTGGAGAAGAGTTTGAGGTGACCCATAAACCAATACAATGAGTGCAGAAGAAGCTTCTCAACAAAATGCAGGCAGCCATAGGCATTGGAAGTAATAAATATGGATAAGAGCATTCAAAGCTTTGCCTCGCTTTTTTATGTGAGAGCAAATGAGCGAAGTTGTGGCAACCGGGTAAAAGATAGTCTGGGGTGGGCAGAGAGTGGGTTGTTTGGGTTTTTCTGCAGTGGGACTGCAGAAAGTTATGAAGTCCATCTGTCAAGATGGTATATCTCTGAACCTTGGACCTCCACGATGTGTTGTAGCTCATCATGGCATTAGCCACAAAACCCAGGGCATCCAGTATAGCAGAACTCTGGAGAGGCAGACAAGGGAAATGTGGGTTTGGGGAGCAACAGAAAAAGTCTTGTTATCAGAAAGTCAATTTACTTTCAGTAAATCTTTTTCAGAATAAAACTTTGACCTAGTTTTCAGCCAAGGTATGGATCACTTCTTTCACATTGTGTCCTCTGAGAGGGGAACACCAGGACAGATTTCACTTCTGCTGAGTATTGTGATCACTGATTTCTAATGCAGCCAAGTAGATGTCGCCAGATTGGGCTGGGGCAGAGAGGAGTTTTGTAATCTACAGGCAGTTTACTTGTATCTGACTTGGAATCTGGAAGGAATCTTGCCTTTCTGTGTTTCTGTATAGACCAAAAAATCCTGGTTAGCTAAAAGCTATACGCTACCTGAACCATGTGGTCCCACACACCCACTGTTGCTGCAATTCATTATACTCCCCCAGGACACCTCCAGTTGCTGTGCTGCGGTTGTAAATCCCTGCACGCCTCTGCGAATGGGTCCCACAGAAGCTCGGCACTCAACTCATGCAGCCACCCGTCGTGGTTGTTTGGCTATTAATAGATTCCAGGCAGACCAGTCACAACCCAGCCAGCAGGGTAAACACATTAATTAAAAGGTAATAGTGGCAAGAAGGAGGAAACCTAACCAGGAATAGCTAACCTTAATCATCCAGGATGTTCAGGCAATTTCAGGCACCCAATCTGCACTTCAGTGGTCCGGTGATGGGCTCATGCTAGCTGGACCAGAGAGGAAGTGCCTGACTTCCCTGAGTCAGGAGTAGTGAACATCCCAGCGTGAGGCATGAGGAGGGAAGATAAAACACCTCCTGCCACCAGTGCCTGCAAGCAGGATGAGAAAGAGAAGGAGGCTGCAAGCCAAGGATGCCGGCTGCCCTGACCTGGGGTTCAGGTCACGATCTTTTCCAAGGGTAACCCTCATTTTAATCCTGCCAAATGTCTCTGGGGTGACTGGCAGGCAGAGGTGCTCTGAGGGAGCTTTCTCTAGCGTCCATCAGAAAATTTTCAGCACTTTTTATTCTGTTATTCATATCTAGCTCTTTAAATGGTTTCTTGGATGAGATTTAAGGGAGCGGTCAAATCCTCAGGTATTGTGAATCACCAGAGCTCTTGTGGCAACGCATGGGGTTTGTAGAGACCCTTTGCAACAGGACAGCTACACAGGTTAATCAGCGCTGGCTGAAAAGAAAGGAAAACTGCAACAAGGAAAGGGAGTGACTTTAAATTAGCAAAAGTTGCACCTTTGGCATGAAACTTTAGGCTTCTATTTTCGGCTGGGCAAGACCTCATGGGTAGATTTGCACACAGCTTTTCTAAGATTATCGCATACTTCCCAAAGAAAGGGATGTCAGAATACCAAAAATTATACATAGATTTTTATCAAAATTGGAAAATTGTTGCTGCCAAAAGAAAAAGCTTATTTTTTGGATGTGGGATTGAGAGATGGAGTTAAAATTTTTCATCTTGAGATTTTTCAGAATGAAAGGATTTCATAGTTAGCTTAGAGGCAATGATTTAAGTTTCTCTTGTGCTAAAAATGACTTTGAAAAAAGCTCATACAGAAAAAGAAGACAACCTCAAGAAACGTAATTTGGCAGAAAATCATTTCTCTCCCAAGTTTCCTTCTCAGCAAGATAACGAACTTACATCAGTTTGGATTAATTTGGTTCCTCCCCACAGCTCTCTTTCAATTCAGCAGGTTTTACTGGGCATGATTTGGTGCAAAGGGCCCTTCCACTCAGGAGTCAGGGCTGTAACACCAGTATTGTTCTTCTCTCCCCTTAGCCGTGTTATTGTTAGAATTATACTGGTACCTAAGAACGAGTCATCCTGGAATTGGCGGATTTTGACGCTACGTTGCCAGCAAAACAAAGTCAGCCTACGGGAGTGGTATGTGCCCGTGCGTGTACGCGCACATCTTTCATGCAGAGAGCAACAGCTTTTGATCCTCTGGATTCTTGCGCTAACTTGCCGCTGACTCTCACCGTGGCTCTCTGCATGCAAGACGTGCAGCCAGAGGATAGCCAAGTGCAGTTAGCTACACAGCAGAGGAGAGGAAACGGCGTGAAGGACCTGAGCTAGAAGACGCGAGAGGACAGATGTGCCTTAACCAGCTAAGTTGGTTCTTTTCTTTTGCTTTGTCTCGCTTAGCTTCTGCAGCCAGAGTGGAAGCATAAGATGGCTCTCAGCAACCACACAAACAGCAGTTCGGTCATGCCGAATTTACTCCACATGCTTGTGGAACAAAAGAAGACGCTTCGGTTCAATAATTTCAGCAATCCAGCCTTGGAGATGCAAGAGGAGATAATGGCTTCATTTTATATCCTCATCATCGTTGGGTTTTTCGGCTTTCTTCTCTTTGTCATGATGCTCAGCAATATTGTTTCCAGCAAGCCTGAAAACTACATTGACTATCTCTATTCTGGGAAGCTTAATCCTCAGAGAAGCAAGGTGGAGCTTCCAGGAAAGGAGAGCAAAGACACTTTCGTTATTATCAACAGCGCTGCCTTACTGGAGCAGCTAAGGCAGGACGGCAAAAACAGCCCTGGGCCTGAGGTGCCAAGCACGGATGCAGTCCTGAGGAATGTATGAAAGTGGTTTCTTTTTATTATCAGTCTGTTGTGCATGCGGAGCCTAAACAGGCATATTTTTCGTTCATGAAAGCAAGCAATGAGGAGCTGTGCCAGGACAGATGCAGACAGCTCTTGTGCAAGCTTCCCACGTGCAGCTGTGAAGGTACCGGAGTGCAACATGTGTTATTTCAGCCCCGGGCCTTTGGAGAAATCAAGTCCTTGCTGGCCTAGCTCTCTCATGGCTGTTTCTATCATGTGTTTTTATGGCTTGCCTCTCAGGAGAATGGAAGGCCTTCCTTTGCCTGCTGCTGTGTCCAGCAGGGCCAGTACGTTTCCAGCTGGGGCACTGTTGGTGTGCCTGTCTGCTGTTATTATTTTTTCATTCATTCATTTATTTGGGGGGGTTGGAGCTGCCAGGGAGGCCATTGGGTGCGTACTCTGCAAGCAGAAAGAGCCACAACAGACTCTGTGTCCACCCTGGAGGCGAGCTGACCCATCTCCGGCCCTTCTGGAAGGAAGGTTCTTTCAAAGGGGCTGGAAGCACAACACACGCCAGACTTGAACTTGTTTGCTCGCTTGGCAGGCTTGGTCTGCAGCGGGTTTTTGACAGTGGTCGTGCATTTCTCAGCAGCTCTCTTCCTGCATGTCAGCCCTTTACCCAAGCCCAGGAGAATGAGGAGGGCCAAGACATCCTGATGCCTCTCCAGGGTCCCTCCCAGGGCCCACACGGACAGCATTAGGGCTGACAAGCCACAGCTGTAGCCTTCAGGGTTGTGCCACCGTTGTGTCAATAATGCCCGACACATTCCTTCAGTGTTTAGTGGTAACCCCCTCATCATGAAATCCCACCAAGCCTTCAGCCCCTGCTGCTTCCTCGGGTGGTAGACAGTAAGCGGAGGGGTGCCATGGTAGATTTAGGGTGTCTTCTGCAGGCCACCAAGCCTCGGCAGACACAAGAAGGAGAGTCCTGGCAAACAAGGGTCCAGGACAGGCAGCTGTGGAGAGGCAAACGTTGGCAGTGGGCTTCAGCTTGCTATACTTGGTCCACGCGTTCATTGGAAAAAGCTCTGGAGTTTGCAAATCAAAACGATTGGAAACTGGTGGTGCAGATACTCCAAGAACTTTAAGGCATTTTGTGATAGAAGCAAAAATCCTATGGAATCCTATAGAATCCTATAGAATTGTATGTGTGTGGGGTGGGCGGTGCTGGTTCCACTCAGCCTCCTTTATGTTGCTTTGTGTGTTTACTTCTTGTTACTGATAGGAAAAAAGTTCTCAACACTTTTGTACCCTAGGAAACATTATTTCCTAACTTTACTTAAAAAGGGTTTTGCTCTATCTGTAGCTTCATGTTTTGCTACTGTGATTTCTTTCTCCCTCTTTTATTTTTTTTTTTTTGCTAATGTATCCTTTTCTGCCATGATATAGCGTTATTATTATGGGGTTATGGGGTTTTGCCACTGTTTGGTCCAAACTAACTGCATGGAAATTACTTACTTCATGTGGGCCATGTCCTTAAAGGAAGTTTCCAGAGCCTGATTTCATAAGACATGTTCCAAGGCTGATACCTCCAGTTGAAAGCCAAGATGAAATCCACACCACTCTCTTGGCCTTCCACACTTTTTCTTTGAGTTCCAGAGATTCAGCTTTCCAACACAGACATCTCCTTTTTTGGACAGGTGCATATTCCCCAGACACTGTCTCCATCAGAGGCCAATTAGGCAGTTGAGTTGGTTTTGGACCCCATTGCCTTTGGCTTCATTACCGTGTCTGGTTTAATAACTGCTCAGTTTGAGCCAAGATCAGCTATTTATGCTCACTGCTCCTGACCACACTCAGTAGCCAGGCTCCCATTGCTGCAGCACAGCTATTCAGGTCTGAAAAATAAGAGGTGTTTTGAAGGTAGTAAAAACATTTGCAGTTCCAGGTTTGTTCCTTTTACCCAGTGTGGGTGTTTTCCAGAAGGTGGCGAGTATCACCATCCCTTTTGGAGAAGGATCGATTTCTGCCCAGTGCCAGCATTGAGAGGAGACTTTAGCCTGACTTCTAGCAGTAGTGACAACTCCTCCTCCTTTGCAAGCCCAGTTTAGCCATTTTTCCAGTCATGCAACAGTGTCAGGAATCGGAGTCAAATCTCTCTTTCCGTCATGGGTGTTAGATACAGGTTTCAGACATCCATCACCCACGCCAGGTTCTGTGCAGTGAAATTTCACCTCCCGCAGCAGTGGCTGCTGCTTTTCCGGGTGGGCCGACGCAAGGGATGTGCCAGGCTGGAGGGTGAACTCCACATCCATGGGAAGTGCTCCTTGCCCCCCCTGCAAACTGAGCTTCTGAAAACTAATTCACTGCTGATGTATGACAGAAGTCCACTGATATCCCCTTTGGTGTCCCCTTGGGGACGAGCCCATTCCTGCTCTCACCCTCACGGGTAATGGGCTCTTGTGGGCAGCCTGGGGTGGGGGTGAGGTGAGCCCTTCCTCTCCCTGTGCTCACCGTGCAGCGGGGGCTCCACGTCGTGTATTGAGAGCTAAAATCAGACCTTGACCGCTCAGGTGACGGACCTGATGGCTCTGTCCCCTTCCCAGACCCCGGCACACCCATCAGCTCTATGCCAACCCGTTGGCCCTGAAGCTTTTCCCTTCCGTTTTTCCTTCCCCACCTCAGGGAGGAGCATACGTGCGTACATACAGTTTCAGCCACATCTGATAGAAAGCTTCAGCTCCTGAAGATACGCGGTTCCTACGGAGTCCAGGCAATAGATAGCCACGTATTTCTACCTGAAATAGTGGCCGTGCTTAGACAGAAGCCGTGACTGTGATGCCACCAAGGGGAAGGCTGATAAGCTCAACCTTGGCAGAGAGTCCCTAATGCTGGAAAGCAAATTTCATCAGTTTTCACAAGGTGTGTTGCCAGCCTTTGTGGGAAACCTCCAGCAGTTGTACTAGCTTTGTTCCGAGAAGTTTAGGGCTTTTACTTTAGGTACTGGCTTAATGTGTTTTCTGAAGTTTCCACCTTTTTCTTTTTCCATCCTGAGGTCGTATTTGATTTTGGCAAGTGCTTCTCTCATTGGTTCCATCATGGATCAAGAGCTAAAATTACACACTTTTGGAAATTCTCGTTTGACACCAGAAATACTACTTTGGCATGAGACTTCAGCTAGTGTTCAGGACTTCACCAGACAGCTAGGAGGGAAAATAGATTATTTAAATTGGATATGGTATCTGTTAGAAAAAGAATCCTAATTTTTCTCGCTCCATGTAAGACTGGAAGAGAACCAAATTCCCTGTAGAATAATGTTCTCAAACATTGGTTTTGGAAAAAAATATTCAAACCTACAAAACATTTTATTTATATAAAAATAAGATGTTAAATTTCAAAATTAGCAACTTAATTTTAGCTGCTACATGTAATATAATACAGCAGTAAAAACATCCACTGTTTGCCTGACATCATGCCTACTGTTTATGTGTATTTCATTATGTTCTGTATTTCATTATGTTTTTATTTGGCATTTTAAAATAAAGGGCTTATGATGATTTTTAACTTGCATATAGAATGTGGTGGCTGGTAACCTAATAACATAATTACTACTGAAATGGGTAATTGGTATGTGGCTGATAATCGGTAGCCTAATTGCCTCATTAACAGGGACTTTGTTCATGTGCAATTGGTAAATTTGTTATTTAGCTAAGTGGTACAATGGAATTTGGTGAAGTACTATAAAAGTGCGTTGGGGGGCAGGTGTCACTGCTCAACCCCGACTTGTGTACCCAGGCAGTGATGGAGGAGCTGGCAGCAGGCAGGGGCCAGGCCTCCCACCTCCTTCCCAGGGGGAGCAGGATGCTGCTGAGCCTGAGCATCCCTGTGAAATGCTCCACGCGGGGCTGAACCCACCCTCCTGCACCCACAGACACCTGGGGGGCAGGTACCACCCACGGCCGGTGCGTGGGATGCTGGGTGCAATGGCTGCGTGCGCTGGGGGCGGTGGAAGAAGACCGGTGGTCGCGGTGCCGATGCCCAAACCCCAGCCTTCAGGTCCTTCCTGCCAGAGGCAGGTCTCGATGGCAGGGCAGCAGGGCGAGAAGCAGGAGACTCCGGTACAACGGCTGAAGGATAAGAGAGCAATCAGAAGTGCCTTTTCTCAAATCCCAAATGCACTTGTGAGGCAGGGGCTACGCCCAGAGATTTTGCACTGTCCGGCCTTGCTAGGGAATGTCAGAAGCCTAAAATTACAAAAGAAGGGAAGGTCCCTGCCCTGAAGTGCTCGCTGGCTATGTAGGCATGGGGTGGGAGGGAAAAGAGGGAAAAAGCGACGCAGCAGACTAAAGGTAGCACAAGAAATAAAACACATCTTTTTGTGTCTCAGCCCGGTGCCTTATGTCTGTGCCCATTTTAAATGATATTGAGATGCTGGGACCATGAATAATAATAATAATGAATAATGCACCTTGCTAAGTCCTTTCATCAGCCCACGAAAGCACAGACAAGGGCTCAGCCTACAGCAGCAGGCTGTCTTTGTCTCGGTTTGTCTCGATGCTGCAAAACCACAAAAGCCTGGAGTGACAGATAGAGCAACGGCTTCAGGCCCATTTGCTAGAGGGGGGGTCCAAACTGAGAAACGTCAAGCATAATTTTCCTGGGCAGCCCTACCTACACGTGTGGTCCAGTTCAGAGAGGACCGTGCTTTTGAAGCGCATCTCCTGACCACCACTGCTGTGCTTCGGGTTGCCTCATGGAGCAGTCTCAGAGCCCCTAAGTGGGCTGGGCACCACGGCTTCCAGCCCCTGGGCAGCCTGTGGGGGACAAGCAGCACAGAGCTCCTGCTTGACACTGGTGACAGGGGCAGGTCTGAGAGGGATGAGGCAGGCAGTGTTAGAGCCATCTTTAGCTTGGCATGGCCAGGAGGCCTCAGGGACAAGCCTGGAGAGGGAGGAGAGGATGGGGAAGGAGAGGGGAAGCCCTACCTCACTTTTGTACCTGGGGACACTGCCTGGATGCTACCACAGTTGTTCCCTAGACTTGTTTCCTACTGGTGTCCATTCACAATCAGAAGGTAGCTAGAAAGCAAGAGTAACAAAAGCGACGTGCCCTTTTTGCATCTATCTCAAGGATGGCATGCTCCAATTCATGCACAGATAAGTAAATCCTCTCTGGAGAGGAGACAAGGAAACGACACCTTCAATTTAGGTAACAGGGAATACAATTTGAGGTTCCAGTGGGTGTCATGGGTAGGGTGCTTGTCACAAGCACCAAGAAAAATTAGGGAATAAGATTTCTTTACAGGTAGTTCTTTCAACACTTTACATCCAGTTCTTGAACAGTGAGGTCCCTAAATCAGTGTTTTGGGGGACCTCAGGCCTTAGTCAGGCCTCTAAACGTGCTCTTTTCAAAACTAATAAGCACCCAATAACTCCAGTAGGACTGCTCATGTCAGGTTATGCTCCCCGTATACCTTTATTAAGGACAAAAGCTAACAGTAAAAGAGAAAGGTATACCACAGCGTGAAATGCTAATAGAGATGAGTCAATACTATTTTATGTTGTATTCTCATATGGATGTGTACTGCGTATCCAAGGATTTTTCTTCATATATGTACAATCTGAATCTGTCATCATTTTGCATCTGGCTAACAAACCATACAGGCTTCTTTCTGGGGGTATACCATTCTTATATCACATTTTCAGACTTCTGCTCTCCACGTGATGCCGCTAACATGATATGCCCCATCACTCATCTGCCTCAGCAAGGAGAGCATCCAGACAGCTGAGTTAGATCCCGCTGGCCATGTTCATCTTCAGACATTTTTTGACTTCACAGAGTTTCCCACTGCGTTAGGGGGAAGGAAAACTGTTCCAAGAGGGGATGACGCAGAACGTGGGGTATCTCAATTTCAGAGGTGGGCAAGGAAATGCATGCCATCATCAGAGATTGTCATGTTTGTGCTGTTCAGCCGTATCTGGCAGGCTGACGATGCTGCCAGCATTCACTCCCAGCCTTGTAGGTACAGCTAAGTGGGAGCAATTTAAGAGTCTTGTACTGACAAGCTTGTTCCTGCAGTAAAATTCTGCGTGTGCATCTGCAGGGAGGAGCAGGGACAGGTAAGAAACCAGTTGCATCAAAACAGTCTTTGCTTTCTGCCGCTCCACAACCTTCCCCAGCCGAACACTTGCTGCCCTCAGTGCCCCTGAGCACACACGCATGCACACACACACGTACGCAGGCACACATGTGCACACACACGCACACACATCTTTCCCTGATGGTTCCCGTCTCCCCAGGCCGGCTGCAGCCCTCACTTTGCCACGTGCTCCTCTGCCCCCCTGACTTGCCATGGCAGCAGGGTGGTACCCATCCAGCCTTCTGTTCTAACCTTCCTCGCAGCCTGTTGTGTTCACATAACACCACACGAGCAATTTTCTTTTTGCCCCCACAATCCCTTCCATTTCTCTGAAGGTGTGTCTCACCCTTGGAGGACGTGATGGTGTTGGTGTCGAGCTCAATGCAGGCTCCCAAATTACTCCTAAAAATACCTCACCCTGAAGCGATGTCTGAGGCATCACTTACTTCCTCCCCCTCCAAGACCTGGAGCTGGGCAGGCTGAGCATGGTGGACCTTGCACAGGCTGCTGTGCTCTTGAGCACTGGGCACCAGGCATCACCTCACAACGCTGCCAGGATTGAGCCTACCCATCAGAGAAGCTTGTGTGGGGATCCAGAGGTCCTCCTTCCCCCTAATAACAAGACACCCAGGGTTCAGTTCCCCCCTCCACCCAGGAGGACTTCAAGGCCACATCTTCCATGAGGCCACACGCTTGACAAGGGAAGGAGAGAATGGTTTCTACCACTGGTCTCAAAGCTCAGGCGTTGTCTCAGTCTCCATGCTGACTCTGGGCAGCTCCTTCCTCCACAGCCCCATCCCTCTGGATACCTTTTGGTGGTGCCTGGCTGGCCCACTCACGTACACAGGCCCCAAGCACCGACCCAGTGCTGCGAGAGGAGGAACCATGATGTTCAAGGTAAGCAAAGTCCTGATGCCAGAAGCCGCTAGCTGCACAGTTGCAACCTATCCAGCCTGACGGGACCTTTGTTTTCCAAGATGACTTTTGATCAGCCACCTGAAAGCCCCTACTGATGCTGTGGCTGGTGGGGTGTGACACCGCAGGGTAACGCCGGGGCAACGGGTGCATTGTGAGCTCTGTGAGCATCCTTCACATGCCCAGAGACACCAACATGCAGCGCCTCGCAAGTCCGCTCCTCAGGCATGTAATTCGCAGGAGCTGCTGTGATGCTGCTTCAAAGAGGCAGTGCCTGCAGTATTTAAGAGCTCTGAGGACACTGCAGCTTAACAGTTTCAACACCGTTTTTTTAGGGGAAACAGATATTCCAGAAAGTCTTATAACAGGAGAAAAAGTAGCCGAGGAGGCCAGCCTGCGCTGGCCAGTATGGACACTTGTCCACGCTGGCAGCAGCCAAGGGTGGGTGCCCTGGAGGTACAAACTGCTCTTAAGAGGTGATCTGCCCACCCATCAGCAGAACGGTATTTTTCAGGAGCTGTGTGATTCTCTGACCACCTCTTATGGGAAGTGCGTAATTGTGACCAGGGACAAAAGGCAGCCGAGGCATATGGGGGCAAAAGACGGCAAGGAGCTGGAGACAGGAACGGAGACAGGAACTCTGACGCCAGTCCCACCAGTGATCTACATGTCCAGTATTGAGTGTTGCCCTGAAGTTGCTAGAGCCAATGGCCATGAGCTTCTTGTTGTGCCTGCGTCTTACAACTATCTCTATCCTATGGATGTCGCCTGGTCTTCTTTGAAATGGTTTATTATAAACAACAGAAAGGACTTTGCCCTGAAGTCTCTTGAGAAGACCCACTCCTATAGGTGTATCCTCTTCAGTGACTTGATTGTTAAAGGAATAGAGAAGATGACCCCAAACAAATGGAAGGTAGTGATTAACAGGGTGAAGAGATGGGAGAACTACTACCTTGATGCACTTTCTTAAACAGTTCTTCCTGCAGCCAGGCCTCAAATCTGTTCTGAACGAGTCACCCTGTTCCAGCTCTGCTGAGCCCTTTCCTTCAAAGGGTGTAAACCTGAAAAACCACGTGTCAATAGCACTAATAAAAGAGGTCATTTTAAATCTGAATGTTTCTTTTTAGGTGTATGCCAGGATTAGGTTGATGTGTGCTACACTTGCGTTGGAAAGGGACAGTTAATTTGCCTTATCACAGAAGCGGGCCAAAGCATGCCTAAGCCTTGTGCATAAATTCCTCTGTTACGGGAGTTGAGACCATGCCTCAGATGTAAATTCCCTCAATTTCGAGAAAGACAGGGCTGCAAAATGAATTCTGTAGGTCAAGCCTGTCTTTGACCCCAATGGGAGATCTGCTCCCGAGCAGGGAAGATGCTAGACCACAGTTGACACCAGAGTCCACGGCTTAAAGAAGTCTGAAGAATTTGATGTGACTTTCCCATCATATATGCATTAACATCTGATATCAGCTCAGTAGTTCATTACACCGAGTACCTTGCTTCCAATAGTGGTCTGCCATAAACATTTCAGTGACAGGTAAAGGAAAACTTTCCAAAAGGGAAGTTCCTTTCTGAAGCCTAATGATTAGTAGTTGGTTCTGGCTTTGAAACATGAAGAGTTCAATCTCTCAGGATAAAATACGGCACTCATCATCAGAGATTTTCTTTGTCCATGACATCGATTCCTTATTTCTCACAGAATTGAATTCAAAAGCTTATTTATGAGTGATGCAAAGTAGCATTTCTTAACAGCAGTTTTTTTCAAGTTCATTGAACACTTTCTTGGTTTTTTGGAAGTGGTTCCCAATTTACATTCCCTGTGTTGCTCATTACTGGGTATGTGTTTATTGTGTACCTCTCAGAGAACTGAGACCATAAAAACATAAAAGAAGTAAGTTACGAGATGATTCACAGGTTCACTAAAATATTTCAATACACTGAGGCAAATCTGTGCAGTTTTTCACCTGCGCGTGGAAACCATCTAAAGGAGCATTGTAATTTGTTGTGGCAGAGACATGTCTAAAAAAGGGAGTCTCATCTACCTTCAGAAGAATCCACGCATGTAATTCTCTAGAGCTGAGTTGTGAATATACAGAGAAAAATAACCATCTTTTCTCGGCTTCATATTCATCAGCAAAAACATCTGCTATTTTTTTACAAATATGGCTGTAGCAGAGAATGGAAAATTAGGTGCTTCAAATGCAAGAAGGAAAGGGTGTGGGGAAAAAAGGGGAGAGACTGGACGGGGACGGGAATGCTTTTATTGTCCTGGTATCATGGCCCTGAACATAATTTCACATCGGCTTGAAGCAGCAATTGCTCCACTAAATATCGATGAATATGAAGTGGTGTGAAATCAGCACAAGCAAAGACAGAGGTCCGGTGCCTCTTTGCCACAAGGACAGGCAGTAATTGCACCCTAGCTTGATTTTCTTAAGAAACAAAGGATGAACACCCCATTTTCCCAATGACTTGCTTCCCGGTGTTTACCTTCACCCGATGACTCTACACTGTGCTATTGGGGGAGGTAACAGTGCGCTACAGTCAAATCAGCACCAGCCCGGTGACTTCATTGCTGTGTTCCGGATTCACATGAAGAAGGAGACCAAACCTGAACGGAGCAGAGTCCCAGACTCCTGCCTCACCGCAGCTCAGCCTTACCGGTCTCTGCCGCCATGGCTTACGCAGCTGCAGGCTTAGGGCCACATTGCAACATCTCTTCATTTGGTAAGGTGTGTCTTCTGCCATCCCTAATTCGCAGTGGAGCCCATGGGACCAGTTACAGAATCACCTGCTTTCCATCCATTTTGGCAATCAGGAAGTATCAAAAGGAAGTGATTTGTGTCACAGGAAGTCATGAGTCTTTCCTGTTTTGTATTCTTTGGTAGAACGAGGGTGAAGACTCCATGAAGGGTTTCACGGAAACAAGCCTGAGGAAAGAAGAAGTGTTTGGTGCCACATCTCCCAGAGAGCGAGGGAAAAAATATCCTTTCCCTGTAAAGGGCTGGGGAAGACTCGCTGAACACCTTCACTCTTCCCAGCCTCCCGGTAGGAGGTTCAGGGCTGCTGAAACTTTTCTACCCAGCCCTGTTTAATGCGTATGGAAAGCTGTGGGCAGGAAAAAGAACCAAGTGTGAAATCAAATGAACCCTGGTATTTTATATCAAATCCTCTGAGATGAGTCCTCTTCTTTCTTCCTCCCTCCCCCTTTGCTGCTGCATAAGCGTAATTACAACCCGTGTTTTCTACAAAACGTTGTAACCCTTTGTACCGAAGAAAAATATTGTGGCTCATACAGTTCTGACTCAAGGGGTAATTTAGGATGACAAGCAATTCCTTTAACATATGACTAAACAAGCTAATAGGAGGATGTTACCAAATAGCACGCACCTTATTCAAAAGCACTTGAAATAGCATGCATGAGTCTAATATCTTCTTGGTAGGATTTTAAATACCTATTATTTTATTAGGTTTGCTAGCAATAGCTCTTGTAGTGAGGCTCAGCACACTTGACCATTGCAGGATGTCAAAGCAAATCTCTCTGTTCCCACTCACGACTCTCCCTGCGTGACTGAAATGCACCACTAGAATAAAATGATTAAAGTATCTTTGCATAAAGAGGAGAGGCAGATGCAAATGCATATGTTGATGAAGAAGCTATAACAGATGTCCCTCTGCTCTAAGCTAGCTGGAATGCAAATCACCTGAATTTTCATGATGTCTCATTCACTAATTACTTCTAAATTCTTTTCCAAGCCTCGTCTTCATGGAAAAAAACATTTATTTTCCTCCAGCTCATGAAGTGGGCCTCTAATGATCAGCTCGACACATTTTTTTTCCCTATTTTCAAGTCGTCTGTCCTAATAGCATACTGCGACCCAGACTATATAGATGGGACAAATGCACTTGGGGCAACAGCCCAAGCCAGGGACGTAACAATTGGGCACAAGGTGTGTGAGCTTCTGTGACTGAGCAGGCAGAGTGGGGCCCACTTTGTGCCATGCCTGAGAACTGGGAGAAGGCTGGGCAGGTAGTAGAAAGGCAACCAGCAGCGCTCAAAGCCCAGCCTCTGTCTCTGTGAACTTGTTCCTTGACATTTCCTTCCGCAGCAACCACGTGGAGGAGGGACGGAGAGAAATACACGGAGGAAAGGAGGAGGGATACGGGAACAATGTCCTATGTAAGAAATGCAAAATAAGAAAACTGTTTTAGAAAACAAATACATGTAAGGGCCAGACTCATTGATATGACTTAAACAGCACTTAACTGTCAGTGTCTGACGTTTCTTGTTGGCTAGCTCTAAGCCTCCTCAAATCAATGAGAAACACCAAGCCAGGAAATTAGCCTGAGTTTAGGCCAGAGGAGTATGTGTCACAGCAAATCAAAAGAGCCACGGGACTGGGAAAGTGCCACACCATTAGAAGCTGAGGCACTGGGGAGCAAAACCAACCAATATGAGAAAGTCCAGGAAAAAAAGAGACTAATAAAAAAGGATAGTCACCCATGCTGTGTTTCTAGCGATCAATAGGAAGCAGTTATATACCTTCTCTGCTCTGTGGCAGCCATCTCAAGAACCTTTGGATACACTGGAAGCAGTCTCGCGGTGAGGCACAGCCTTTGATGCTGGTACACAGAGACATTTTCAATAGCTCTTTTGTCAGATTCAGAGAGGGAGAAATTGATGGCATATGGAGATACACACGAATACATGCCTAATGACTTATTTGTGCCCAAACTTCTTCTCTACAGGAACATATGAGGAGTCCATTGCTATGGGGATAACTGTTCTGGCAGCTACCGTGTAGTTCTGTTATCAGATGGAGAAGGGCCAGCTGGTGCTTCAATTATCCCCAAGACTGGGACACACATATGCCAATCAAGGTCCAGCTGAGCCTAGATGATACACTGGGCTTGCTCCAGTAGCCAAGACAAACCAACTTCAAAAGCCAAAGTCAAACTGCAGAGTGACATGGGTTGTGTGTAAACATCCAGCCACCTCCGAGTCCCCAAACCAGGTGGCCACTTCCAGCCAACCTATTTGAAAAATGGCTTTTAGCACATGTCCATGGGGAAAATGGAAACTCAAGTTTTGGAAATTGTACCTGATCTGTCTCCATACGCTCACGTGGGTTGTACACTTGCACAGCCATATCACCAGGTTTGTTTTCCATGTGCTTGGGAGCATGTCAAGACACAAGACTGTCACCGGGTAGTCAGCTCCTTCATGTGCGGTCTCTCAGCCCCTCACTAAACTTGACTTGAAGGCTGAGGTTAGTATGTGGTGAATAAATAGGGAAAGGATGCAGCAAGTTGATGCGTCTTCGGAAGCAATTTTCCAAAGACTGTGAAGAACTGGTGAAGGCCGAAACAAGAGAGGTTTGTTTCAGTTTAGTTTACTGGTTTTTCCCATGACGGAGCTGGAAAGGGGGCTATGAGAGGTTGCCACAGCACTCCTCTTTGGCCAAAGCTAAGGCCAGGGGGTTGACAGTCAGCAGGTTGGCAGAGATGCTGAGTGTCACAGGTTAGAGCTGGGATCAAGGAGAACTGTGAAGGAGTCTACCCCAGGCAGAACATTTGCAGTGCCTTTACTGAGATGAGCACGAAAGAACAGCTGGAATGGCTGATCCCCAAGAGGAAAACTGAGGAAGGAAATGTTGGAAATAGTTGTTTGCATGTGAGGCTCTCAGAAGAGCTGAAAAATATTTAGCTCCCTGACTTGCAGCACAATGGCTCAAGAACAATCTCTCCTGCCCTGGGGCGCTGCTCAGGGAGCTCTGCCTTCCTCCAGCACCAGTGCTGTGGTGTTTCTGGTAAAAGTCCTTCAGACTAAAAGCGTTCGTGGTGGTACTAAAATCAAGCTGAGTTCATTTCAGCCAAAGTCTAAAATGGATAATGAGAAAACAATCCCATTGAATGCTTCTTCACTTAGTTTGGACTCTAAGGATCACAGATACCCCACAGCCACTGAGCTCCTTCAGGCTGGAAGAGCCCTATTCCAGCAGCCACATAAGTCGTCTCAGAACCTGTGAGGATGTTTTTTTTCCCTTAAAATCCCAAAAGTTCCTTTCTTTATTACAACACAAGGATTTCAGCTTTTGTTTAAAAACACACAGCCTTTGTGTTGTAAAAGAAAGCCTAAAGGTGCAAACACTAGAAGTTTAAAAGCCAGTAATCCTCTTATTTTCTGAGTCTTCAACACTTGGCATTGGTGACAACATCCGATAGTGAAAGACCTGTGCAAATGAGCTACTGCATAAGGTTAAGCTGCCCATCTATACACCATGAATGCTCTACTTGAGTAATTTTATGGAACAGGGAAGCAGGAGAGACTCTCTAGTTCTGTAGGCACCAGAAGAGTGTGACCTGGCTCACTTTCTGGGATGGGAACACCTACAAGAGGATCCTGTGTAGATCCCCTGCTGTCACTGAGCGCTTCAAGGATCTCTATCCTCGCTGCCTCCTCTCACTTGCAGAAACTCAATCGAATTGAATTCTCTATTCCTCTTTTAAACTTGCCAGGACTAATGGTACAACCCTGGTTTCAGTAAGAAACCAGACTTCGAGGTCCCCAGCTGGTTTCTGAACAAGAAACTGAAACAAATCTGAGCTGCTGTCTCCCCCCAGTGTCAGCATATTTTCTTGTTTAAGGCTGCAACTGCAGCACGTAGGATGCCCAAAGGTAAAAAAAAACCCTGCTGTAACCTATCCAGTGATAGCATAGATCAAAACTACCCTGTTATGTCAGAGAGCAGATATTGGTTCAGGTTAAGGAATGGATAAGACCTCTTCTTATTTTGGAAACTCTAGGATATTCTAATCAGCCTGCTGCAACACCCATCACAGGCTCTAGGGGTTATGTATGCTGCAGTGCAACTCCAAAGTTAAGGAAAAAAGCAGCCAGGTTGGACCAGATTTTAAGTCTTACACGTACAAAAAGAGGTTTTCTGTTTTGGCTGTAGAGGCAAAAAGGCAGTGATGTGGAGGACTTCTGAGGAGACTCCTCACAGATGCTTCCTCCCTGACTCAAGCCAGGGACAAAAAAGAGGCTTCTTGTGTTAATTCCCTTCTTGCGCATGTTTGGCAAGGTAGGGCCCCCAGATTTTAATACCAGTCTTGATTGCTTTGGGTGCTAAATGGTGCCCAGTTGGTGCCCAATTGCTTTGATCCTAAATGACTTGTGTTAAAGGGAGATTGTAAACCTTTGATTCTGCTTACAGAGCAACTGTACTGAAGCAGAGAATACCTCTGCTTTCAGTGTTAAAACCAAAAAAAATAAACTCATCATTACTCTTGGTTTAGAAAAATCTACTCTTGGTTGAGAGTCTGAAAAAATCTAGATTTGGGCCAATATTCAAAGGCAAGCGGGGGCTGCGTGGAGCCAAGACATTGCTTACTTTTGAAGCTGGTGGACACTACACAGGCTTGACAATTTCCTGCTAAGGTTTGGGCGTGTGGCTTAGCTAAGTACCTTGGCGCCTTTCCCTCAACAGCTGTTTAATGGAGGTGGTTAGCAGAGTCTGTCCTCACTGAACACCACAGAGCCATTTAATTAAATTACCATTCAATTCCAGCTTTGCATAGAGAGATGACTGCCGAGCCTGTAGAGGGAAACTGCTGGTTTACAATGGCACCACGAATTCCCCAGCCTGGCAGTCCTGAGGCTGCTGTAGCAAGGATATTCCTGTATCCCGGGAATGGCTTTCTGCAATGCTTATATTCCCCAGACACCAAGGTGACCGCATGAACAGCGAGATTTTAAAAACCACTGCCTTTCCTGGTGAGTAACTCCACCACAGCGAGAGCCCTCTGAGCATCAGCTGTATCGGCTGCACATAAACTAAGGTAATGCTGGAAAGGGGGATATGGCAGCAGCCTGCGCTGCTGTGACCACAGCCATCACCTCAGCCCGCAGCCGCAGGGAGAGGGCAGGAGCGAGCCATCCCAGAGGCATCCCGCATCCTGCTGGGGCTCCCAAGACTTCTCCAAGGGCCCTCCACCTCTCCTCTTCCCTCCTCTCCCCTCTCCACTGTTGGATTTCAGCTTCACCTTAACTTCCAGAAGATACCAGGATCTAGGAAGTGCTTTATAATGGAAACGTGAAGGCAAATGTACCTGTTGGCACTGCTACACATGGCTAAGCTTTTATTTCTGTGAAAAAAATCTGCTCTGTTGATTATCCTACCGTGACCATATTAGCTTATCCTCCAGGGTTTGGTGTTATTACACATGCAGGAATAGCTAGTAATGGTCATGAAAACCCCCTCTGCTTCACAGGCCGAGTAGTAAGTAGAGCCATACGCAGTTCTCAGATACTGTGCATAGCAAAATAATGTAAGAAACCTTCTAGCATGAAGCTTCCTCAAAGGTTTTCACACTGACACTGTGATTTGCATTACTCTAAGGAAGTCGTAAGTATGGAAAGGGGTTTCAGAAAGACCTGCCCGGAAAAGCTCCTCTCCTGTGCGCTTGTTCATCTGGATTCAATAAAGGGCCCACAAGTTTCAGATTTACACCCCTGCAGGAAAGCAGTTGCTCTGAAGAAGTTGCATAGAGTCCTCCCCATTTCCTCCTGTCTGTCCATCAACCTTGTACACACCCCTCACGGATGCAGTATTTTTCTCTTTAAAACCAGCCACCTCCTTGCAGCTAGTATTTAAAAACTGCCTCCCCTGCAGCTCTAACTGTAGCATTTGAGTAAGCAGCAACCAAGGCCATTGCTGGTTTTTTTTAACAAAGGTTTTTTTATTGCATAAATAGAGGCTTAGATATTTTGCTGTAGGTATAAAAAGTTGAGATATCGTTCAAGTGAATGTTACTCTTGAGGGTTTTATTCCTTTGACACATCCTTCATCTACAGGAAGGCTTCATTCTCCCAGGAAAGGAATCCAATGCAAGCTGCCAAGTGTCAGAAAATCTGCAGGGTGGGGAAACAGCAGTGAGAACAGCAGGCATGATACACTGGCAGCGCAGGGGCGAAATCTGCCTGCCCACGTGGCACACCGCAATCGGAGCTAATCGCGGCTCTGCCATGCTGACACCAGAGAACATCTTTAGGGCAGGAGAATTCACCCCTTCTCACAATCCCATTATAGAGAGACATAGCCGACAGTCGGAGAGATGGCAGAATTTAGGAAGGACTGGGCCTCTGGTGGGCAACACCAGGTGACGGGGCAACTAGGATATTTTCTGCAAAATCAAAGATGCTTTAATGCCAGTCATTCAACAAGGTCAACGTCACACTGCTGGACACAGAGGCCTTGTGGGATGAGCTCGTTACCCTGGCGCAGCAATCCCTTGGGATGTGTACTCTGCCAGGCAGAACTCCCTGGGACCCAGCGCTGCACACGCAGCACAGTATGGTCTGCTCATTACAGGTTGCTCGCTCACAGGGCAGCCCACCTCTCATTTGTTTAGCAATAAAACTCCATATAACTTACTCTGACTTACTGCAAAAATGGAAAGAAGTGTTCTCACAGCATTTTCCAGTGGCTAGCGAAACTGATTTAAAATAAAAGTTTAAAATGGCACAAGTCTGCCCAGAGACAAGTCCTCAGTCTGATGTAAACAGGAGACTGAAAAACACCTTTGTTTTTTTGTTTCTTCTATGTGAATAAGCCACTTCGTTCCCATGGTTATTTCCAGAGTCCCATTTCTAGTCACAATTTCCAATCCTTGATGTGCAAAATAAATCAGTGATAGGTTTGAAATCAAAACTAGTAAACATTTCTAAAAACTGAAACTCTCTTCATTATGTGAGGTGATGACCCCAAAAAGGGAAAGTTAAGTTTTTTAGTTTAATAAAGAGTAACATTACATCAAACTCCCACTGAGCTTACAAAGGGCAGGCAGGAATAGAATTCCCATTTTTCTGCAGAACAGAGAGATGTGAAATGAACTGATACAAAAATCACATACCAAACAAGTCAGGGAATACAATCTTAGCACTAGTCAGCATTCATTTTGCTAACAGACTTGATCCAATAAGGCAACGATTGTTTAAACTTTGAAAGACGAGGGAAGGAATTCAGCCCATGGGGAATGAAAACTCAAAACTTTAAGAAATTTGGTAATATTCGTTTTGCTTTTTTATGCAGAAAGATGTCAGTTTTTCTCAGTGAAGCGTGTCTGGTGGATGTTACATAGCATAACCTGTAGCATCTCTGTTACCTTGGGAAGTTCCATGGCATGAGATTTGGCCCTTCCAGCTAAACCATCTACTTGTCATGTATTTAACTAAGACGGAATGGCTGATTCTTAATTATGATTAATGATGATCCTAATTATGTCACTTAAGGCCAAGAAGTCTTATTGCATCATCTTGTCTGTCATGCCTCTAATGCATTTTTTGCCCAATTTAACCATCTCTTTATGCATCGGGACTTCCTGTGCAATTGGTTGGGCGTAAAAATTCAGGGAGATTAAGAGCAGAGAAGGAACGCTGTGCTAAGATCTCCTAAATCACGAACCATGGCTGCCAAGTTTTGTGGTGGTAACTGCAATTCCTACAAAGAATGGGCATGATACAGCTGTGCAAATACACTGAAACATCACAGGAGGCAAATATTACAAGAACTCAGATAATGGGCTAGTTCTAATTGCACAATCTAAATGCATCCAAGTCAAAACTTAATGGGATTGATATGTCAATGCCATTATCGAACACCCAGATGTCAAATAAATTCTATACCTGAGAGACTCTTCAATCATCCTTCTTCTCTGCTTCTCTTTTCGATTTCTCTTCACGTTCCCTCTTCAGTTTTTCTTCAATTTTTTTGCTCTGGTACATTTTCACTCCAGCAAACGCTAAGCAAAGAATCAATGTTTTAGCTGCCAAAATGTACATCAGCAATGGGAAATTCTCCAAAGCCTGAAATGTAAAACAGTATTTTTAAGCAGTTACTGGAACACTTGGACAATTAAAAATGAATCTACAGGGATGCGATACAGCTTCCTACAGCAACAGCATTATTCAAAACAATGGTAATGCTCCCCTGTTCATTCTTTTTTTTTTTTGTAGGATACTTTAAACTAGGCAGATCAATGTCTAGGGGAAAGGACCAAACGAAGTTCACTTCACTCAAGTTTGTATATGAAGCCCCTTTGAACAGGTTTTTGTTGCTTTTGCTTGCTTTACAGCAAACGGAATACTGGCACGATCTAGAGCTGAAAAAGGCGAAGAACTGAATATCTAAGGATAATTGTAAAAGTGGAAACACTTCTGAATAATTCTAATGAGTGATGGATCCGTGCATATCAGCTATCAGATGTGATCCCCAAAGACACTTTTGTGCTCCTAGAAATTTTAATCTATGGTAGTTTTGCAATTAACTTGCCCAGATCTGGAAGGTATAGATAAAGGCCTTTAAACTGGAAGAAAATTAAAAATACCCACAGCCTCCAGTGACTTAGTTTCAGGAGTTTTTAATGCCTGGAACCACTGAAATTGCACAACATATTTCAATGCTATAAAAGCATGCTACTGTAGATGCACATGGAGTGGAAAATAAAATGCAAATGGCTAACACTGTGAACTCAGAACACAAATATAACAAGAGCAGCACGGGCACTCAGTGACTGAGATACCAATTCCAGAAGGATATTGAAGGTACATGAACTTCCCAGCACACTGTTTCAAAGAGCCACCTAGCCTGCAGGATGGGTCTGGTCTTTCAGGGGTGCACAGTAGGTTCACAGTGCCAGCTCCCCCTTAGCAAGACTCCCAGTACCCCCCTGTACCCTTAGCAGGCCTTCCAGCACCTCATAAAGCTGTTTGGCCATTGTAAAACTAGTGAATTTAGAAAAAGCCTTGTATCCATACACCATTAGTGTGTCCCCTTAAAGTTCACAAATCAGAGGCTCAAGTGGGGTCTTTCATAATGCTGATTTCTACAAGCTACACGTTACCTTTGACATCAGGCCACTCTCCTCTAATTTTGCAAAAAAAACATCATCCTCTGTCAATCTCCCCACATGTTAAAAGTGGCAATCTCTTTAAACCACAGCTCTGCAACACCAGAAAGGTAAAGCCAAGGCTTGGGGTTAGCATTGCTTTCTTGATAAATGGTCTGATGTAACATGTTAAAACTGTTAATGCATGAGGTACTTGCTCAAACGTTTCTGTGCCTTACACCACGTACCCTGCAGAGTGTTTATGGCCCTAATACACTAAAAGACATAATGGA
Source organism: Chroicocephalus ridibundus (assembly GCF_963924245.1). Taxonomy (NCBI): domain Eukaryota; kingdom Metazoa; phylum Chordata; class Aves; order Charadriiformes; family Laridae; genus Chroicocephalus; species Chroicocephalus ridibundus. The sequence continues at coordinate 103,217,120 of NC_086284.1, forward strand.
GAAAACACCCTCCAGTAATGAAAGGAGCTGAGGAAAGAGCAGCCAGAGAAAAGCCTGGAAAGAGGAAAGCTGGGAGGAGCAGAAGCAAGCAGAGCAGAGCTCGCCTACCAGCGCTGTGCTCAGGTCTACAGTGCAAGGCCCCGACAGCAAGAACTGGGGCCAGCCCACAAGGTGCAAGCCTGTACGGCAGGAAAGGACAACAAGTCCTCTGTCCCTGAGGTGCAGAGAGTGTGCTGGTTAAACGACCTTCACCCAGGCAAGGGAGCCATCTTTAAACACAGGACCCACCCAGCCACACCTGACATGCATCTGCTTGGAAGAGCAGTAACCCGCTACTTTATGAATGTGAAACATCCTCACCTTCCAGTTAAATGCTACCATCTTGGCTGTGTGATGATGTTGTCTGTCCCGCAGCGGGATGGGCTCAGCACCAATGAGCGTCACACTTCTAAAGGCACAGACCAGGGCAGAAGCATCTTGAAGAAATGGAAATTAAGAAAAAATTATCCAATCTGTTTCTACTCAGCATGTCCACCCTGCACCTCTCTGACAAGCTCGTTGGCTGGCAGCGTACCAGCGCCACATGGTTCAGGAATGACCTACGTGGGCCTTTTTTGGAGCTGAGTGACAGCAGCAACATCCATGCTGCTGAAGGACAGGGGATGGACAGGCCCTGGGCAGGTGCCACACTTGCGCAGCTGCCCAACCAAAAACCCGAGGCTGGCTGCTTTCAGAAGCTCCACGCGTGTGCACATCACACCGCCTCACTGGTGTCTGAGCTGTACGCAGACAGAAGCACACCCAGGAGAGCTGTCTTGTGTTTTTGAAGCCCACCTACCCTGTTCAGAGCCCAAATGCATAATGAAACCTAGTATCTAATATCATTTACCAGTTCTCTCCGATTCACTAATAAATCAAATTCTCCATGCAGCCCATAATAACACAAAAGCGAACCAGCCACTCGCTGGCTCCCTTGAGTAGTCAATGTATGTTTCAGAGCTGAACTTCGGGGCTGAGAAGTGCCTGAGGGGATGCTGAAGGCTGCAGCACACAGCCACAACACTGCCCTCTGGTCTCTGCTTGCTGCCCCACCAGCTCTGACACCGTTTCAAGCTGCTGGATTTCAAATTAAGCACGTTTCTCTGCCTGACCCCCTCGAGGTGTTTCCTGTATGTGTAACAACAGACACTGAAAAGCAGGAGGAAGCCCTACAGCTTAGTCCAAGCCTTCACCAGCAGCTGGGCTGAATAAATCATCACCACACCACAATAGCTGCTGCTGACCTTTCTTCAGAAACGGGGAATCAAGTAAATGTTCTTGCAGCTCCTGCGCTGCTCAGCCAGCTTCTTCACAGATGCTCTTATTTCTCCAGCTAGGATGTCCTTTTCTCTCCTCTTCCCCTAGCTGCAAAATCCTCACCCTGCAGAGACCACCCTGGAAACATCCCCACAGAGAGACACCACCAGAGATCTCTGTTACCGAGATCAAACTATACCGAAGCAGTGGTGTGGCCAAGTCATTTTGTCATTCGGTATTTACTGTGTTGATCCTGAGTTGCGCAGCTCCCTTCTCCAGTCGACAAAATGTCAGGGCAGCTGTGAACTAATGAGTTAGTAGCATTACGCCTCCAAAATACCAGGCATTTTAACTTCTGATGTTTCCTCCCGAATTTCAACGACCATTAAGATTTTAAGTCCCCTGCCAGATGGTCACAGCAAAAATCCCCCATCACAGCAGAATCTGGTTCTCAGTGCATGGTTCAGATGGCTACATGCTTCTCAATGAAACCCAAGCTACACAAGCCTGGCCTGATCTGAAGGGACTGCACTGCCCAACTGGGGTGTCCTCCTCTCAGAACGCTGACTTGGTTGGGGGGTTCATCAGGCACAGTCTTCACTCTTCTCCTAAATTGCTGTAAATTCTGTGCTTCAGTCAGAATCAATTTTGCAACGTGTTGTAAAAAGGCAAGAATTCAGCCATTCAAAGAAAGGCTAGCATCTGGCATATGATGCTGAAAATGGGGTGTAAGTGATTTTTTACATACAGAAAAAGTTTGAGAGTCAGCAAACATTATATGAGCCCATCTGTGGGGTCTGATTGCAGGGTACTGTCCCACCAGCAAGAAGCAGCGTATAATGTGTATCACAGTGTGCACTCCTGCGAATGCTCTTCGTTGCAAGTTGATTATTTAAGCATTCAGCACAAGACTTCTGTAATATTTCCGCTCTGCTGAGACACACGCCTGAATCGTGTATCCACCACGAGTAGCTGCACTGAAGTCACAAAGGATGGGAATTAAAGAAATTCTCACTTTGTTTTGAAGAGTGGTGTTTTGATCCAAAATGTTTCCTGTGAGAGCTGACACGTTTGATGGTCTGTCCTCACAGTGTCTTCTGTGGTTGGAACTGAGCAGGGAAGCCACCACTCTCTCCATGTTGCATTCCCACATCCTGTGCCACCAGCCTCCAGTGGTCAAGCACTTCTCCCCACTTCTCTTGACTCTTCCAGTCTCCACCTTGGTCCAGACCTTACTAAATACAGCTGAAACCCCAGGACAGAAAAAAATGGGTGGAGCTGGGGCATGGGGCAGGGAGAAGAAATTGGGCAAAGGAGAGAAAAAGGCAGGGTTCACTTCACATTTGAAAAACAACATTTGTTAGCACTGAGGTTGTCAATTCAAAAGCAAAAAGCACAGACACTGTACTTTCAAGGTTGTGATATCTTAAAAGCATGCAGGCAAATAAACAGCTGAAGTTTCATGTTTGCCTTTTCAGAGGCAGATAAGGCACAGATAGGAGTTCAGAACACATCTACAGTCGGGCATTGTTCGTTCCCCAGGAAAATGCAAGCTCCCTTAACAAACACAGCACTACTGGGAACGGAGACTGGGCCCCACGGAAGGTCACTATTACCTTCCCTCGCTAGCAAGGAGGTCTTGTGTTGAGCCACGTGAAAAAGGAAGAGGACCACTAGTCTCTGCCTGAAGCCCTGATGGAGACTCTGTGACAGACACTAATCTAACCATCACCCACTCGTACACTCCTGTGCACGGCAGGGATAAAATGATAACACTCTCACACATATTGGTGGCCTTCTTCACCGGGATTGTACCTCACAATCACTAGGCTATTTACACTCACACCTCTCTGTGAAGCAGATCAAACTACTGCAGACAGGAAAGGGAAGAGAGGGTCTGCCCATACCACACACCTCTACACTATACTAGCAATCCTCCACTAGCTTCTAATGCTGTGAGGTCTTCTGGGTCCAGAGCAGGCGTAGAGAGTCCCCAGTGCAGCCCCAGAGGCTCGCGTCCTCAGCAGGGCTAAAGAGCTCCCAGGGAGGGCTGCACCAAGTCCCAGAGCTAGACTTCAGCTGATACCAGCCCCAGGATCTCTGCACAATGCTGTGTTGTGCAACACAGACCACCCCAGAAAGACTAAGGAGTTGAGCCCCAGACAGATGGGAAGTCTGTGGTGGAGCACAGAATTGAATCCAGGTCTCTCAGCCGCTGAATTACAGCTCCAGTCCACCACAGCAACCGCATCACAGCCCAGCCGCTCTCGCCATTGTTTGCTTATGCAGTGGCAGAGTATCGACCGGCCTGCATGCACAAGAAAAAAGTCTACACAGACATCTGGGTACTCCCAAACCCACTTGAGTTGTCTTGGCTGAAAGTCTCACTCAGCCTGCCAATAACTCCATCTACTCAACAAAATGGGACTCGTGATATTCTTTTGTCTGCTGGGGATTTCTGAGCACCTCCATTTTGTCCATTTTGTGAAAAGCTATGAAAGTTACCAGCCACAAGGCCTTGGAAAGTAGCAAGCTACTAGGGTTGTTTGACTGCATTTAAAATGGAGTGATGGCCGAGTATGTCCTGAGCTAGAAAAGGGGTTTCAATCCACCTATCTCTTGTTGCTGATTTCTTTAATGCACGTATTTCAGGAAGCAAAGTGCATGTTTTCCACCTGAACAGTCACTGGGACCCACCACTACACGTGACCCGCTGTGTCATGCATCAGGCTGAGCATCTGCAAGACAGGATCACGACTTCTCAAAAAAAATAAAAGACTACTGGGTCATGGGAAAACACAGTAATATGGCAAAGCCCAAAGGCTACAGAGAAACACAGTGAAAGCCAGTATGAGCCAGAGTGCTGCACTAAGAATCCATCACAAACCACTGCCACAAGATGCAGTGGTTATATTAAGTCAGAAGTACTCAAACCTGTGCACAGTTACAGTCTCTATGTGTAGGTAGGTCAAAACATCACTCCATAAAAAGACGCATGTAATCACTCAGTTTATACTAGTGTCACTGGTAAAAGATATTCCTAAACTAACACCAACTCAAGGAACACCAAAACAAAAAGCCATGTAAGATTTCATACCTGAAGAAGAAGAAATGAAAATATTAGTGATTCCTCTGGCAGCTCCTCATATGCTCCAAACTCTGGAAAACAAGAAGAGAGCAGATGGGACATATCAATCATAGTGCCTAGATTAAAATCCAATCAAACCAAAACCAGACGTGTCAGTGGCACATCTTCCACTGTGGGTCCCAGGGCATCATTTCAGCTACGTCCCAGGGTCCTTGCAAGCTGCAGGACCTTGCTTGCTGCCACCGCCTTGCCCTAGGAGGGTCCCCTGCCTCCATCCCCACCCCAGCTCTGCCCCAGTCACTCTGGTCCCTGCAGCACCAGCGCCCAGCACAGCTCAGCGACCCACACGTGCGCTTGAGGAAACCAATTTCCTTCAACAAACGGTAACTTCAGATCCGTCTTTCTAACTTATTTGCTTCATATTTTGTTTATGAAAACGGCAACACTGGGGAGATTCACATGCAGCAAAGCGCACTTTGCAGGTGGCCATGCGTCGTTCCCTGTGGTGATTCACTGGGAGACAACCGCGTGGGGCCTGCCTGCGGTTTGCAGCCGGCCAGCGCGTCTCCGGCAGCTTTTAAACCTCACACCTCTGCGTCCCACAGGTGGACGGGAGGCTACAGGTTATGGCGAGGGAACTTCTGCTGCCACCTCGCCTCGCACCCTGGCTGGTCCAGGCCTGGAACCGGGCCTGTGGGGGGGTCGGGCAAGCAGGCAGGGCGATGGGCAGGCAGGGAGGGCAGGCAGGAGAGCAAGGAAATGGCAGCAGGAGAACGGGCAAAAGAAGGTAGGCTGGTCAGGAGCGGGCAGGCAGCGGGCCAGGAGGGCAGGCAGGAGAAGGCTGAAGGGAGGCCGGGGGTGCTGGAACTGGCAGGCAGGCAGGCAGGCAGGCAGGGGGCAGGCAGGAGAGTGGGCCGGAGGGCAGCCAGCAGCGCAGGCCGAGCAGGCCGGGTCGGGGTCGGGGTCGGGGACGGGCCGCCTCGGCTCCTGCCCTATATCGCCCCGCCGCCCCCGCCTGCCTGCCCGCCGCCCCGTCGCCGCAGGCGGCCACGCCGAGGAGGGGTGTGGGGGTAAGGCCCAGGAACCGCGTCTCCTACCTCACGGGGCGGCCATGGCTCTAGGCGGGAGGGCGCGACAAACTACATCTCCCAGCAGCGGCAGCGGCAGGGCAGGCACCGGCGTGGCGGCCGCGTCCGCCCGCCTCGCCTCGGCCAGGGGCACCTTTCCCGCAAAGCCGGCGTGGCCCGGCCGCTGCCTGAGGCTGGAGCATAAAGTAGCCCCCCTGGAGTATTGTGTCCAGGTTTGGGAGTCCTCAGCGAAGGAAGGACACGGACCTGTTGGAGCGGGTCCAGAGGAGGCCACGAAGATGATGAGAGGGCTGGAGCACCTCTGCTGTGAGGACAGGCTGAGAGAGCTGGGGCTGTTCAGCCTGGAGAAGAGAAGGCTCCAGGGAGACCTTATAGCGGCCTTACAGTACCTGAAGGGGCCTACAGGAAGGGTGGGGAGGGACTCAGTATCAGGGAGTGGAGCAATAGGACGAGAGGTAATGGTTTTAACCTGAAAGAGGGGAGATTTAGATTAGATATCAGGAAGAAATTCTTTCCTGTGAGGGTGGTGAGACACTGGAACAGGTTGCCCAGAGAAGCTGTGGATGCCCCATCCCTGGAGGTGTTCAAGGCCAGGCTGGATGGGGCTTTGAGCAGCCTGGTCTAGTGGGAGGTGTCCCTGCCCATGGCAGGGGGTTGGAACTAGGTGGTCTTTAAGATCCCTTCCAACCCTAACAATTCTATGATTCTATGATTCTTCCAAAAAAAAAAAATAGTTCTGAAGTAAAGCAATTCCCACATGCCCCAGGGGTGTAGGTCCGAGGGCAGAGCAGTCCAGATCCACCTCCTCAGCATCTACTAGCAGCCGCCTGCCTGCTACTGGCAGCAGGGCCCGGCCAGAGGCTGGAGCTGCTGCCCGGTGATGGCGGGGAGCAGGGCCTGAGGGGCTCAGACAACTGCTGGGGACGCTGGTCCACCTGGGCAAGTTCTCCAAGGGTGTACCTTGCCAAAATGGGCTCTCCCTGACTGTGGTATGGTCCAGGTTGCCCGAGGGTCCCTCCAGCTGCTCGGTGCAGCACAGCGCCAACGCTGGAGCCACCAGCGGGTCCCGAGGGTGAGGGGAGTCCCTCAGGAGCCAGGGAGCTGGCAGGCACCCACGGGCCACCCAGGGAGGTGGGAGGGAAGGGGGCACATTGGGTGGGGAGAGGCTCAGCAGATGGCCATGCTGGCACCTGACAAGCCTTCCTCAGGGCTCATGGACTGAGATGATCCAAAGGCTTATTACTGTGCCAGCAAAAGGCCCATCCGGAGTGTGACAGTTGCTGCTGTGCCAAATCTCAAGAGCAGTCTCCAAAACAAGCCAAAGCTTCCCAACAAAAGAAGCCCTTTTCTTTTTCATTTCTTTTTAGCACGAGCGAAACAAAATTGCTGAAAATGCAGTGCCAGACATGGCTGAAGTATTTCAGCCAAAACTTTCTCAAAACAAACAACAAGCCCACACGATAGACAGCCGGTATGGGAATGTTTAGCTTAAGCGATTTAAGTGTGGCAGCATGAATGAGAGCTGAACCCAGAGTCTTACAAAAAGAAGCACGTTTTAATACTAGAAGTGTCACCAGTTCTCCTTGTAATTATTCCCAGAGAGCCAGTGTTGTGATACTTCAGCAGCACAGGAGAAGATAAACCATCTTGAAAACCCCTTTACCAGCCAGTGGAAACCAGTACCCAACATGAGAAACACTTCGGAAGCACGGCAAGGCTTCCTAAGGCCATAAGTCAGGATCTTACTGGTTTACACTGAGCACTGGATGATGGGATGTAACCAGCGCCACCATCACCCAGCTTGCGTCCCAGATAGACAGATTGCTCTGGAGAACCAAGGAGCAGCAGAAGTGACAGCTTGGCCAGCTGTATACTTGAGGACAGATGATGAACCTCTGGAAGCTGCCCTGGACAGCCAGGACATGCTCTTAGATGAGACTGCTATGCTAGTTTAGCAGCTCTTCTGCTATAAAGCAGGCCTTGTCAAAAGGCCATGAGTCAGTGTTTGCTGGCAATGAATAATGAAATCAAAATGGGAGCCAGATCATTAAAAAAATAGTTTGGAATGAATATGTGTAGGTATAGGTTACCTCCTATGATTCATACCATAACACATTGTTCAGCCAATAGATGGAGATTTTGATATTTTACTGTACATTTTCAAGTTATTTTTAAGATGGGCTTAAGTTATACAGCTTCGATCTAAATCAGCATTTTTGACCCCTAATTCACAGTTATTCTGAGGTGGGAACATCCAGATCTGCTTCTGGATTTAAAAAATTCTAAAAAGAAATCAAGTTACTCATTCTCTTCATTTTATTTTCCTGAAGAACAGAATACCAAAGGAAAGCACATTTTTCCTGGATGTTCCCCGACCAGCTATGCCAAAGTCCTCATGGAAAACAGTAATGTTGATTTCCTCAGCACTGTGTTCCACATTGACCTGTCCGTTAATGAACAGTTTTACAGCTATTTGTAATTCCAGTGAGTTCCCTGCATGTGGCTGTATGACTTCCTCATTGCTGGTATTTCCAAAAAGTTAAGGTGATCCAGGGGTCGCTTTGTCCCTTGCACCCAAATTTTCATGGATCACACACTTGAGGTCTTCTCGATTCAGAACCTGGCTTTTATACTTCTCGCCCCAGTCCTCAACGATGTACTGATGATAGGGGTCATTGGAGTGCTCTCGCCTCTTTGATTTCACAGTACTCACCAAGATCGCCACAATAATGAAGGAGAACATCCCAATCATCACCATCAAATAAAGGATAACGTAGTCAAAGTTTTCAGCATCAACCTTGGCTTGCAATTTATTCGCTGATTCCGTCATGTTTTTCCTCCAGCTGTTCATGTAAGTGAGGAAGGTTTCCTTGAAAATATCTTCAACTGCCCAAGTGAAGTTTCGCATTTCGGCCATCCTTGCAAGTTACGGCTACTAAAGACAACATGATACTTATTTTAATCAAATATCTCTACTAAAACAGTTACATTGGTTTCTTTTGTCTGCATTATAACAACTAAATAGTAACACCTGCCACTTGCCAGTGAAAATGGAGTCCCAATTTTATATCAGCTGAGAATCCCCGTCTCCGAGTGGTTCGATGTGTTCAGAGACTCAAGGAGGTCTTATTCCTCTCCTCACTCGGGTCGCTTTTGGTCTGTGGGAAGCCAAATACTCTTTGGTGAAATCTAGTGAGCGTGGGCCCCCATGACCTGCATTCCAGGCTTTGAGGCACACTGCCTACCCTACTGAGGCAGCAGCTCTCAAGAAGCTCTGAGAAAAGCCTTTTTCTGTCTTTCCTACATAAAGAGGAGGGTGTGACTGGCTTGCAGCCCCCTAGCCTGCAAAAAGCAAAGGTTCTGGTAACAGCATTTCAGTCTGATGCTCCTGTAGAACACCTGTCCTTCAATGCTTCAGGCCAACCAAGCCCTACAACATGTGGCAAACCTTCCACAAAAAGCCACTCGATTTCCGTGCGGTCTTCAAGCAATGATGAGCTTTCTGCAGCCTATGGTAAGGGGTGGTGGATTTTCATCACTGGTAAGAAATTGCGGTGCCTTTGGAACTGGAGTTCAGCAGTGTACCTTCCTCTGCTTGTTGGACTAGACTTGCAAGATCAGCACGCACAGAACAGGCACGCACACACAGCAGGACACAGGTACATGTGCATTTATCCACGCACACACACTCAAGCATAGGGATAAAGGTGATCTAATGAAAGTAAGCAAGCTGTTAGAAAAGCCAAATACAAATTGTCTTGAAACTTCTTTTTTGGGTGCAAAATCTCTCTGCTTTTTCTTTGATTCAGAACAAAAATTACTATGCTTTTTTCAGTAGGAAATAAAGAATTACCAACAGAAACTTACCTTTCCTGTGTCCTTCTCTAATGAAATTCACAGCAACAATCAGGATTTTAAAACTCCACTGGATAATATGATGATACTCTCAAAAGGAGCAGAGATATCTTAAACTTTAAGTAGCCCCTAGGCTGCACAAGCCTGTGAGCAATTGTCTGTTAAATAAGTGCCTTGTACTGCACGCTTTATATTAAATTAAATGCTAAATCTAATCTCACCTGGAAAGTCAAATATTGGCTGACAGCTTACATCAGTCATCCTGTCAGATGCCGAGTACTATTCTTTGTGCTTATTACTGCAATTTCATATATCGTAAAGGAGCACTGTAGTGATTTCTAGGCGTAAACATTGATGCAGCTCGGTCTTTGTGGACCCAGACAGAAGAAAAGTAAAGATGAGCTCTACAAAATAATGATAATAATAATTCCCTTGGCTGATACGGGCATGAGAGGCTAAGCAGTGAGTAGGCAGTGCGGAAGGCCTGCCAGCCTGTCAGGCTGCTTAGTGCCCACAATTTGCCTTTCCTTTTCTTCCACCAAGATCATGCTTGTTAGGGACCGACCCCTCCCTGAAGCCCTTGCTTTGAGAAGCAGGTCTTCATGCACAGCCAGGACCAATCTCTCTGAGCTCACTCTGCTCTGCGTGCGCCTCACTCGGGATCTGGAGCAAGAAAAGACAAAAACCTATGTTTAAAAAAAAAAGCAGAATTAATTAATGTTGATTTTATTTCTAGCAAATGCCACACGCTGACACCTAACCGAAAGGCTCTGAGTCACACCTTAGAAAATAGCAATGCGCTCAGTGAAATGAGACAACTTTGGTTTTAGTCAACAGCGGTTCCTGGCTATGATGGGGACATCCAGGGGAGGGGGATTAGGGTGGGACTGTGGTGCAAAGTGCTCTGCAAGCACATGTGCTGGGACAGACTTTCTCTAAAAATATTTTCATTTTACAGGTAGTCCTGCCTGAGCAGCTTGCAGAGAAAGCAATTTTTCAGGTAGCTCTGCTTTGAGGAAGATAAAACAAACATGGACTACCGCTGAATCAACAGCACACATCAGAAAAAGGGACTCTTGGTACGGAAACGTGTTAATCCCTGAGGAAGCCCTGCTAGTGCCGTGCTACTGACATTGTCATGGTTACTGCTATCATTTCTTCTGGATGATTTTCTATGCATGAACACCTCCCAGCATGGGGGCGAGCTGCTGGCAGCATTTCTTCTCTGATCTCCCGCTTCTCTCCAGCAGTTTACCACGTGTCCTCAGATCGGCTCCTCGAAGTCGAGGTAGCTGCTTCTGTTTGCTTTGATGAAACCCATAAGACAGAAGCTCCGTGGCAAGTCCAGCCTCCTGCATTGCACAACCAGCGACGCATCTGGGTTGATCCTGGCTGGATAAAGTCACCTGGAGCCACCAGAAGAGCTCCCAAATGCAGGGCTGTGAGCCTGGCTATGGAAATGAGAGAGGAGCCATAGCCCTGGAGGTTCCCAAGCAGAGCATCTTGGGAACTGCTGCCCTGGGATGCCAATAGCCAGGTGAAAGAACTTATCCCTCCTTCAACCAACCTCTTCTACCATCTGTTCCTGTTCCATTGGCCAATACTTGCAGGCATATACTCACACACAGGCATACCTACATATATAAAAGATGCACGTGTTCTCAAGCAGACCTGAAATTTAACTGCCAACTCTGTTCTCATCCACACCAGAAGAGTCCTTGAATAATCCCGTTCTGCTGCGTGTCCCTCTGAAGGTCATATTTGCTCAGTCTCTAAAGCAATGAGGTGATCAAGGACAGACAGCGTGGAACTGGTTAAAAAGAAGGAGGGGCAGCCAAATGTCTTGGGCAGGAAAGGCAACTGCCTTAATCTTAGTCTCTCAAATGGAGACTAATATTAAGCAAAATGCTCCTGGTCTTAATGGAGAGAGGTAGGAACGGTTGTTGAGCTGAGCATGGATAGGTCATGGCAATCAGGAAGAGTCCTTGGTGACTGGAAAAAGCCAAATGTCATGCTTATCCTTGAGAAGGGCAATGATGGCCCAGGGAGCTGAAGGATGATCAACCACACTTCAAACCGTGTGATGATTAAGGGACATATCCTTCTGGAATCCGTTATCAGGCATGTGAAGAATAAAAGGTGATTAGAAAAAGCCAGCATAGATTTACCAATTATGCCCGGTCAAGCTTATTGCTTTCTATCGCGAGATAATTGGAAGACTATTTCAGTGGATGAAGGGCAGAGTGGTAGCGGTGGTTTACCTTCACTTTAGCAAGGTTTCAGCATGGTCTCTCATAATCCCCTTATAGCCAGATCAGAGGGATATGAACCAGATGTGTGGACTCCAGAACTAGTGGGACCACTGTCCTGGGCAAGATAGAGTAAATGACAACCCGTAGCAGATCTGGATGCTGGGCTTTATGGAAGAACCAAGGAGATTAGTGCTTTTACACCCATCTGCCAGCTCCAGCAGAGCAACTGACTATTCACTGATGAAGCAGTGCTGTGGCAACTTCTGCTCTTGCCTCCCAGGTGGTGTGGAGCAGGTGGGCCCATTCCATGACAGGGTGTTGTCATCAGCAGGAGCTACACCACATGTAAACATGCACAGTATTTAACAATTTGTATAGATAACATAACAATTAGGTGTATTTTCACATGTAGCAGCCCTGTGGTCTTGAAGGTACCATTCATGGAAAATATTTTCTTTTTAGATGTACAGTAGGCTCAGAACTGAATGATACTCGATTGTTGATAACCTTCATGATTGATAACCTTCGGTGACTGTTTAGCAATGTATTCATTTGTTGACTATTTTACAAATCCTTTATCAGTCTTACTGGTGAGTCAGTGAAGACGGTAGCAGACATATTGAAGATCTTGTGATTAGACCCAGATCTCATTGGAGGGTTTATGTGAGCTCATTAGCAATTCATCTCTCCCAGCGTTTTGCAATATCTCTTGTAAATGCATAAAGGGATACTCATAAGTAAAGACAAATTTGCATACACGTAACATACATAGATCAGTATCTATAGGATTGGAATGGAGTGCTCAATTTTCTGTGTTTCTTGTAACAGATAAGATTAACAGAAGATTGTTATTGACAGTGATCTTTGTTCCCCAGACATTTCCCTTCATAGGAGCTTCCAGTGTACTCAATCACTTTTTTCCAGTCCTCCATCAGTTGTTTCCCTGTATTCTCTACAATAAACAGAGAAACTTTACGCTGCATTTTAAATCAGCAGCTGATATATTTATACACAGCTTTTGTCATCTTCTTTTTCCTTCATTTTCTTTAAAGTAAGAAAATTAACCATACATAGGGTTCATTACTTAGGATCATTAATTTTACAGGGTTAATTCTTAGAAACAAAAGAATATATCTGTTAAGTGTGGTTATTGGAGAGGTAGCCTGTGATATGGACCTATGCATTTTTCCTTCAGTATTTCTTCTGTTCTGGTTAAATCATAATATTGTACTATTCACTGTGCCTTTCAGACCTCAAACTTTTGTATACACAGACTTAACCCACAATCTTCTCAGCCTTTAACTACTGATATGCTAACTGCTAACTACTGATACTTAGAGTGCTGATAGCATTTAATTAGTTTCCCCACTGCTTTAAACTTTTTACCTTCTTGATAGCCCTCCTAGATTCCTTCTGGTATTTACACATTTGCTTAAAAGAACATTAGTGAAACCGACAGTTGTGTCCCTGGGTCTGGCTGCTGCTTTTCAAGTTGTTGTCTGTTAGTCAGTCACCCTGTAAAACAAAAAGACCTACCAAGGCCACTAGGTTTTTGTAGTTTGCCTTCAACTGTGACTGCTGAAACATTTCCTTGTAAGATTACTCAAGATTACATCTGTTAATTAAGTTTAAACTTGTTCTTTATGTTGATTTTTCTTTTTAATTCAATTTTTACTGCATCTCGGGACATGTTCCAGCTCCTTCTGGTTTCTCATAACAGCGTTGGTAATTAAAGATACTGCCTCTTTATTTTTTGGTTTGTAGCTGTGCTTCTAGGTCTCTTAACCTGTTTCTTGCATTCTTGTGTCAAGCCTCTTCAATGGGTCAGTATGTGTAACCTACCACCTCTCCAGGAGCTTTGACTTCCACCTCTCAAACATGTAACTCTTCTGCCTCTCTTCGCCATTCCTCTAAGCAAATCTTTATGGTTTTATTTTCTTTCTTCATTTACCCCATGGAAGATGGGTGTGATTTTCTTTCCCAAGATAAGGAAGATAGGATTGGTACATCTTTTCCTCCCAAAGGTATGGTTTTCAGCATAGCTGGGAGTTTTCATAGAATGATTAGAGTCGGAAGGGACCTTAAAGGTCATCTAGTTCCAACCCCCCTGCCATGAGCAGGGACACCTCCATGCAGCCTGGCCTTGAGCACTTCCAGGAATGGGGCATCCACAACTTCTCTGGGCAATATGTTCCAGTGCCTCAGCACCCTCACGGTAAAGAATTTATTCCTAATATCTAACCTAGATCTACCCTCTTGAATTTGAAGCCATTACCCCTTGTCCTATCACTACATGCCCTTGTAAAAACTCCCTCCCCATCTTTCCTGTAGGCTCCTTTTAAGTACTGGAAGGCTGCTATAAGGTCTCCCTGGAGCCTTCTCTTCTCCAGGCTGAACAACCCCAACTCTCTCAGCCTGTCTTCGTAGCAGAGGTGCTCCAGCCCCCTGATCATCTTTGTGGCCCTCCTCTGGACTTGCTCCAAGAGGTTCATGTCCTTCTTATGTTGGGAGCCCCAGAGCTGGATGCAGTACTCCAGGTGGGGTCTCAGGAGAGCAGAGTAGAGGGGCAGATTCATCTCCCTGGACCTGCTGGCCACGCTTCTTCTGAGGCAGCCCAGGATGCAGTTGGCTTTCTGGGCTGCGAGCGCGTACTGCCAGCTCATGTTGAGCTTCTCATCAACCATTTTAATGTCTTGTCCTATACAGGTTGGGTTTTCTTTTTAAGTGAGGAAATCCTTTTGCAATTGTTTATCTCTTATGTGACTGTTCTTCCATCTTTCAGGGAGCAGTGTTTAGAGGTTTCATCCTTAGCCTGTTTTCTTGGGCCTTGTCTGCTCAATGGTAAATACATTTGGTGGTTCAGCAGTTGGGATATTCTTTTTTTCTGTGAGACCCTGAGACTTAATTGCATGTTATACAGTTTGATCGCCTGGTATGACACTGGGGGTACATTTGTGAAAGTCGTAACACCCGTCCTTTCACATTGGATCTGGTATGGGTGCCAGCCGAGAGGAACAGCTTGATCTGCTGGAAGGTGGTCTGCTATTCAGAGGGATCTTGGCAGGCTGTCCCCAGAACTTTCATAGCTGATAAAAACCTATCTCTAAATATTAGAGTAACTCCATGTCTGAAGGTCGCTCCCTCGTCACATCAGAGACCCACATCAGGATGCACTGTCCTTAATACCTTGTATTAAAACAATGAAAATAGTGCAGACAGTGGAGAGGGACACCAGGAATAGACCTTTGTGACTAAATAAAAATATATTTGACAAAGCAACATTTTCCAGTCTTCACTGAAATGAGAGGAAAAGCATTCAGAAGGAAAGTGAATTTTAACCGTATTTTGCTAAGCAGTACAAGCATAAGCAAGGTTGTGAAGAAAACCCTTTGTGTGTATGAGGAAAGAATGTATCTCGTCAAGATGCATTCGACATTGAGGGGCTCCAGCCTAAGCAGTTTCTCAACCCTGAACGCTTGAAAAAACCAAGCAGAGGGTTAGAAAAAACCAACAAGTTGGGTCCTGAACTGTGACTTTGTCTTGTGCCAGGACTGCACTGCAGCTGAGGTACAGGCAGCTGCCACCCTGCCAAGAAATGCACTGCTCCCCTCAGCCCAAAATGCAGGGATGGAGAAATCTTGGCCAGGCGGAGACTGCAGTCATTCAGCTTTGTTGCTATGGTTTTATGTGTTGCTGTTGCAAAAGCTTTAGAGGGTAAATAAGGGTGTTGCCTCCACATAGCCTTTAAATGAAAAAGCAAACACTAATATTTCACCGTGTCCGATGCTTAGCTTCTACTGACTTAAGGAAATTCACTTCTCAGGCTCTTTGAGATCACCCTTCTGAAAGCATAGACGGAAAATAAACACCTTTCCAAACAATGACCACAGAGACGGCTTTTGCTGGGGACAGATAGCTCTGAAGGGAGCATTGTCCAACATGCTGCGGGTGAAGGACATCCCCACATCAGCCCTGAAGAACATGAGCTGCTGAGTGACCTCCGCTCCCAGCACGGGCAATGGGGATGGTGCCTGCATGCACCGCTGATAAACTGTGCAGCAGCTGGCAGCGCTGCCCTCCTCCTGTCTGCTAACACCAGGGTAGGACTAACAAGGGCTACCTGTTACGGCCACATGCCCATTAACACTTTGGTGTGTGCCTGCACACCGGCTGATCACCTCTCACGTGGAAACGCCATCGTCACTGCAGCCCAGGCAGCCAGAGGGCTCCTGAAAGGCAGATTGGGCTGTCAGCTCGCAGCCTGACCTCTTCTTACCGCCAAAGCCTAAGGACAGCATCCTTCTGGCTGGGAAGATAAGATGTGGCACCTCAAATCCATCTATGTGTGTCCCCCAGAGAAGAAAAGAAACCTGAAGTGCCCACACAGGTTTCCTCCTAGATACTGAGTGGATTTTCACCATACTTTCAGTGGTAATTAACATATTGTTGCCTGCAGCTAAACCGCAGTGCGCCACCCACAGTTACCTGAAGGCAAGGTCCTGCTCAAGGTCAGTGTCATGAAAGGCAAAGTTAATGGTAATAACTGACAGCAACACTTTTCCTAGCAGCTTAAGCTGAATCTGTCCTTTGGATAGGAAGCTGCAGGTCAGTTGCTTGCTGGGTTGTAGGTAGGAACCGCAAAGCTCTGCAGACATACGCACACCTCCCGCATGCACAGGCACACTCGGTACCACCCAACATTGCTGCCCTCTGCTCCTCACCCACAGTCCCCAGGCCGTTATGGAGGAATACGGTCAGTGGCTCAGCCAGAGCAGTTAAAGGGTAGGAGAGATGGTAGGAAAAAGTTGGATGGGGAGTATAAATGTCACCCAGGACAGCATACACAGCAAGGTACTGGCTGTGCCCACCTGCTCTCTGCTTCCATAGGGTATCTCTGAAAACCACATGTCATGTGCCATCGGTGGTTTGAACAAGCACCAACGGTGGTATGGAGGCACCACTGTCCCTCATGCCCCTCACCTAACCTGGGATCTGGGCCCTCTGCCCTCGAGCCCCTATACAGCTCTGATGCTTATACACTTGACAGCTGCACTCCTGGTCCTGGAAATAAAATTTTATCGTGATCCATTGGCCTCAAATGGGGTTTTTTGTCCTGGCATTTGCTCTGTTAAACACTATTTGCGCAACTAAATAAGTGTGTCTGGTGCAGACAGAATAAGAGTTTCTGAGACAGTAATGGTAGTGACTGCTGTTCTCAAACAGAAATGCTTTCCCTCTGCAGAGAGCCAACCCAGCCTGACTGAGATATCACCTGTACCTGCACCTCAGTTTGACTTCCAGTGATGTCCACAGCTGAACATGATGACAGATGAACGTTTCTTCTTTCTGCGTGTGTTGGCTCTTGAGGTGCCTGGGCTGGGGAAGTGAAACAGCTCTGTACATGTTCTCTCCACTTCCCTGCAATGCATCCAGGGACAGGCAAGCCAGAGATAAGGTGGTGTGAGAGGGCCAAAGGTACGTGCTTTGGCCTCAAGCTGACCTGAGGTTTTGTTTGGGATTGCCCGGGGCAGCAGGTGACAGAAATTGCAGCACAGACATACAATGGTAGCAGGCATCACGCCACACCTTCTCTCTGGCAAAAAACCTTTTTTCACAACCAAACTTACTTGACCCTCGGGTCCCCTTGAAAGTGAGCTGCTAGTACCAAGGAGTCTTCTGGGGAATGGAAACTGGGAGAGGCACCCTTGCTGAAAGCACATTTTATTGCAAAGTCCTGTCCTCATAAAACAGTCGGAAGGGAGAGTAGTAGTTACAGCAACAGGCCATGGGTTTGGCAGGAGATCATCACACTGACAGAGGTCACTGATTGCAACAGCTTCTCTGGGCAGGGGCAGCTCACAGCTTCTGACGGGGCTGAGTGCCCACGGTAACACTGCCTGGCTTCAAGTCTTGTTCTTTCTCCTTTCATATCCTAACTGCAGAGGGTGACCCATAAGCTGGATCCAAATCCTGACTGAGTCTCTGAGTCTTTACAAAAGGAAATCATCCCCTTCTTTCTTCACACGGTGCACTGCTAAAACTGTGGGCCTTCTTGCCACAGGACACTGTAGATGCTAGTAGCTGGCAAGCACTCAAAAGTGGTTAGATTGATTCAGAGAAGAAAAATGTAATGAGACTATTTGAGTAAAAAGTTCACATCATACCCTGTCACAGCTGACTGCGGAGGATTAGTCTGGGGAAGCGTGACTACATGCTTGCCCCACTTTTATGTTCTGTCTTAGGCTTCCAGGTTTGTCCATTCCCTTGAATGATTTCTTCACTTAACAAAACCTCCCCACCCTGTCTGGTAAAGGGGAGGGAAAGGCAGGAAAGAGGATGGTGGGAAAAGGAAACAAAGCATGTAGGAATCAACCTGTCCAGTGGACAACAAAGAAAACAAAGGCAAGGATGTAAAGGTCACCAGGATGCTCCCATGAGACCTCCCCCTCTGGGGACAAGGTTGCCATGACTTGATGGAGCTTCAGATGGGGCGAGGTAAATAAAAAGGGGAGGGCAGGGGAGCAGCCAGACCCTTGCTAGGAGGCTCTGCAGGGGTCGGAAGAGAGATCACAACTTGCCACTCTCAGGGTGCTCGTGTGCCAGGGTGTCCCCCTTGTCACAGAAGGCTAGACGGCCTTGTGGCTAAGCCAGGACGGACAGAGTGGGCTTCAGCCCCGAGTTTGATGACCCTAATGTAGAGTCACAGCTGAGAGGTGGACCTGTACAGAGGTGCAGGAGTACTTGGGCCAGCTTTGATTCCAGCCCTCCCATGGACTGCCCCTCCAGCATGGCCCAGATTGTGAGTGAGTTCTGCACTCCTGGCTCAAGAGAAGTTCAGAGAAGCCAGTGGGGAATTTGGATGGAACGGAGCAAAGAGAGCCTAAACTGGAGCTGGAGTTACTGCCAATACCCACTTTCGCAGGGTTTGATGTTGTTAACTCACATGTCTGCAGACTTAACGGACTTGTTGCTGAATAGTGGCATGTATGAGTGAATCATCTGTTTTCATGACTCCTCAGCAAAACAAGTGGTCTGATTCACATGGGCAGGAGAGCTCAACCATTTCTCTAGGAGGGCTGCTGGGACTCCTTAGCAAGGATGCGTTTCAAGACACATTTTAAAGCAATGCTGTTGAGAAGACAGAGGACGGAACACAAGAATTAAATTTCACCCTCCCTGGTGTCTGAAGAGAGAGATCTGTTACTCATCTAATGGAGAGATCTACACAGACAACTTCACCTGCTCCAGAGCAACAAGGCGTGCTTTAAACCAGCTTGCAGCCACGTGTAAAAGACTCTGCCTTACCTCACACTTGATCTCTCCCCTGCCAGATGCAGAGTGATAAAGACCTGCCTCCTGCATGGCCATGAGATGCTTCTGCTCAAGACAGGCCCCCTTTGAAAGTCTGGCAGGTAACCAGATACCTCTCCCCGTTTCTCGGAGGCCGGGAGAGGGAGCACTGTCAGAGGAGCATGCCTTCCCAGCAGGTACCCTCGGGAGTGGGTGACTGGCAGGAGCTGGGAATTAAAGCGCTTGCCAAATAGCATGCATCTATCCAGAGCCTAACGCAAACCAGCCCCTGTTGCACAGGAGCCAAATGGAAGTGTCTGCAAACAGCACAGTCTCACGTTAAGCAACTTTGTGTTTAGAACTCAACCTTTGTCCATATGCCTACATGCAAATGCATGCCAACATACAAACATACACTTTTATATATTTTAATCTCTTCTATTTGTAAAAGCTATATGAGTGCTTTACTAAGGAGTCAGGGAGAAGAAATAGACTGGAGACCCCAAGATACAGCCTGAAGCTTGCAAGAGGCTGAGCTTAATAAGTTGGGAAGCCTGATAAGACAGCAAGTCAGGGTGCAAATCTGTGACATTTAATGCAGGAGCACAACAGAGCTCAACTCACTGTTTCATCCATGCCTGTGCAGACACAGCCCTCAGTGCCAGCTCAGCTTTCACTGCACTTCTTCCAGGAGCGCACCGAGGCCTCTTCCCACCCAGATGCCTGGTGGGCAAATGCTGCCGGTCTGCTGGAGCTGCCCTGGATCTCACACCGGAGGAAGGCTGCCAGCCAGCCATCTGCTACCTGGTAGGGCCCTGTGTTGAAAACCTTGGTGCTAGTGAGCAAGCACATTGCTTGAATGGAGCAGCCGCCCCTCAGCCACACAAGCCCGCGTAGCTCTGCCACTCGTGTTGGGAAAGAAAAGATCTGAGGACTGCTTTTCTTCTCTGGTGGCACTTGAGCCGCACTGGTGGGGTCCAGGCACCATCAAGCCGTGCGGAGTGCCTGTGCCACGTTACCCTGCGCAGGCGGGCAGAGGAGGAGAGCACCCAGCACAGGTGGTGCCCGTATTAGCTGGTATGAGCACATGGTCAATGTGGCTGGGTGCAACCTGCTGACGAGCTCAGCGTTTTGCAGAAATCTCAAGTTGGTTACAGAGCTGCTGTACATTTTGGGTTTAATGCACTCCGCCATTGCATATTTTAGAACGTGCTGTTTGGTTTTCCTAACCTGTAGACCTGGATATGGCCTAGTAGAGATGCTCATTGCTCATACTTGGGACTTTAATGGAATCCTGTGATCGTGAAAGCAGTTGATACTGCTCAGACGGTGATGGTGAAAGGGGAAGCAAAGGCCAGGTCAGGACATTTTATTGAAATAGAAAACCAGAGCAAGCACCGTACACAACCTCATGCATCTTCTGAGCCCAACTCCACTGTCAGAGAAAGTTAAATTACACTGATATTTATTCTGCAAAAAAAATCTTATGTTTTACACACAACAATCCATAGAGGTCATTGAGACTAAAACATATCCCAAGGCCCCGCATCACCCCGAGATCTCTAAAAAATAAAGACAACTGATCATTTCAAGCTCACTGACGAAAAAGAAAAACAAGTGTGTCAGCACATGAATTAAGAAATAATTGCTCATTTAACCTGGTATAAGTTGCGTGAGCCCAGGCACATTTCTTGTTTCCTCAGCCTGCCTTGACCTTGGGCCCATTTGCTTATACGGCCGCAATCCAGTTGCGCAAACCGGCCTTGCAATCTGCCACGGCCTTCCCTGTGCCGCCGCCTTTCCTGCGGCCTTCCCTGACACCCGGCCTCAGCACCACGCCACAGCCACCGCCTCGGGGTGCGAGGCACCCGGCACCCCTGGCACCAGCCTGCTCTGGATCCGGTCCTCACCCCCTCTGAGCAGGGCTGGCTCCCTGCCATCCCCCATCCGGCACCTGCTCCCCCAGGAAGGCGCTGGGAGCCAAGGTGGCCTCCTCGCGCTGATCCGCTGGGCCACACATCTTCACGCACACATCCCCCATAACGGCTCTCAGGCCCGAAAGAATGGGTGATTTTAGATATACCGTGCACTGCATGACTCTGTGAGTATTCCCATGGTCAAGAAATGTAGTGACTCTGTGGAGACAACAGCGCCTTCCTCCCAGCTTTCTGAAATCGGCTGGAACCTTCCCGTTGTCATTAATCTCAATTTAGGAAGGCAGCTAGGGTGCAATTAAGTACAGCCTTGTTGAAAGTGGCTCTTACGTACATGCCTAACTTTAAGCACAAGCTTAAGTGCTGTTCTGAATAAAGATGATTTCCTGAACTAGAGCCCCCGCTGGGAGCTGGAGTGGATCCAGAAGAAGGTTATTCTGGGTAAGCTGCCTGAGGGATTTCAACAGATAATTTTGTGCATCTATATAGCACCCTATCTGGAGAACAGGAGAGTAATCTTTTAATTGGATTCCATCCGATTAATTACCCTCCTGGATCTGCTAACGTCCAGCGCTCTAGAAACCGTATTCTGGAATCTCAATCAAAGGCTCCAGTAAAAGCTACAGTAAAGAGCCATGGACAGTTGATTCACCTTAGACTTCCTGAACTCACATAAATGTCCTGGCCAGGAACATATGCTGGAAGCGCTGTGGCATGACATGTGCATTTATGCCACCAAAGTCATGGAAGTGCATTTTGGTCCTGTTTTCTTTTAATTCCAGGACTACATAATGTGAGGCTCTTCAAAGCGCCTTCTTTGAGAAGGATGAGTTTAACATTTCTGCTGCTGCCTTTCGATGGCCATTTCTGAGATGGAAGAATTACCATTTTTGTAACAAATCAGTCACTTTTAAAATAAATCAGATTTTTCATCATGACGAAGAATATCTGCAGACCTGCATGACGGGAATACACACACCTTTTTCTGTGTATAAGTATGTGATTGTTGTGGTTTGTGTAAGAATGTGGTCACAAAATTTCCACCTCACATTGGTACCTTACCCGGCTTTTGCATTGACCCAGATCTTTCAGAGGTCTCATTGTCTCAGTGGGGTAACTACAGACCCCATGCTGATATCTCCTGGGTAGGGATGAAGCTGCCCAGAGCAGCATGGAAGGCACAAGAGTACAACAGTCTGTGTGCAGGCTGCGAAGGGAAGGTCTGGGCTCACTACGAGATCTCTAGGACAAGGGGTAGCTTCATATTCTAGTCTAATGTGTTGAATCAGACTCCTGTTTTGTGCTGTTCCACAGGGATTGCCATACCTCATGCACTTGCAATGCAGAGATTTACCATTCCCTTTACTCCTCCTCTGTCACCAGAGCTACAAGCCCAGTATTAAGTGCAACCCTCCAGCCCTGGTACATTCAACAACAGCCAGGCCCACGCAGTGGTGTGTGACCTAAGGGACTAGGAGTATCGAGGTATCTATATGACGGAGGAGAGGAGTCTTAATACACTTGGATGCAGTGTGACTATGTGTTATCTAACTCAGTGAGGGTGAACCTGGATCTTCATTTTAAAGTACTTACTGCTCCTGTAATGGCAGAAAAAACAGTACAAGGTTCCTCAGGCAAATTAGTTACAATAGACACAACGAGATTTCAGCTAAAAGTTACCAGTTTGGTCCCACAAACATTAAAGAGAATAGTCTGTAGCAAAGTGGGTGTTTATTTGTCTGTTTGTCTCCTCATCTGCTCCAGATGCTTCAGCTTCTTGTCCTTGGGGAGCTGGGAATCAGTAGACTGCTTGCCTGGTTTTGCGCATATGTGTCTCCATTGAAGTTGCCTCAAAGATATCCCAAGTGAAAAAATATTACCCATCTCTCTTTTTCCTACCACTGAAGTTCCTACCACTGCTAAAGAAGGACCTTCCATGGGATAGTTTTTAAAACAGACGTTGTCTGTTAACTCAAAGGCCCTTTAAAGAAAAGTTGCATCGAAGGTAAGGGAAGAGCAGACAGAAAGGCATACATAGGACCTATCTAAAATATGGAATCCCTACAACGTAATGGACAATGTTTTGCTTTGTAAAGTATCTTTTACAGTAGTGATGGGAGAAGATGTACCTTTCAATGGTCATGAAAGAAAACAATTCTCAGTCAGAAGCACCATCTGCTGGCAGACACCAATTCTATTACTTCACTTAGAAAGTGTGCAGTGAAACTAGCTTCAGCAACCATCTCAGAGACTGTTAGAGGTGCTTAAGAGTCATCTTTGAGACCTTAATCCAAATCCTAAATGTGGTATTTACCCATTTTTCACACCAAGTCGCTCATGGCACTGTGTTGCTCCAGCCCCTTGCTAAGAAGTTTCAGAAGCAGATACTTGCTTTGACAGAAGCAGAAGGTTTCTTATATTTAAAAAAGGATGAGGCTTTCAGCGTCCTCTCACTAAAGTCAATATGAGAACTTTCACTGCCTCCTGAGTACCACAAGTGTTTTTTCAGTGGCAGCAGAAGATGCTGCTTAGCATTGGGCTACAAAGGCTGCGTGTCTCCTCTTTGTCTATGGAGGTCTTGGTTTTCATCAAATGGAGATTTCTGACTGCCCAGAAACATAGATTAAGAGCAACGTATCCTGTTAGCTTTCAAGAAAACGTTAAGATACAGGACTGAAAAGGTAACTACATTTCACCCAGTGGATATGCTGGATGATTAAAAACTTCCTTGCATTTCAATCTGAAGGGAAGGTGAAAAATACTGTCCTATATGTTATCCAGGAAATGGCTAAAGAGCTCACGAAGGCACTATGTTGAGTAAGTTTCCTATATTCCTTCACTAAAAATTTACTTCAGTGACATAATTCAGGAGCCTTGCTTGACAGGGATACAGACCTGACCTTTCTGACCTCAATTCCCTCAGCTCAGGCAGGGTTCAAATAATGAATCCAGACCTGGATTCAAATGCTGCAGACCATTCACACATCTGTATATCTTTATGAGAAGATGAACTTCATCTGTGCATATTCCTCCATGTTAATATATTCACGTTTGACCTGAGGTCTCAGTGCTGCGTTATGAGCTCACCTCTGATCCTAGCCTGCAGTGAAAAACGGAGAGGTTCCTTATAGCAAACTGATCCTTCTCCAGAAGGACCACAAACATTCAAAATCCAAATGTATTAATGGGGATGGGCTGGCTGAAGGAAAAGAGGCTTGAATCGGAGGGGTCCCCATCTCTGTGGTTTTATTTTGCCAGCCCACACTCAGAATTATCATTTTGTGCATAATTAAAATAAAAACACAGTTTCCAAAGCTCAGGGCTCACCTAGAGTAAGTTCATCTTCTCAGAAGGGAAGTCTCAAACTTCTCAGCAAAGACCGACTTTCTCTTAAAACTGATCTGCAAAACTTACTTAATTTTTTCTGTTTTCTCTATTCAGATTTTATTTTTGATAAGTATCTCCCTAATTCCTGAGAGTTACCATAAAGCTAATACACCATTGGAGTTCTCAAGAATGGGTTGAAGAGCGATGTGTCAGTTGTGTACCCACTTATCAGGAGGACCAAACCTGTGGGGAGAAGATTGCTCACATTTCTTACTTCAAAGGCTCCATATCAGTCTGCATTTGGCACACAGCACAAAGCTGTTTGTTTGACCTACAACTCTGGCTAAACATCATGATAAATGAAAAGGAACCTGATTAGATATAAAAATATCTAGGTCACTTTTGCCAGTGAAGCAAAAGCAGATTTAATCTCTTCCAGAGACATATTTTTCCATAAATCAGGACAACGGGACATCCCTTGCTTTTTCTCTTGAAGCACATGGGACATCACAGAGGATGCAGATCCCACCAACTCCAACTGGCATTGTTACTCTAAATACCATTTCCTATTTGAAGGGCCAGCTGAGGTCTTATTGAAGGAGCAAAATGTTTATCTTTCCCTTCAGATATCAGTCCAGTAACAAAAGTCCAGGTCAGCACCCTATGGTGACCCAAAGTGGGTTCCTCCTAGTTTTTTTTATGTATGCAGCCGAAAACTATGAAACAAACAGGCAGGGCATGAAGAAATGGCCAAATAGGAAGAAGTGATGCTCTAACCTGACAAGTTACAGGCATTTTGCTTATTTGTCTTGTACTGATAGATACACTTCTGTCTGGAAGTCTCAAAGGTACTTTAACAACACCACCAGCTCGGTCTTACAGTGACCGCTCTTTTTACTGGCATCTTTTGACGACCTCAATTTATTTTGAAGCTCACATGTTTTTAGAAGATATTTGCTGAAAATACAGATACAGTTTTGCTCGTGTAACCCTAAACAATCTGGAAGCTTCCAGACGCACTGCATGTGGTGTGAGATTTTTCTTTAACAAGTTGGAACTTTGAAGGGAGCCTTATCTCACCAGGCGGGAACAGCATGAGCTGTACCCTGCAGCATCCCGCAGCTGATACGAGTCTAAGGAAGGGTAAGAACATTGTTTCTGAAGGACACAGACACATACTGCCCAGAGATAGAGCCTGGCTGCTGGCGCAGAGCCGCCTCTACCTCTGCCATCCCAGGAGCTCAGTGTTTGCAGGACTGCATGCAGTGCTCTGTCCTAGTATCTGCAGGCCTTTTTCTAGTGACAGAACCACCATGGACTTGAGCGGTTCAAATGAAAACATTGATTTGCTAATTCTCTTTCAGGAAAGCAACTGAAAATGTAGACCTTCAGGGATACTGAGGTCTGTAATACCTATTAAAATCAATGGGAGTTAGGAACCAAAATAGCTTTGAGAAGCTGAGCGGTTTGTCTGGTCACTGAATGACTCTGTGATGGGACAAGAGGCTGAACCTAGGTCTTCTCATCTGTGGCTGTCTCTGTTAACCCAGATCCTTGATACCTCTGCTGTAGAGACCGATTTATGAACCCCATCCTCCAGGGAACATGCATCAAAATTCTCATTTGTATACAAAGCCCTACCTTACACCTAACATCCATGCTACTTGCATGATGAAAGTCTGCTTGAGAGTCCCCACAAATCTGACAGTGTCCTGGAATTGCACTTGCTCTTTTAAACATGGGTCCCTATTATTAATTCATAGATGAACGGTATTTTTAATTGGTCATTAATATCACATCAGAGGTGGCTGAAGCTCACATAATGAGATTAGTAAGGACTAAAGGCTCAACTGAACAGTCCTGGACTTTGTGGAACTGGAGATCAAATGCTCTGTCAGGAATCATTAATAATGGATTGAAACCAACTATCCCATTTAGTAGGAGGAATTCAGGAGCTCAGACCCATCTTTGCAATAGAACCTGATCCTGATTCATATCACTGTGTATCTGAACTCTTCCTAGGTTAACCGGAGCTCCAGAACAATGTTCCTGGTAAATTTTATGGCGTCTTCAACTCTAAACAGAGAAACGATCTGAAACACACGTGCAGGACAGGGATCAAGATTCACAGCCTGCACAGCATCACAATGAGAACTAGGCAGAAAACAATGATCCCCTTATGAAGTCTAGTTGCTTTCCACCCCAGACTAAAACTAAAATATCTCATCTCATCATCCGTTTCCCTTTTGGAAAGGGAATAGAGTCTCAGGCAGGTGTGTGAGGAGAGGGAGGAGGAAGCCCAGGGGCAGTCTGCACAGTGCCTGGGCTTCTAAGGAGTCATGAGATGGGTCTGTCAAAACCTCATCCAAATATAAAACTTTTGACAAGCCGGTGATCTCCTTGTTTTGTTGCTGTTTCTTCAGACAGCTGTCATGGTGATGGATCCAGTCCACAGAGAGGGCACCAATGAAATACTGCTGTTGTATTCTGGAGGGCACTGCACACTCCAGAGCGGCACTCTCCCTCTGCCCCTACCGCTGGCTGCTGCGAGAGGTTTAACAGGAGCTCCTGGGTGCGCATATGAACCAGCTCAGAGACAGACTAATCCAGAGGTTAGCCCATGGGCACCAAAACCTTGTCCCTCCTCAGGGTTTGCTCTGATTCAGAAATCAGGATAGCAACACCTGCAGCAGAATAGCATTCTTCTGAGCTTGGCCCAATTGAGTTAATGAAGAATTATTTGCTGACACGGTAACACATGACCATCCCTCCAGCTAGATGATAAACCACAGGGAATGAAGAGTCAGTTGTCCAACTTCTGGTTTGATGCATGTATTATCTATGTACGAGTTATCTATTGAAGAGGGGGCCTGAATCTCGGAGAGTCCAACAGACTGTTGAAGAAGTTCCCTTGGAAGCTGCAGCTGTACAAGCCTGCTGGGAAGACTGAGGTGTATGAAGCTTGCATGGGAATAATTATCCCAGTTTGGTTAATACTCACAGAGAGATGCTTATACACATGGTAAACATTGCCTTCCAGCTTCCCAGTACTTAAAGGAAAGATGGGGAGGGACTTCTGATCAGGGAGTGGAGCGATAGGATGAGGGGTAACAGTTTTAAACTGGAAGAGAGTATATTTAGATTAGATGTTAGGAAGAAATTCGTTACTGTGAGGGTGGTGAGGCAC
Source organism: Chroicocephalus ridibundus (assembly GCF_963924245.1). Taxonomy (NCBI): domain Eukaryota; kingdom Metazoa; phylum Chordata; class Aves; order Charadriiformes; family Laridae; genus Chroicocephalus; species Chroicocephalus ridibundus. The sequence goes on from NC_086284.1 coordinate 103,244,437, forward strand.
TGGAACAGGTTGCCCAGCGAAGTTGTGGCTGCCCCATCCCTGGAAGTGTTCAAGGCCAGGCTGGATGGGGCTTTGAGCAGCCTGGTCTAGTGGGAGGTGTCCCTGCCCATGGCTGGAACTAGATGATCTTTAAGGTCCTTTCTAACCCAAACCATTCTCTGATTCTATGATTCTATGAAACATGTAAGCACCCTGAAGGCAAACACTGAGCCTAGGCTGGTGCCATTTACAAATGGAGCCAGGCAGAAGGAGGTGTGAGTTACGATGGTTGGAGCGCAGTTAGCCTTTCCTCTGAACCCAGCTGAGCAGATCGAGGGCAGAGTTACCAGGATTCAAAGTGCAGAAAACTGAATCAGTATTTTTCCTCTTCGCAATCTGCTCATCGTCGGAGTTCAGCCACCCAAAAGTCTGGCGCCAAGGGCCAGATAACCCTATGAGTTGGCACCTTTATTTACTCGTCCACAGTGACACGCAGATTGGTCATTGCTCTTGCTCTCTGCCTACACCCAGCCAAGGAGAAAGCAAGCCAGAGGCTCAGCTCATCCACGCCGGGTGCCATTTTGGGGAGCGACCACACCGTGTCCCCACAGAGCTGTGCTTCCATCCCTCCACCTACCAGCAGCAAACGCATCCTAATGGTAGCTCATCTGCATGCCCATAAATATACCCCCCCTCCAGCGCTGCTCTAACCCCTACTTACATGGTTAGAGCTGGCAGGAAAATGATTCTGACCTTCAATTGCGACCAGTCCACTCAGTTCAGGCCTGGTGAGGCGAGTACGGAGAGTCGTAAAAAAAAACAACAAACCCCAACAACATGTAAAGGTCAACATTCAAGGTCTGCTGCTCACTACTAAGAAATAACACCAGAAACCTTCCTCGTTTGCATAATACAGTTTGTGCTGAGACCTGAAACTTCCCAAAAACAAAGGTAAGCACCACTAGCCCCATTTCACAGGCGGACAAGCGAGCCGACTGCCAAGCCGGCGCAGAGGCTCATAGCAGACCTGAACCCGATTAGGCTCCTGTCTGTCTAGGTTCACCCGGCTGGACCATCCACCCCCACACCTCATGCGATAAGGTCACAATGTGGGGATTTGTTTCCCCCTGCCCTTAAACATAACACCTCCCTGGCTGAGGGATGAAGATGAAGCCACTCCCACGTTGCCATCAAGCTGTGCCTGTTGTGCCCTGTTCGGCTGCCCCTGCAGGGTGGGAGCGAGCAGCTTCCCCGAGCTCACCAAGTGCACACACCCGAGACCAGCCCAGTATATACGGGAATTGGCATTTCAGAAGCACTCAGCCTACTACAGCAACCTGTAGGGCACCTCCATATCTGTGTGACCGGGCATGCACATGGCAACTGCACCTTTGGAACACCAGAGTTTGCCAACACATGTCCGGAAGGGCAGAGCGATGTGGGCAATGACACCTGCCTTGTTCCTTCAAACACAGCATCTCTCTTCAAAAGCCGGGCACTGCAGGTAACACACGGGGTCCTCTCATCTACATCTCTGCAGCCAGGCGGGCCAACCACCTGACACCTGAGGGTGGGGCGCTGGGGCAAGATGAGGACCACATAGTCCTCACTAAATGGGGAGGAAAGGTAGAGGGGAACAGGGGAAAGAAATACACGCAGGGTCGTGATTTCACAGAGCGGAGCTGCAGCGCCCATGGGATACACAGACATCCCTGGCCAGACTGGCTGCTGGGGGAAATGCAAATTGGAGGGCAGTGCCAGACAAAGGGAAAACAGTTAAAGGATGCCTTCAAGACCAAGAGCAGGAGCAACCACTTGAGATGGGGAAAGATACTTCTGCCTCAAGAATAAAGACTTTCAGGAAGCCTACAGACAGGAAAGCCCTTGTGTAAGAGAAAGGTAACTCCTGACCAGCCACCAGGTTGCAGCAGATTTGAAGGGAAACCCACAGCTCTCATCAGAGAGGATGGCAGTGACATGTAAGAACATCAAGCTGACAGTGGGCCCCATCTTGCTGTGGATGCACCATCAGCCTGGCAGTGATAGTCACCCTTTGGCTAGGATCATTGCTTCATGGCCTTTAGGGCCAGACCACCAGCCCTAGCTCAGTTAGGCACCCATGCCATGCCTCCACCTACCAAGGTCACACCACCAGCCCTTCCGTCAGTCAGTCCGTTTAGCATCAAGGACTCTTCTGCTACGAAGTCACCTGTTAATGATGTCATTTTTATTGCTTCAGAATAACTAGCCAGGAACTCCCGTTACCCAGGATGACCCACAAGAATACACCCTAAGCAGCAAAAGAAGGGAACTGGTGAGTCTGGTTTTAAAACAACGTAATTTTATGTTGATGGATCATGGTGGAAGAGCCCAAGAGAGAGCTATGGGACACAGCCCTGCAGCCCTAGCTGCATAAGTGGAAAGCCAGAGGATAAGCTCCTGGGATCAGATCTAAACACAAATGTTCACTCCCTCCTTTACCACATGGGCTTAAAGACATAGCAATGGACTCTTGCCCTGCATGTGCCATCCTAGTGGAAAAGATTGTCTTTCTCAGGAAAACCATAGCTGTCCTAGCCTCCTTCACCAGGTGCAGGCAAGTTGCCTCACACAGTTTTACCACCAATGGCACAGTCTGCTCACTGTGGGCAGTACACATGCATCCGGGCCCGAATTGTGGAGAAACCCCATGTCCTACTCTCCCCAGAAGACCACCAGGCAAAAGCTTGACCCCCCAGAAGGTCTGCAACTGCGTTAGGGAGGCCATGGAGTAAATTAGGGAGATCAAGCAGTTCTGGGATCAAGTGGTACCTTGTGCAGCAACTGAGCCTGCACAGTGACCACGCAGAACCTGCACAGTGACCATACAGAGCCAGAGGACAGATATCACAGAAAATGCCTGCGAAAAGCTGAACAGCAGCACTGAGAGTCCTTCCCAGTAGAAGGCAAGGAGTGGGCTCTAGCTGCTAAAACCAACGGGATTTCTTCTTTCAGGTCACCCCACTGCCCCGCAGATCAGCCTCTTTCTGCTTTCATCAGGTCAGTCCAACAGCATGCTTCTTGAATGCCCATGACCACGGCTGCAGGAAGTCAGTCAGGCAAAGTGGTAGGAGGCTCAACCCTATGTCTTCAACATCAAGGCTGAGCCCTTAAACGAGAGGCAATCAGACCATCACGGTCAGGGAGCTCCTTGAAATGGGACCAGCTGGGTAACTGAGCACCCTGGGACCCCGTTTCAGCTCTATTTTTTCTCGGTCCTCTTGATTTTTATCATCTTTAGGGAGGGATCCCTCATGCACCTTCTTTTACAGGCTCTGATACCACAGGCTTTAGCAAGCGGAAGAGCAAATAGCCCTTAGCCCGGAGTCGCTGCCATGAATAGCTGGCAGAGGGATCTGAGGTCTGACTTACAGTTTCTTTAAGAAAAAAGGCCAGGCCAGCATGTGGCTTGTGATTGTGCTCCCAGCCTTTCTGTCGGTATCGTGACCCATCTCTTCTGGGTACAGTGAATATGAATGACCTCCAGGACTGCACATTGCCCCAGTGATCAATGAGGAGCTATTTTCTCTGCGTGGTGCCTCATGTGAGCTGCCTTGGCCCCTTCCCTTCTGATTAAGCAAGACCTGCATGGTGTGTGCAGGGTGGGGGGATCTCTGTGGCAAGTCTGTTGCTGCTCTCAGTCCTCTCTCCACCTTCTCCCTCCCCATACCAAGCCTGGACTACAATACTTGGAGCTGGAGTTAGTTTCTTACTGCTATGAGCTGGTCCCTGGTGTAAGGGGAGGTGTAGAGGGAATAGGACTGACCAGCCTGCATTTCTTCCCTGGGATTGCACTCCCCCCATGGAGCCACTGGTTCCAGATGTGCGATATAATGTGAGCTGGCTTTCAGGAATGACTTCTCACCAGAAACTTCTCTATGTGAGGCCAATGCAGATTTCTGGCCCTTGACCACAGGAAGAGGCTTTACACTTGACAACAACCAGCAAGTATTTTTACAACACATGCCTTTCTCTGGACTCGTTGACCTGTAGGAAGGTCCTTATCTCTGTCCATCCTGAAGGGCAAAGCATCCCTGTGATGTCCCATCCCGGTCTCTGGTTGAGTAGAACAGCTGCTCACCCCTCAGGCAGGCTGGTGAGGAAGATGCACCAGGTCTTGTGCTTAACTGATGTCCCAGGCAGCTCTCAGGCACCCGAAGACAGATTTGGCAGGAGCTCAGGATGTGACTGAACTCCCCATGGTCATCTGGGTGGAAGCTGCGGAGGGTCACACAGCACTGATAAAGATGAAAGTGGAGATAATCACATTGTGGAGACTGCTATCTCGTGTCAACAGTCAAAAGACTAAACATTTGGCATAGGCGGCAGGTGGAGGACTTCCAGGAAGCACAGGCACGACACACACAGTCGGCACTTCTGACCAGGGTGAGCAAGAGCCACCTGTGGTGATCAGAGAGGCCGGGTACAACCAAACCTTTTGTGATTGCCATATTTAGGGGACATCATAGGGCAACACGCATCCTGCCTATGAGCTCAAAAAGGAGGAGATGCTTTGCCATGTCCTGGACAGTGGTAGCAGAAGAGTAATCCAACCAGTGTACAGCCCTGCTGACCTCCAACAATGACACTGTCCACGCTGCAGTGACCTGCTGTGCCACATGGATGTGGCTGCATCTCTCCCCTTTCCGAACTGCACGACAAAATCAGACAGCAGGCCTGCTCTGCAATGTGGTCATGGGATCACAGGATAGTTCAGGTTGGAGGTGACCTCAGGAAGTCATCTAGTCTAGCCTCGCACTCAAGCTTGGTCAGCTAAAAAGGATGTGCATGGGGCAGATAAGTCAGGACTGAGGATAAGTATTAAGGGGGCCTTGCCTGAAGTGCTGTGGGGATTTGCGGGAGGAATGCCATACACTATGCTTTGCCATAGAGGAAGACAGATAGGGTGCTCTAGTCCTTCCCTGGAGCACCTCAAAGAGCAGCGCAGTTTCAGCCAGAGAGACCTACGTTCTTTCATTCACTGCTCCTGCTCTGGAATTACTGCTGAAACGACTTACCCTTACTGAAAGCACATGGTTTCATGGCTGCAGGACCACCTTTGGCCCTTCCCCTCTCTAATCTCACCAAGCACATGCCTACTGTCAAGCCTCCTACCAGAGCTCCTAGCTACAACTTCTTAGCACTTCCACTGGTACAGGAAGCTAACTTCCAACTAATTGCTTATGGCTGTTCATTAAAGGAGGTGACCTAAAAGTGTATTCTCTGCACTAGAAGCGTGATACTTAATTTTAAATCTTCGAATATTCTCCACGCATGTCTGCCTCCCCAAAATTATGAAAAAAACTGCATGTATATCTCACCTACAACTGCACAGTGTCAGTCAACGAGATCTCTGTGGCTGCAGCCTGCCCTTTCGACAACGATGATGATCTTCCTGGGTTTTTTGACATGCACACTGTGTGGATATAGCCTCTTCACAGCTTGTAGCTCAGGCATTATTTCTTAAGAGTTCCTGATATGTCAGCTAAGAAGTTGCTCCTGTGGAACTATTGTATTTCTCTCCTTCTTCTTTTTCTTAATGGTTTGGCTATTAAACTAAGACAAGTTACTCATGCAGGTAATAATCCAATAACCAGATGTAGCCACACAATAATTATCTCTATAGCCAGACTTCATCTAGGATTCATAAACTACTACAAGCCAGCTCCAAGTGCTTCACACAGATCAGATAGATGTTTTAAGTAGGAAAAAGAAAATAAACGACAGAAGAAAGTTACAAGCTCTTTTAATACCAATCAGTTCTCCTTGTTCAACTGGATGAACTGCTTTACACAGAAGGTTATTACACACATACCACGAGACTGAGTTAACACGATTAGAAGTTTACCTGTGACATTTCCAGACAGCTGGGGACAGAGCTGTTAATACAGCTCCTAATGTTGTGCCTACGTGGGAAAAAAGGGACACAAATTGGTTGCTAGCAGTTGGTGTGACTGGTCGTCTGTGCTGTGATCCTGCAGGCTGTTGAACACAAATAGCCCCCTATAGACACCAGAAGACATAGGGATGAGTTCAAAATGCAGGGTCCGTAACGTATGATTGGGCTCTCCACTGATTGTTCCTGTCAAATTTCAACCCTCAGCAGATTTGCTGTGGCCCTTCTTAGAAATGTGGTTAGACATTTTTCTTCCCAAGCTGGAAAAAATGTAGAGGGTTTTTCCACTCTCCCATAATGTAAAAGTGACTAGACGTCTTTGCTAAAACTTGCACTCACACAGGCAAATTTAACCTCCAGGCAAACACCAACCACGGAAAACTGCATCTCCAAAGGTGAGTGTTTTGGAAAGTTAGGAGAGTGTGAAAAATAGGGGCCATAATGGAAACTATTCCTGCAATAGTAGGCAAATGATTGTATTACCATATTGGATTCTTTCTCCGCAGTGTTTCGTGTTTCAAGCCAACTCTGTAACGCACAGTGCACCGAAGACAAACAAAGCCAATAATGAACTGACCAAAATTCAATGTTATTCCAAGAAACATAGTTGAGGTGAAGTAAGTTATGCGGAATGGAAGTTGAGGTTAACTGAACACAAAGACAAAGGAATTTGTGCAGTTTGGGGTATGTGTAGTAAATATCTTTGCCTTTGCATCTGGTACAAATTGGAGATTGCCATGCAGAAAGTGCATACCCTGGGCCAAAACAGTGGTTGGTCTTAAAAATATTTCAATTGTCTTCAAAAAACTAAATACTGTTTCTCGAGGATTTGTGTTTGTGTAGCTTCAAGATATTCCATAGGGAACTCTGTAGAGTGCCAATGTTAAGATAAAATTACCCTACTATCTGAGGCCGAGCTGAAAAGTTTAAAAGAAAGTCTCCTGTACCTCTCAGCCAAGGTCCCTGATGAGACTCACGGAGATGGCCCTTCCAGAGAAAGGTGTTGTCTGAGGAGAAGTGCTCCCCCTTCCACCTTTCTGAGAGACTTTCTTTCTTCTTGTTAGCTCTCTGCTTCATGGCTTTTTTTTTTAAATTATTCTCTCTGAAATTTGTTAGTTTGCCCTTCCCTATGCACTCCTTCACTGAAGGGCAGAGAAAGGGGGGAGAGAAAGGATGGAGAAGGACCACAGAGATCCACAAGCGATGACAAAAATGCTATTTCAAATTGCAAATCCCTCTTAGGTGCGGAGCTGAACTTAGTAACTTTTTCTTCCATTGGGCTGAGCACTCCTGACTCCGCTGTTAGTTGTCCTTTCCAATTTTGCAATATTTTTTACTTCACAGCATGAGTTGCCTTACGATCAGTAGCTGAAGAGATACTTTGTGCCAACCATTCTGGGTTTGTACTTGAGACAGCAACATGGGGAGATGGGTCCTGTTAGTTTTAGTTAATACAGTATGGACACCTGCGTTAAACTGCTCACAGTAGGCAAGAACAAAACAAGTGTTTTTAGGGTGTGACTCATCCGGCCTAAAGGAGACGATTGATTTAGGATAAGATGAAATGTGCTCTGCAAGTGCTTATTTGTCTTTATTGACTATGAAGGGTACGCAGGGTGACTAGTCCTGCTGGAAATGCCTACATTGTCAATATCTGCATGTGAGCAGATGGATCCTAGCGCTGCTTTCTGGTGGAAGTCAGGACACTGACCACATCTAACAGACGATGCCCTGATTGTCGACGTTACCAACCAGCGTGTTACCATTACTGACTTCTGTTCCTCGTTCGAATGCTGGAAAAACTTTGAAGCAAAGGAAGGCGGGGTAACATCTTCTGGTTTCTAAATGAAACTGTGAGGCATTTCAAGATCATAATTTCTTGATGGTTTCTTCAGCAAGACAAGTATCAACATAACCTGTTAAAAAGACGGCACTCATTGCTGTAGGAACCTGGGCTCTAAGCTCTGAGCAAGGTAGGAAAATCTGAGCCCAGGAAGGAAAAAGAGAACATGTACAATACAAGGGCATAAAAAAAGAGAGATAGGAGTAGGAAAGAAGAGATATATGGGAGTAAATAAATCAAGAGAGGCAGGAATGAGAAAACCACAGAGAAACATGGAGGGACTGTCTCTGCCTAAGCCTTCCCTAGTCCCAGACATCTGGTATTTCCAGAAGGAGTAACCTTACAGCCTGTATGATGAAAGTGGCAGTGTGCTCCAAAAATGTAGCAGGGTCGTCAGGGATCAGAGAGTTCCCCATTTGCTACAGTTCCTCACTGTCTTTATCAGACACATGGGATGTCAATGTTCTCTGAGATCCAGATGATCTTCTCTCCTTCTCACCCTGTCACTTACAGCTCTTTCTTCCTATTTTAACTGGGTTTGCAATTTTCCTCTGCACTTTATGGATCCCAAAAGCCATCAGATTTGAAACCATCCCTACAGCAGGTCCCTCTGGCCTCTTTTGTTCTGCCTTTGGTTTCCACATCTTTCCATGGCGTGAAATCTGCTAACACAGAATTCTTACCTGTTCAGACACTCTCAAGCCTTCAGCCTATGCTTCAGCCCCTTGAGGTGGGTGTACATCAGTGCAGCCGTTCAAACTGCATGCCACCACACCCAGGATGGGGACGGTGAGGTTTGGGGAAGCCAGGAGAGGTTTGGGTCTCTGTCCTGTCACTAATCCCTCTACCCTCTCTTCCCGGCATATCTGATTTTCTTGAGTGACCTGCACAGGAAGGACTCCGCTGTGCAATGATGGCACAAGTCATTGCTGGCCTGGGTCCCATTGTAGCAGAAGGATGGGACATGGGGAAAAAGAGAAGGGTCACTTCGGCATCTGCATTTACAATTGACCATTTCCACTCCTTCCTCCTTCAGTTCCCTGGGAAGATGAGACCCTGTCGCCAGGATGCATCCCTTTTGACGCATTTACTCCATACGTGCACACCCTGACATTTTCTGGGCTAATCATACTCTTCTGCATGGATTTCTCTCCCTTACCAGAGTCTAGTTCAGGATGATCTTTTCCCATCTGCAGTCCCTGTATTTTCTTTCAGGGTTGATGCTGCTCCCTTCGTACAGGGTGCCTGCCATTTCAGTGGTGCAAAGACCTTTTCTCCTGGTTCCCAGAGCATAGCAGGGGATAATAATAGCCAGCAGCAGCTGACATTTTTGCCTCTAGTCTTCACCTGTGTTTAAGATGCATGTCTTTTCCTTTGAAAAGGCCAAGGAGATCTTGCCTCACAGTTGAGTGTGACTACAACAGGTCATTGTCCTTCCGGTCAGTGGGCTGGCTGTACAGAAGAGAAATGAGGGTCAGATGCTATATGTAGCTTGTCTCATACCTTTTCCCTCTCTTGGGACACTCTGGTGTCCTGACTAGCTGCCAACTTCACATTTGCATTCCCTAAGCCCCTCAAGGAGCTTGGCCCCTTGTTTCCACAAGTGGATAACACCCCAAGGCCTCAGGAAAGCCGTGCTGGCTGGATGAGGAGCAGAAGAGCAGAAGCCATCCCGTGGACAAAGTTGTGAAGGACTGGAAGGAAAAAGGGCTGATTCAGCTTCACAGTTTGTTGGTCAAGGCCAAATTCTGCCTACTCACATCCATGCAAGTTTGTGGGATCCATGAAATTCGGCACAGCGCTCTGCTTCAGTGAGGCTCGGGATATAAATATCTTGGTTTAGGACTGGAAAGACAGACAGACAGATAGAGGGTTTCAGCTTAGTTTCAGTGCTGCAACATGAGCTTCCCCAAGGAGCCTGTCTGAACCTAGAAGAGTTGTTGGCTACTGCACTGAAAGATAAAACAGTGAAGAACTAATACAGCTTATAATGATTTGACTGAACCCAGATGAGAATTTAAATGCTAGTTTCCTGTGAGCCCAGCTGCAGGGGACTGCTGGGATGCAGCACATCAACTTTGGCCCGTCAACACTAAAGTTCTTCTGAGGCTATCTGGCCCGCATTCATTCGCTGGTTAGCTCAGCCATTTCTGAGCCCAGGAAAATGCCAACCCACCTCTGCCTCCAATTCTCAGAAATGTTAGCTAAACAAGACTCAGGGAGCATTAAATTGAGAGCAAAACGAAAACAGAACAGGGCAGGGAAAGGAGTTTGTTGTTGCAAGCAGACTACAAGGCAAGGAAAGCTTGATTTTTCAAGTGTCTACATTTATTGTAAAAACTACATGTGATAATGTATGAGCTTTAAGATTATAATGGGTATCCTTCTAGCAGGTAAGAAAAAAAAAAGTAGGCCCTGCTTCTGACACAGTGATTCATGATGCCAATTGCATGTCACTGAAGTGACTTGCACAGGTAATCATAAGGAACGGCAATGGAAATAGAGCCATCATAAGAAACCCACCATGTGACAGTACTGGGCCTACCTGGTTCAAGTTTGCTCACTTGCAGTCACATCCAGTGAAACTGTATGTGCTGCTCAGAGTCTTACTTAAATCATAGAATCATAGAATCACAGAATGGTTCCATTTGGAAGGGACCTTAAAGATGATCTAGTTCCAACCCCCTGCCATGGGCAGGGACACCTCCCACTAGACCAGGCTGCTCAAAGCCCCATCCAGCCTGGCCTTGAACACCTCCAGGGATGGGGCATCCACAGCTTCTCTGGGCAACCTGTTCCAGAGTCTCACCACCCTCACAGGAAAGAATTTCTTCCTAATATCTAACCTAAATCTACCCTCTTTTAGTTTAAAACTGTTATCCCTTGTCCTATTGCTCCCCTCCCTGATAAAGAGTCCCTTCCCATCCTTCCTGTCGGCCCCTTCAGGTACTGGAAGGCTGCTATAAGCTCTCCCCGGAGCCTCCTCTTCTCCAGGCTGAACAACCCAAACTCTCTCAGCCTGTCCTCACAGGAGAGGTGCTCCAGCCCTCTCATCATCTTCGTGGCCCTCCACTGGACCCACTCCAACAGGTCCATTTCCTTCTTGTCCTGAGGACTCCAGAGCTGGACACAGTACTCCAGGTGGGGTCTCACGAGAGCAGAGCAGAGGGGCAGAATCACCTCCATCGATCTACTGGCCATGCTTCTTTTGATGCAGCCCAGGATGCGGTTGGCTTTCTCGGCTGCAAGCATGCATTGCCTGCTCAAGTTGAACTTCTCATCCACCAGCACCCCCAAGTCCTTCTCCTCAGGGCTGCTCTCAAGTCATTCTCTGCCCGACCTGTATTTGTGCCTGGGATTGCCATGACCCAGGTGCAGGACCTTGCACTCGGCCTGGTTGAACTTCATGAGCTTCACACAGGCCCACCTCTCAAGCCTGTCCAGGTCCCTCTGGATGGCGATCCGTCTTTACTACAACTACTACATTGTTAGTACTGACAATCACTACTGTTTTACCTACCATAGAGTTAAAATTATACTGATACTACACGTACCATGAGCAAAGGGAAATAAAATCACAGTAGCCATGATATGCTAGCATCTTCTGGGGAGATTTTCAGTGCTACGACTGGCAAGCAAGCATTTAATTCCCTTTCATTTTTTTTGATAGCTATGCAGCTGAACTTCTGTTTGTGCCTTTGAGAATTGTCACTGACACTGCTACTACCACAAGAAGAAAAATCAAGAAGACAAAGACAGGCAGATGTCTTTGCCCATGCATCTTTATCTTCACACATCCACCTCACATTGATGGCCAGAAGAGCGTGTTGGAAATATAAAGGTTTGAGGTCCATATGGAATGCACTACATGTTTACCTTCTGGAAATTGCCTCTGTCCCAGAGCCCAGAATCATTATTTTCCTGCTTCTTTCCCACCATTTTTGTTAGACTTTCAGTGGCTCTACAGCTGGTGCAATTTAAAATGCCATTTCCAAGGCATGACAATGGTTGTGGTGGTTCATTGCTGCATTTCTGATCATCTCATTTTGCCCTGCATCTACCTGATTTAGAATTCTTTATGGTGCTCTATAAATGTGTGTCCATTAAGTAAGCCATAAAGATCTTTTAACCTAAGGTCAATGTTTGGCTTACAGTGACTATATTTAAAGAAGATTAGTGGAACTCTGCATTCTGATTAAGCAATTCCGTATAAAGTAAACTCATGGTAATTTAATTTTTCTTTTAACTGTAGGCAGAGTATGAGATTCACATTTCTTTACTAAAACTGAGGGGGGGAGAAACTGGTTTGATTACAAGAGTAAATATAAGATCATATGATTGAAAAATTAATAGCTCCCCTTATTCCGATTTAATCTGTTAAAATAACTTTAGAAAAGGCTCAAGGACTGAAATATTTGACTACTATTCAGTAAACCAGCCAAACAGTTTAGCAGAGTCCCCGTGGAAAATCCTTGATTGACATTCTGCATGATAACTGAATACTTGGGTTTTCAACCAATACCTTTATGCAGTATTTTATTACATATTCTTACACATTTTGAACAGCTGAGAATTTATTGGGCTTTTCCCTGTTGAAAAAAATCTTGTGGATATTTGAATGGAGTGTTTATTGTCAACTGAATTCAGACTCCAGGGACAACTAATGTTTTCTATCCTAGATAAATCCACACTGAGAATTGGACAATGTCACAACTGAGTCCCATCAAGTAGATCACAATAGGTCATTTTACTTTGGTGAGGAAAGACTCGTCTAAGGAAGTCTTGAGTTAAAAAATGTAAGTCTATTACATCTAGTGAAAAATATAAAGCACATTTTCCTCCAAAAAAGTAATATGTTCAAGATCCATTGAAAACTTGGCTTGAAAATCCCTGTTGTGTGGGTGTGGAACATCTAAATTATTCAGAGTGTTTGCTGGTGGGAGATGGTGTGCTATCCCACTGAGATACCAAATAAAAACTATTCCAGGTCAGTCCTGAAAATGACTCCTGACTAAAAGAGCTGAAGGTCAGAGTTCAAAAGAGCCAATAGCTTGAAGTTAATTGCCTCAAGTCCTGTACAGCACTCTGTACATCTTCACATACTGTTACCATCTAGGTAATAATGATAATGTATCCTATTGCAGGAGACTGAGTTGAGCCTTTAATGATTTCTTCTGGTAAGCCTTCTGCCTTAAAATGTCATGGGCAATGCAGTACTCTGGACTGCTCTGGGTCAGAGCTGAACATACTCAGGAGCCATGGAGAAGCTTGCATTGCCATTGCAAAAACATGCCTGTTTGAAGAAAGTCTCTGATATTATCAGTCAAACATATCCTCTTACCTTTAGAAGCATTTTAGCAAATTACCAGAAATTCCAAGGTTTTTCTCTGTAGTCTTTAGGCATTTAAGCCCTGGAGACTATAGTAGTGGCATTCAGTGTAATGGCAACACTGTCAGAGAACGAGGATATGTCCGGTGTTAGGATAAGATCTCCCCAGTGCTGTAGAAAGCAGAAACAAACAGAAACAAACACAAAACCTCCAGTCATCATTCAACCTCATTATTGTGATTCCTTAAGGATTCTTTAGCATCTAGCAGCTAATAATCTGCGTTACCCCAGGCTGAGGTAGAGCTTCTTGTGGACGTAGCCATTTCTCTGGTGCAAAGACAAATGACAGAATAAGCAGATATTGTCAGAAAATCTTGTATGTAATAGATACACATTGCAGTTAAATCTCTGAGGAGGTCTTAATGCCAGTCTCATTGTCATGAAGACTACCTCCATCGTTGCAATGACAAGCTATATTTGTCCTAACAGAGGGGTTCAATTACAATCCCTTCTCCATTTGCAAGATCTCCATATGTATTGCTTGTAAGGTAATTAGATGAACCTTTAGTTAATGTTCAACTTGTCCAATACCAAAACTGGTAAAAGACTGTGATTATTGCTCCAGTTCACTCCATGCCGATTTCATGCAAGCCACAGGCGGCAGAGCAGTGAGCTTCCCTGCTATGCAGCCCAGGACACAGGTTATGGATATAGGTTTGCCTGTTCTAAGTTGATCAAAGAGGGAATCCATCAAACCTGCAGACACCTACGCAACCGCTTAAACAACAGCTGAGTCCTAAAGAAAGACACTTTTGCCTCAGGGATTGACCTGAACCTTCCTTTCCAACACCTACCTTTCAAATGCTGCCGGTTTGCAAAGCGTAGGGCTCAAGCTCCACCTCCCCATTAGATATCCACAGCGTGAGGGTAGCCTTGGGAAAGTATCCCTTCCCAAGAAACTGAGAATGTTTGCTCATGACTTGCAGCTACTTTTTGTGACGCACACATTGTTCAGAGTTCCCCTCCCAGAAGGTCTCTCTGGCATGGAGCGAGTGATACGCCAGGAGGGTAGAGATTTGGATTACCTGCAGCTACTGAAACAGTCATTAATTTCCTGCTTCAGTTGTGCATATCTTCCAACTAATTTATACAGAAGGTCAAATAGAGGTCGGCAAGAGCTGGAGAAGGAAAATACCACCTTCTAAAAGTCTCTTACGCCAACCACTTCTCTTCTTACACCAAGTTGAATTCAAACCGAATAGATATGTTTTGCTGGATCCAAACAGCTTGCTGCCTCCAACGGGGTCAGAGGTTCATCTGTGGAAAGAGTGTAAGAAACAGGGCATATAACACAGTTCTTCCCCTGACACACTTCTGCATTTCTGGCAATCAGTGATTTACCATTTGGGCTGGAGGCTGTATCCAGTGTTTGTAAGTTACAAACAAACCTATCCTACATGAATTTGTCTAATCTGTCTTCTAACTGATTTAAACCTTTGGCCTCCATAATATGTTATGATTAAGAGTTTCGTGACATAATTACAGATTGAATTAAAAAGTCGTTCCTTTGGTCTGTTTTAAAACCTCTGCCTGATACGTTTATTAGCTTCTCCTTACTTCTCTTATTACCAGAAACAATGAGTAATTCTTCCCTGTTCCTCATTCTTCATGATTTTATGGACCTATATTACCATTCATCTCTTTTCCAACCTATTAGTCTCTTCTGCTACAGAAACCATTCTATATTTCTCATCAGCTTTATTTCCCTCCCTTCTATCTTTTTCTAGCTGCGGTAACCAGAACGGCACATAATGGATTTGAACAGAGGCATAAGCTATTTAATTTTTTGTTTTAGTTCATTTCTAGTCATTGCTACCTGTCTTTCTCTCTTTTTGACCATCACTGAACACTGAGCTGGCTTTTCAGGGAATTATCCAGTGACTCCCAGACCAATTTTCTGAATAGCCGTAGCTCAGTTACATCCCCATTCTGTTCATAGCTAGGGTGGTTTTTTCCCCCCGTATTAGCTTGCATGTGTGAATATTGTACTTCGTATGCCATTTTATCACTTGGTCCTGCAGTATTGTTAGTGCCTTCTGAAATTTTTTGCAGTTCACTTCAGACCGTGTAAAGCCGTACATGATTTTTGTACTGTTTGTCTAGGAATGACTGTGAAATTTCACAAGTGGTCACTGATAAGTCTAATGAGCAGCACCGGTCCCAGCTGACATCCCAGTGGGATCCCACCGATGAGTTGTCTTCATTTTTCCCTCTTTCCATTGAATCCAATGACTCAGTTGTTTATTTAACAGCCTGTGCTGAGTGGCCTCATCAAAAGCTTTTCAGAAATCACAGTTATGGTGGTTCTTTATTCCACCAGGTGTGGTGGCTGATGTGACAGGCAATGTGACAGAGAGCACATTGTAAGCATCAGTTCAACTGTTTCCACTTGGTTTCCCTTTGTACTCTAGGGTCTAAGCCATCTAGTCCTGAAACTTCATTACTGGTTGTTCAGCTCCTTCTCCTGATGTTTCATTTTCATACAGTTCCTCGGGTCGTCCCCTGTAAAGGTATTCTCGTACATGGGAACAGCTGTGTGATCCACTATAGAAAATGCTAGCACGATGAGTGCTATAGCTGTTGCAAAATACCTCTCTCCATTTTTTCAGATAGTCATATACATTGGTTCTCAAAGCCCTCCTCTTGCCACTGGAACCGTAAAGGTAACAGCAAAAGGATTGCTGTCCCTACAGCCACTCATTCCCTGCGAGACACCCAAGCCTGTTCTCTGTCCCTGTATTAGCAGACAATCTGATGTGCAACGTTTCTCTCTTTCACTGGCTTTTCCTCAAAAGAACAGTCAGAAATTTATTTAAGCACTGTGCTTCAGTTATCGTCTGCACGAGATACAAGGAGTGCATCTTTTTCCAGGGAATCTTTGAAGAGTTTTCCAAGCCTTAGCCATGAAGAAATAGTTACCCCCAACCTGTTGGCCAAACAGCTGCTGTAATTTGATTCCTGCTCTTTTCTTTTTCGTTCCTATTCTCCTGGAGAATTGCTAGCTATTGCTGAAATTTGTATTGTGCCTGTTTTTATTAATTCATCAAATGCCAATGAACTGGGTCCTCATTCTGTTTGCCCAGCTGTTTCATATAATCTGTTGTTACAATTGGCTTGAAAAATCTCCCAGGAGGAGCACAATAACTCAAATTTGTCAGATCTGCAGTAATTCATGAAAGATGGTTAGTATGTGGAAATCCACATTTCTTAAATGCAAGTATCAAGATACCAGTCCTATTGTTGAAACCAAGATGGAACTTCCAATATAACCCACTTGTCACTTACAATTCCCCCACCCCGCTTCATGTTACTGTGTAGCCTGAAGTTTTCTGTGTTTGGTCTTAGTCCAGAGTTCGATGTATTTCCTTTTAAGAGAGAAGAAAATCTGTTCAGATTAGCACCAAACAATCCGACCAATTAAGAAAATCACTCAGATCCTCCTTATACTCGAAGAACTCAAGAAACATTTTCTTTAAAGCCTCACATTTGGCATGTGTCTAAGAGGAATGTGCGGTTTGCCTTGATAGCAGAAATATGGTAATGAATGTTCAAACATTTTCTACTTTGTAATTTGTAATTGTCCTTACTGGTTTAGCAATAAGTATATAAGTATAATGTTCAGAGAGTTTTTAGTTATGGTTATTTGACTGCAACACAGACATTTTTGTTATCTTATTTGACTCAGGAGTTACATAAGATGTCATTTGGAAACCACTATCTGGCATTATACAATGTCAAATGCGTATACCCTGAAGAAAGTCTCAACATTTTCTTTTCAAAAACTGTGGCTCGGTGCTTTTTTCCTGCAGCACCTTCTCACCTCCATAATGGTTCCATAATAAAACAGTTCAAGCTAGTGGGCATAAACTCCAATGTGAAAGAACAGTTTTTTAAATCCATTCTGGTATTTTTGGGAAGTGTAGTTAAATGCAAGTAGGGAGGCAGCAACTAGTTCTTTCATAAAAGTTTGATTTCCCTGATAGCGTAAAGCAATATAGTATCCATGAATTACAGATTAAACTAGTTATATCAGTTTAGGCCTCATCTTCAGTTTCCACTGGTCTGAATGTGTTTGATATGTCTTTGAAGTTCTTTACAATGAGGGTGGTGAGGCATTGGAACAGGTTGCCCAGAGAGGTGGTGGAGGCCCCATCCCTGGAGACATTCAAGACCAGGCTCAGACCAGGCTCTGACCAATCTGATCTAGTTGAAGATGTCCCTGCCTGCTGCAGGGGGGTTGGACTAGATGACCTTTAAAGGTCCCTTCCAACCCGACACATCCTATGATTCTATGATATCATCCAGCACACACAGCCTGGTAGCATGAGGGCAGTTATATCTATGTGAAGAACACCTAAAAGCAGCTTAAGGTCATTCCTACACTGCAAAGTAAGGTGGACATACAGTCTGGCTTCAAGCACACTTTGCACCCACACTACACGTCGATGCCCTCCTTGGAGGAACCCCACTTGGTCTGCCCATTGGACATCTGGCTTCATCCATCCTTCCTGGGTGCAGCCCACTGAAAGAAGAACCTGGGCTCCAGCTCTGGGCACTGAACTTCAAACTCCTCTGCTTTAGAGAATCAGAAGTCCCCCCTGATCACCAGTCCTCACACACACATGCAAACAGTGCAGGGTGGGGTGGGCGAGTCTAGACTTCAAAGCAGGTTCAGAGTCGGAGTGTGACACAGAATTGCAGAATGATAGGGGTTGGAAGTGACCTCTGGAGATCAGTCTAACCCCCCTGCCAGAGCAGGGTCACCTAGAGCAGGTTGCACAGGAACGCATCCAGGTAGATTTTGAATGTCTCCAGAGACAGAGACCCTACCGCCTCTCTGGGCAGCCCGTGCCAGAAGGTGATGCTGGCTTTGCGGCCTTATGGGCAATGGCAGGTGGCGGCCAGGAGGGATGTCTCCAAGGTCAGGACTGGCAGAAGTAATCTGAGACTGCCCACCTCACGTGGCTGAGAAGCAGAGTGTTAACAGCTGGCAATGGAAAACAGATCAGTTGTGGGCAGAGGAGCTTCTGTCCTGCCGAGTACTCCCGAAGCAGCTCATTAAAGAAACTGCCCTCCCCACCTCTGCCCTCTATGCCTACAACAGGTTTTCTCATCTGCAGTGTTTCAACCCATGCAGCAGCCTAAAATACAGAAGATGCAGAAGTGAGCGTACTGTCCTTTAGCTCTGATGTCTAATCCTGCATGTCCTAAGGAGACAGGCTCTTCAAAGCACCCAGCTGTTGCTCCGGGGTCTTGTACAAAACTGACTTGCTCAGAGAACAAGGAACGTCTTTCAGCTTCATTACCAGTAGGTAACCCTGCTGACTTTAGATGCAGTGAGATCCCTGGTTTAGCTTCCTTGTGGGAATGACTGCTGACAAATAAAACATAGCCAGCTTGCGGTTAAAGCACAGGATCTTTGCTCTATTCCTGGAATTGCAGCAGATTTCCTGTGTGGCTTTGGACAAGTCACGTAAGCCAAAGTATTCAAACCTGGGGCCAAGCCACTGGGTGCTCAGTAGCTTGAAAATCAGGTGTTTGTTTATTTGTCTAAGTATAGATTTAGGACCCTTATTTTTGGCATCTTTTTTTTTAAAATACTTGCCAATGTGTCTCAGATTCAACACCTATATGGCCGTGTTACACAGCCAGCCAAACCTTCCGTCAAATTCGGGGAGAGCACTGTGTTCCCTGGATGTCAGGCCAATTATCTACATACAAATTTAGGTGCCTGTCTTTAGTTTACAAGGCTGATTATGTAGGGAATTCATCTCTCTCAGCCGAAACCTTCCACCTACGAATGAAGAGGACCCGGGAGCACACTTCTGTCTCTTCAGGCCTTGCAGAGGCTCAGGATATTACAGGTGGAAATGCTCTAATCCCTTATCCAAACAGAGAAATGCAAAAAGTATCATTTGTACTGATGTTTATTATCCCTCTGCAATTATACGTAATTTGGACAGTCATTGAATATCCCTTTTGTATTCTCGGTGGGGAAAAATTCAACTCTTCCTGGACAGAAGAGTCTAGAAGTTGTTCTCATCCTGAAAATGAACTAGATATTTTTTTCTAAAAAAGAAACCCCAGAATTTGCCTGCTAGTTTTTCATTCCCACACCTCCCCAAGATATAAGCCTTCTGTCAGGATCCAATCACCAAAAAATATAATCTAAGACCTTTTTAAACAGAAAAATGCAAGGCAGAAGTCCAAACCCACTAATTATTTTTCATTACTTGTTTTAAATAACCTGTCAAAATAAACAAATACCTTCTAGGCTGAGACTTTCTATTGCAATTTTTAGTCCTGGTTGAAATTTAACAGCCAACTTATAACAGCAATACACCCTTATTGGTAGTGGCATGTATGCTACCATGGTAAAAATATTTCCAATGCGCAGCCACTGTATGGTATTTAAATAGAAATATCCTTTTTATTTTTGCTGACAGACTCCTCTGGCAAAACTGGCTGATTGGAGAAGCAGAACTTTTATTAGCATAGCCAGGGGCCGGCCGGCTGGATGCTGTGTTCAACACGCTGCTCTCACACAGGAGGGGGTTATCAGGAAGAAGGAATAGTCCCCATTAAGACCATTATAGTAGAGCCTAACAGAAGACACCAATGACGTATTTCATACCTCAGAGGACGGAGGACAGTTTGGGGGTTTTTTTCACAATACGCAGTAGACCTGTCAGAAACGTAGCAAGAAGCAGGTACAAAAGCAGGTGAAGTCTCTAAAAACACTGGTGGTGAGTGAGATTTCCTAGCAAAGTGGATTAAAAATCCAAGGGAATATTTAAACCAAATATTGGCTTTTGTAGAACAACAAAACCGGGATAGTGTTTCCACTCAGCCATAAAAGTTACTGCGGTTGTGTAATCATGTTGAGTTGTGGCCTTAGGAGAAGTTATAAAGCAGCTGCAGCAAATTAACTTTTCAAAAGTTATTATGGATTGGATGGAATCTAGAAAATTCCCCCATGTTATTTTTTTTAATAGAACTGTAAAATGAACAACCGTGGAAGAGATCTCATCTCAAGCCTCTCATCCAGCGCAAGCACAAACCTGAAGACTTCCAGGGGAAACATACAGCCAGCAGCTATCCTCCCCTCAAAACAGAACACCCCCCTCCCAAAAATGGATGGACGTCTATTTTCCTCTCTAAGGGCCTGATCCATATGCCACAGAATTCAGCCAAAGGAATCACACTATAGGGTCCTGGTAGACCGTAAACAAGGTATAAATTTGTGGGGTGATCTCAAATGACTGGCTGCTTGCAAAACACCTGGGGATCCTCATGCCTGAGAAAGGGGTGTGCAAGACCAGAGGGGAACACACAGGAGGGTTGCCACAGCTGGCACAGAGGCAAATTCTGTGGAATGGAAGTCGCTGGGTTTTAGGTGAAAAGACAGCACTCAATCTCCTGGCTCCCAGCGGGCCCAGAGCTCAGCCAGAGCACACCCTCTGAACTCACCTGGGAAGAACTTACTGTCGCTCTGCTTGGAGGCACCTTGGTTTTCTAGGAGGAGGCAGCTGCCGACCTTAGCCAAAGTGTAATCTGGGAAAGAACACAGCCTTGCAGACCACCTTGAGGCTGATGAGCCCAAGGAGTAAGTAGAAGACAGAAGGTCTAGACAACAGCAGGAAAAGAAACCAGCAGTACTGCGTAAGAAGATGTGAAGTAAAACAAAAGAAGACATTGGCATTGTGGTCGCTGTAGTCACAAGCATTTGGACTAGAAAATTTGTCATCTGGAAGATGAACAGGCTTGAAAATTCCTGCACTGAGCCGTGAGAAAACCGCACAGTAATAGTCTGAAACGTGGCATGGAGGGAGGCAGGCGTAGTAGAAAAGAGCAGCATGACTTGATGTTTGAGGTGAAATCCATACTGAAACTGTTTTAGGACCAATGCTTTACATCTTAACCCATAAAAGCTGTTGAATTAGACCTTAAAGAAGCAAATCATTAGAAAGCCATTACCTCTGACTTTTTTTCCATATTCTCTTTCCCAGTCAGTAGCCTGAAATGGACATACCTGTCATTTGATTCATCACGTATAACAAAATGTGAAGCACTGGAGCGACTCTAGGACCTGGAGTTCCAGGTTCTTGTGGCTGCACAAAGTGACAGTCTCAGAGCACTTGGGTTCACATTGGGTCTAAACACAATAGAAAGAGGACAGTGCTTCCAATGCCTGCACCCTCTGAGTATTTAGAAACAAAACTGAATTAACAATGCCTATAGTACCCTTAAGAACAGGGTATACAGCATTTCCACGTTGGTTCAAAGCCAGCTAGTGTACCAAATCTGAAGGATATGGACCATTATAATAGTAATATGTGACACGTACAATGTTTTAGACTTCCAAAGTGTTCTCCCAGCATAAATTAATGACTTCTCGCCAACACTCCTGTGAGACAGGTAAGTATTTACACAAACAGGGAAACCAAGACCCCATTCAGAATGTATTTATAGAGTGACCTAGTTACATTTGGGCATGATAGACTGCGCTCTTGCCTGAGGACAGTTTTCAGATATGACACAATTTGCAAGTCATTGAACTACAGATGCAGTGTTGTGGATGGCCAGGCGGCCAAGCTCCCCCATGATCAACTTTCCTGCATTCAATCAGAAGGGTTGCTTCAAACACTTTCAAGTATTTACCCCAACCATTCTGGGAGGATGAACTTGGGTTTCTCTACCAAAGAACTTGAAACAGAGCACACAGATGCCTTGTATACAGAAAAAAGCCTTTGCATACAAAAAAGCTTTGACAAAATGTGGTCTATTTTTAATACCCACAGATCAGCCTCCCTGTAGGCAAGTAATGATAGAGGTGGACTGAGGGACTAACAGAAACTAGTGGCACTGTTTTGTGCAAATTAGTTTAAAAAAACATCAATTTTCGGGCTATGATTAGCAAGTAAAAGGGTTCAAAGTCCCTTCCCTCTTTGTCTTTCATAACTCAGATCTTGTCTGTTTAAATTCCCACTTGTCTGGGGCAGTAGTGGTCTCTTTCACTGTCTTTTCACACTGCCGAAGGGCAAAAACCTTAAAAGAGCCTCTGGATTAGTGATGGCCATCCTCTGGCCTACAGGCCTGTGGTAGCGTGTGAACTACTTAAAGGGATCTGGGAAAAGTGACTGAGGAGAAGACATATCACTATGATTATGCTATGCTTCATCTCTGTTAAAAATTTTGTAGGCGTCCACTAATTGGGAGACATTGGAAAACACTGCTCTAAATTAGCTTGTAATGACATTTATCAAAATATCAGCTGACCTATTGAAGGATACAAACTCTCTTCACAGGCCTTGTTCCTCATAACACAAACAAAATCACTATGGAAAAAATAGTTTCCTGGTAGACTTACGAGTTATGGATATCTAATATTTAAAGTACTAAAAAAGCAGGAGGTGAAAAAAGAGTACCTAAGTGTGATTTGAATGACTGCAGCCCAAATTAGAAGATAGGGACAAATAAACCCGAAGGATGGATGGATCAGTCATCCCCACGTGGCACAACAGGCTCTTTAAAGTCATCGTGGGACTATTCTGCACCTCTACTGGAAGATTTCCCCCCGAGATCCTAAAATATACCAACTGCACACCTCCACATCCCATCACTTCCAGAGTCTTCACTTGGTTGCATGCACTTCCTATTGCTTCTGGCCCAGAAACAGGGACAGAAGCGAATTCATCTGCAGGATCTGGTTTGCATTGTTTGCTCGTGATTTGTTTGGCATGCAGAGGGCAGTGTTTTCAAAAAGCCTCCGTGACACTACAACTGTTCTCTAATGAAATGTCAGTGGGAACTTTACCACTGACTTCATTGGGAACAGCTTTAGGTCAATGCTAGGCTCTTTCTGGAAAAAAAAAAAAAAGCACCCAACAGAAAAACAACAAAAAGTCCTGAATCTTTGTTTTCCTTAAAATGATGTCCTGTGAGTGCATTACAGAGTGATGCCAGCCCAAGGGGGCAGGAAAGAATGCTGAGATGAAATGCAGAGTCTCCTCTAAATATCAAGAGCAGAAAGCAGCCAGTGACTTGCCATTTTTACAGTGTATAATCGGCAGGAAGCTGTCACAGATGCCCTACATTCTCCAAACAATGTTTCAGTTTCTCTTTCCCTTCAGAATATTTTCAGAGATACCAGCTATCTCATCAGTTCTCTGGTATTTTTCCCTGGAGCCTTCAGTTCCTCTTCTAACCATGCCCTCTTACATATACCCCCTTTTGCACATAGAGGTCTCCTTTCACCTTTCTCACTTTCCTTCATACCGTCACAGTTTTAATTCAGGTCACTTCATTTTTCCATCTCAGTGTAAGCACGTAATCGTGTTTGAGAACCTCTACTATCCTTATCGGTATGAATGATGGTTCTCATTTCTACGCTAATAAGTCTAATAAGGATGCAAGTCTTTCCAATAAAGAGCCTTCCCCAAAGTGAACACTGTTTCCCAAACACTTTCTTGAAAGAAAATGATGATCCCATTGCTAGGACCTGGATTCCCTGTAATGTCCAGTTTATACTTGATATGGGCCCCATCCAAATTTTATTCAGAACTAGTGGAAGTTTTTGCATCACCTCCAAAGGACTTAGGATTGCATTATACCTTGTTATAGGATAATTTTATTTTCTCTTACACAAACAGTCTTGTTCCCACTTACTCCTGCATATTTCTGCTGGATGCTGTATCCTTACAAGGGTAACAAGAATTTTGGCCCTCAAATACACCTTCCTTAAAGCCCACTTATTGTTTTTGGAAAGTGCTCAGTTCCTTCAATTGTTTTCCTATCAGTAAACTTTCACTCGTGAATACATTCTCCATGCTGGTGGCAGGTTTTACCTTTAGAGTAGGCAAACAGAAAGGTAGCTGGAACATGCAAACTCGACTTCTCCTTAGCTTTATGCTAGCATGAATGAAAGATTTTATGGGTGCCACGCTGTTCACTTCTGGCACTGAACGGCTCAGTAGCTGAGATCGTATGCACACCAGCTGCTCTTCCAGGTGACATGTTCACTGTCCCTATAGGAAAACTCTGCATCCAAACCCTATGCAAACACACGACGGGGAACAAAGCTGGCTCATCTCCATAAAACATTCATAGGATGGGAACAGGAAGCTGATGCATTGTGTGCTATATTTTTTTCCTCTGTGTTCCAGAGAAAAATATCAGAAAAGAAGAAAGATATGAGCCATTAAGGCTGCAGTGCAACCAAGTCGTAGTCATGAACTGAGAACAGCAGCTGGTCACCAGCTTCTTGAAGAACTGGCAGTAAATGGGAAAAGTAAAAAAATCAATGGCTATGGCCTCAGTCTTCATAGCCATATCTCCATCCAGTATGAATTTGGGCTGCTCCGGTAGAATCAGTGTAGATTACTGAGGGTCTGGCTATAGGCCTCCTAAACCGAGGCTTGCTCCAGGTCATTTTAGTGAATAACAGTGTGCACAAACTACCATTTTCCAGGTGACTTAAGTCTGCCCTGAATCGAACTGAAAATCCTAGCCTGAATATCTTTAGTGGAAGCAGAAAATGACTATCTGCTTTTTATACACATTATCTGTTTTAATAAACAGAGCTCCTACAAAAGAAATCCCTTGTGTTTCCAAAGAAAATCCATACACTCTTCTAAGGTGACTTTGTTGTTCATGAATGGTACCTGATGCAGCCAGAGTTCTCTGCTTGTTACAAATAGCTCCTAAGCTACATACATTAAAAAGCAGTTTTAAAGCAAGAAAATAGCTTGAAAGGAATAAAGGCTTAAGCAGAACATCATCTAAAGAATCATTCGTGCCAGCTCAACAGCTTTATTACCCCTCAGTCTACTTTACTGCAGACTCAGAGGAGTAGAAGATACAGATAATAGCCACTCATACCTTAAATTGCACCCTCAATCAAAAAAACTTCTGTTTTCCACTTTTCATGGGACAGCCAAGCCACTTACATACTTGCTGAAGGCAACTGCCCACTTCTTACAGACACCCTAAAAAGAAGCAGTGGTGATGCAGTCATACATAAACAATAGCTTGTTTTATAGAAGAACTGTTTGTTATACACTGTTTTTAAAAACGAGTCCCAGACGTCTCTTCTTACACATACATCTGCATATAGTCATCAGTTTTGGCAAGGACAGCATGGAGCATGGCAAATCAGCACTGATCAGGCTCACAGCCTATCCTGGAATTTGTCATTGCAGAGGGCTATTTGTCATGTTTTGACCAATAAAAGTAGTGAAGCAATGTTTTGGCTATTTAAGAAGCTTAGTCCATTTAGAAGCATGCCAGCTAGACTCCTGGGCTCTGCAGTCTAACTCTTCAAAGGACCTATTTTCAACCTGCTTACCAAAGACCAGTGATAAGGTTTCAGAAAGTGAATGCAACAGGTTTGTAATTAGTAAAGGTCTTTTCTTTAATGTACCCCACACATGGAAGCAACCAAAGGAACCAACAAAATGGGGCAAGAGTGGAACAAAACTGGAAGAGTAGTCTTCTTTTAATTTCATTTTAAATTAATCTCAAGTGTAAACCATCAGCAATAATACACCAGAAGATGCTATTTCTTAAAGAAAAGATTGGTGACCTTCAGTGGACCAGGATGACAGGCACTACCCTGGCATCTCCTGGTTATCTTGGCCTTGCAGAATAATTAGTACCTCAGACATGTCCTTCTCATTCTCTTGCACTTTCCCATCAGCATGCCAGTTTAAGCAATGGTTCTTCCAACCAGTTTGCTGACCATTTAGTTTCCTAGATGCTTTCACTGCCCCACATGCAGAAAGAGGACTGAACACAGAGCTGTATCAGCCTGACTCAAGGTACGGGTCCCTCTCTTTTTCAGGTGTGTTGCTTGACTCACAAAGGATCCTGATGCACCCTTCCTCTGCTGGGAAATGGCTGGATTTGTTACCACTCATACCCATGGGGTGTTATTACTTCCTGTCGTACCATGTTGCCTAAGAAACTCAGTCTTCAGGTTAGTATCTCGTTGTGCTAGGAACAGCAAACCCCCGACTAAACTCTGGTCCAGAGGCTTTATGGACAGAGACTGAAGACAATAAATGGATCTAGATTGGGGATGCCAGAAGTAAGGAGAAAATACCACAGAGCACGGTCGGCAGCAGTCATAGCGTACCGCTGTTGCCACAGCCAAGCTGCTGTCATAGAAGCCCAGGGAAAGGGAATCTGAAAGCAAATAATGAAGTAACTTTGCAGGTTTTCCTGGGAAGCTCCTTCACCAAAAAGTCATTATGTGAGAGAGCGGGAAGTACTCAGCTTAAAGCTCTAACCTTGACATTAGGTGCTGGCAACAAGGTAGGTGGGAGATGACTTTTCACCAAACATGATGCCACAAGAATAAGGGAGAGAGGCATCTCTCCATCAGGACAGCGTGGGCAAGTAGCTTACATGTAATAGGGAATATAACCAAGAGTATGGGTTGAACAGAGAAAACTGGCACAGTGAGCACAATATTCCCTAGACTGTGTTTTCAATAGACAGTTATTGGGTAGGGTGGTGGGTAGAGTAAGGCCAGAAAAAGGGTGTTGCAGCACTATGTGGGGTGGAAGACCAGCAACTGAGCTGGTAGATTTTGGCCTCATTTATTAAGGAAAGAATTCCAATATGTTCATACTATCCATGTGTTAGTGTCTGACTCTTGTCCTACTTCATAATTTTTGCGTCCATTGACTAAGCTCAGCCACATCTGGCAGGTGAACAGGCGTCTCAAAATAGAAAACTCCTACGTGGTTCATGAAAATAGAGGGCAGGCAGAAGACAGAGACCCTAGAAAAGTCTTTGCCTTGGACACACCATCCACAGGCTGCAGTTTGAATTCAGTCTGTATTAAACATCATATGGGAGAGAAAGATGCTGTATAAATGATCCCAATGACATAAGAGCTTCCGTCAGTTACCGCATCTTCCTATATACCAAAACCAGCTTCCAGATGCAAATCCATCAGAAAACAGGATACGTAAGTTCAAATATTCATGGAACAGGGTAGCAATGTCTGTACATTAAAGGTGGCTTACATTAAAGCTGGCTTTGTTCCCACACCCTCATATTTTCCTGAACCCATGCTCTTCTTCCACCTAGAAATTCTGCCAATTTTTAGGGTATTTCAGGACATTTTCAGGACTTCCTATGTTTGTTTGGATTTCTGGACTTCTGGCAGATGGAGGGAGACCTCAGCAGCAGAGATGAGAGACTATTGTACATCCCAGATGCTCCCACTATATGAATACACTCTACCGTACAACAACGGTGCCTGAGTAGTATCTAACATTGTACAAAACACTTACCTGGTAGGTAGACCTCAGCTTTCTGAGCCATATCAGAGGTGCCTGAACAAGTGTTTCATAGCAGCTCTTCGCACATAATAAAAGTCCCACACATTTTGGAATTGTTGGCTGTTTTGAGCATGTGCAGAACATCCTGTGTATCCTGTGCTTCCATGCTCTCACTCTGTAACCATAATGTCCATATTATCACATTCAGAAGACCTCAAGAGAAAACATGGAAGAGCTATACGTGGCTAACAAGGACATTCTGGAAGATTTTTACATAATCCATAAATTAAAAATGATGTAGAGACTTAAGCAACAGATGAGTAGAGGCAGAAAGTGACGAAGGCAGAGATGAGGGTGCAGGAGGGCTACAGGAGTCGTGATGAGGACAGTAAGAGTCTGGGTCCAGTGATGCTGAAGGTGGGGTGGAGGAGACACTAGTAAGGCAGGCAGAGAATGCGTTTGGGTGTAAGGATTTGGTGTAGTGTTGAATCTCCATTTCCTCCAGTGACCATGTTTTATGCAGTGTGTAAAGCAATAAGGGAAAACCAAAGCAGGGGTATGTCATATAAGCCACTTTTGAAAGCCTTTTTAATAAAAGGAGGTTTGAGCTGCAGGACCTTGCAGAGCCTCTGCATCACTGTGCTGGCATTTCCACCCAGCAGCAGCATTCTCAGCCACCAACAGCAAACAAACAAACAAACAAACAGCTGCCATGTTGTTTGCATTGTAGATGAACTCAGAAGGAAATACAGCTGCAATTAGTTGGCACGCAGCTGTTGAATTAAATCCTTTACTGCCCGGCTAGGAGAGCACTGAACTGTGCCTTAAGCTGCAGTAGCTGGATTCGAAGCAAGGGGCGCCAAAGAAGGGGTTAACCCTACACCTGTGTGCATGTTCATAATGTGTATTTTTTCCTGAACACATTATTAGTCTGTTAGCTCATTTAGAGACCATAATGAAGTCATTACGATGCCACCAGTATATTTTGCCAGAAAGCTGGCAATCTTTAATCTGCTTCCTCTACAGCATCTCACAAAGGAAGGGGGAAACCAAAACACTGATTTCAACTAACAATGCATTTATTTGCAGTGCTGGGTCCCAGCACATGCTGAGAAGAAAATTCTTTTGTTTATTCTCCCCTCCTTCTGATGGGTTTTACATAACAAGCAAGGCATGGAAGGTCCCTCAACGCAGCACAGAGCCACTCCACCGTTTACACACTTTTCGTTTTCTCTGCACCTTCCTTTGACCTTTCCTTTAGCTGAGGCAACCAAAGAGGAAGTTAAAAATTCTTTGAAAAAAACCCTAGCTTATAGTTGCTATATATATATACATTACCTGTAGCTGCGTGCTGCCGCACTTGTGCCTTCTTGGGGAGACAACAATATACACTTAGCAGGGATTTCTAGAAGTGTGCTAGGAAACAACGGTTGGCATGCCAACAAAGAGGACTTTCTGTGGGAGTCAGCAGAAGGTAAGGGATGCGGACGAGGACAAAGACAAAGAGGGGCTAATCCACCCCAGTCCAGTTTCACACTCGTCAGTGCATATGCATTTACAACCGGGGGGTAATAATTACTTTTGTCAAGCCCCACTTTTGATCCCTGGTTAAACAAACCCCACTGATGTTTCAAGCTCATGTGGGTAGCATTCAAGGCAGGAGGGGGTGAATAAGCTGCGTTTTCCCATTGGCAATGGCTGGGATGTGGCTGGGTCACACTACAGGGGAAGAGCTAAGCCACATCTATCCAGACCTCCATGCGTGAGGGAATGCACATCTTATATAAAAAACAGAGAAGTGAGTAGGTCAGGAAGCTGAGTCTAAGCGCAGATGACTACTGTGACAGTTGTCTTTTCTAAGGGCCTGACTGAAGTCCAGTGAAGCTTCCCACTCTTTTCACCTAAGAAGATTACCAGAGGGAAGTAATTTGTATAGTACCAACAAAATGCTGAAAAACTGCACAAGGAATCCTTCCCTCATGCAAAGGGTTGGTAAATTCAATTGCTTGGTCACCCTTAATTGCCAGATTCTCTGCTCACTCTCGAGTCCTCCTGAAGCTTCAATTCAAACATTTTTCTTCAGACAACAGCAACTTTCTGGGTCACTAGATCATACTGCACAAGGGTGACTTCTGCCAGGAGCTCCCACCAGCCACATCCAATGACTGATAACAGCACAGTGAGATTAGCAAGAAGTTGGGACGCCAGCATAACTGAGCCCACTGTCCTGCTTCACGTGGCAAACAACTGCCGCACAACTGATACCTTCCTGCGACTAAAGCCTGCAAACCACTATTTCGTCATGCCAGCAGGGCTACTTGCTTTTGGTAGATGGCGCACAGCTGCCAGCAGCATGCTGGCATGCCAGGGCAATCTGAGCATCCCCTCCCAGCGTGGCACTGCATCACGGCCCTGAATTACTACTACTCCTGTGCTCCCCTCCAGCGCGCTGATGGTGCACTGGGGAGAGAGTTATTAGTGGGTCCTAAAGTGGGATGAAAATGAAGATGCATGCTCATGCTGAGGGAGCAGAAAGCACTGAGGGGCAAGGAGGGCACTGTGAGCAAGTGCAGATTGAAAGAGGAAGAGGCAATGAGTATATCGTGGGTAGCTTTTCAACAAAGCAAATTATTTATGTTCTCTAAATTTATATGTGGCACATACTGCACAGCTGGGGGACTGTGATCAGATAAGAGGAAGAAGAATAGCCTTGGATTAAAGCATATTAGCAGAAGCAGACAATGTGACTCTCGTAAATGGCTTTGACCACCCAGCTCACTGGTGGGGACCTTCGGGAGGGCTACTCGAAGCTGTAGTCTCCAAGATAAATAGACACTCCAGTGTGGAGGAAAGGAGAAAGCCAAGGATGGGGAAATTTTCATCTTCAGTCACTAGGGACAGTCAGCGCAGTGTGTGCATGTTACTCATATGGCAAAACTCTGGCATTTTGCCACTCCCTGTGGTCACATCTAGCCCTGAGAGGCCCTGACAGCTTGTGGGCTCCCTCCTGCTGTGACCCCAGTGCCTAGGCATACAGGCTCCTTGCAGAGAGCCTGGGGACAATTAGATGGCTCTGGGAGATGGCCTTGAAAGCAAATGAACTGAGACCCAGAGGAACAGAGCTGAGTGCCTGGGCCTGAGCAGCTGAGCAGGACATGAATAGGACTACTGCACTCCCACCCTAGATGTTTTTCATGCTCTGTGCTTTGAACATGGTCCCAGCGCCACAGACCAATTCTAGAGCTATCAGCATTACTCTAGAGATGTCTCAACATCCACTTTGTGCCCAATAGCAGGGAGTGCTGAACTTAGCACTTACATGCAGGACATCAGCACTAGATCCATCCATTGCACCCTGAAGTGATGGAGATACACTACACACCTTCCATGGAGTCAGTGCAGAAAGAAAAAAAACACCAACATTTCAACCCATAACACAAGGAGCTTTTGTGC
The DNA here is from genome assembly GCF_963924245.1 of Chroicocephalus ridibundus. NCBI lineage: Eukaryota > Metazoa > Chordata > Aves > Charadriiformes > Laridae > Chroicocephalus > Chroicocephalus ridibundus. The sequence continues at coordinate 103,275,327 of NC_086284.1, forward strand.
TGATCTATCCTATGACCATACAGTCAAGATGAAGTAGCACCTTCTGGCTGTCAAGGCTGACAACCAGGCAGCTGGAAACACTCAGAAAAACTTAGAACCTGCCAAGCCGCCATTTCCAGGTGGGAAAAGAAAAGGGCCATACCCAGGGGGAAATCAAATGACAAATAATAACAAAAATACCAGACGCATGGCAGCCCTTTAGGGTAGGGAAACTGAGACTCCTACTGAGGAACTTTGGCTTGGGCTGGGGAGCGGAGCTGCCCCCAGTCGCAGCATGGGAGAGATGCACAGCATGTTGGTACACCTGAAATGGCCAGGGGTATCTGGGAGAGAGAGTGGTGGCAAGGTGGCTTTTTCGTCACCAGTGCTGAATGCATAGATTTAGGTGCTTGAAGATCAGGAACATCAACTTTTCTGGGCTAAATGCTTCATAGTTACCCCAACCCACAGTTTTGGAGAACCACTTGAATATTCTTCACTCCTGCGCTCCCTGGCAGCACCCTCAAACGTTACTTACCATTGATTTTAACAACAGTCAGGTATCCAAATACTGAATTGATACTATCAGCAGTCGGGCAAGAAGAGTCTAACAGTGCAGGGAAATGAAGAGAGAGCTTTTGAGGCCTAGGTTAATCCCCTGATGCCTAAGTCAGCTTTCCACTATTAATACATATTTATTACATTAATCATTATTTCCTAGTACTGTTGATTAAGAAGAAAATTTGCACCGATTTCTTGCTAATCTTGTTAATCATGAGGTAGGCTATTACTAGAAACACTCTTAAATGCACTTATATTTAGTTTTATATATGCTATATATATATCCCATAGTTTGTAACTATCCATTATGTAAATTACACTTTAATTTTATATCTATACATATCCCTTTCTTTCAGAATCACCTGAGTCCATGACGTAGCCAAATGCCTTAGTTACTGCAACATCTGCAACACTTCTAATGCTAGTATCTTCTAAGCTTTAAGCCAAGTGGGTATATGTGTACCCTGGTAGCAGCACAAACATACAGGAAAGACCTATCTCTATACCAAGACTTTGTATGTTGAAAAGATTAAACTTCAGTTTTCTCATGCTGCAAACTTGGCTAAGAAAATTCTACATTTAAAAGAAGTCAAAAATGCTGCTTGAAGAATTACTGAAATGTCAAGCAGCATATGAAAGGACTCTGTTTTCATGTCATCTCCATGCCCTAACTCCTTTCACATCCCTCAGGATTATAATTTTTTTAATTGTATTTAAAAAAAAACCAAGGCTCAGTCATCTCAAGTGTATAATTTAAATGCTAAGTTCCTGCCTGGATTCACATTTTCTAGCTCAGTTTTAAATCATTGAAAACAGATTGAATGGGGTGCCTTGTTTGGCAAGCATTGCTGTTCACCTACCAACAGAACTTCAGTGTGGTCCTCTTCTGCAGACATTTACCCATTGGCTTGATTGGGACTACTCAGGAGAGGAAGGACCTTTCAGGCCTGCTGCGTATCCTTTTGTCTCATCCTGCCATTAAATCTCTCTGGAAAAGAAACATCAGCATTCTGGAACCTGATACTGTAGAAAATTCTGTGTTTAAGCTCTGTTGTTGTCTACTCAATTGTAGGGAAGTGGGAAGCTGTCACTATGCCAAAAGTTTTCTTATTGAAGTCTAACAAAACAGTGAGCAATCTAGACAAACCAATAACATGGCACCCCGTGTCCCCAAACCAGCACGCACTAAGAGCTTCATTAAAATTGATCTTGAATTCAGCAAGTAAATCAACACTCACCCAAGACAATACATTAAATTAATCAGGCACAAAATACCCCATACAGATCAGCAGGCCAAAAGTTTTTAAAAAATAAAAGAACAACAGAAACTTTCAGTTCTTGGTCGATATCAAAGTACCATGATGTTTCACCACAAAGCAGCACATATAATTAGCAATCAATTACTCATTAAAATTGCCCCATGAAGCAAGCATGTGAGCACACACAACGTCTCTAATTCCCTTTGGCTCACTGGGCTCTGGCCTTATTTCATTATAAAAGCCTTCTGGGGTGTGTGAAAAGGCGAAAGAGCTCGTTCAGGCCCCGGGCCTGCTTCCTTGGCTGGCAGACTGCGGTGGGTACAGCAGACCGTGACCAGGAGAGCTGCCTTCCTCACGCTCCTGGAGGGTGAGCCCTCTCGCTGTTGGCAAAACCACCTTTTCTGCACAAACCCCAGAATTTCTGGGTGCAGCTCCAGATGCCACATGAGAAAGAGAGAGGATGATAAGGTCCTCCCTAGACAGTCCCAAGCTACCCGTGCCTGTGTCACTGGAATACAGCCTAACTTCTCCTCCGTCTGTAGGTGCCTGATCTCCCCCGAATTTTGTGCCATCCCCACCAACATGCAGGAGCACAGCCATGTTGCCCGGGAAATCCTCCCCGACAGGGAAGCAGTACCTGTTGCGACTAAGGCATCTGCAAGGTTTGCAAACCTTTGAAGTGCAAACAATGGCACCCATGTGGCTTGAGAGCCCCATCCTCTGGCATCATTTCCAGTACGCCCCTGCTCCTGCCTGCCTGTTCAGCCACGACCTTCAATCAGCATCTGTCATGGTGAGCCCAACACTTGATTTTCCAACACCAGCTGGGGCATCCGTATTTCTAATGTAAGATTTCCAGGACAGCCACACATTATGTACCCCTCTCCTGTGGTGCCAGGGGCTTTTATCAGCAAAGGGTTCCTGTAGGTGTGGAGATGCCACACCAAGACCACAGCTTCCCGGAATCCCTGCAGACAGAAATTAACTGAGAAACACACTGGGGTTGAAAAATAGACACAGATGAAATAGCCTGATCACTAAAAAAAAACAAAACAAAACAAAACAGAAAACAACAAAAAAGTTAAAAAGAGGAAAAAAAGAAGACGACTTGCTGGGACCTCTGAAATGTGAACCCCCATCCTCATGATGCTCAGTGAACTTCGTGGGAAGATACTGCTCTTGCTGTGCAGTGCATTGCCCACAATTATGGTTTGCCGTGAAGCCTCTTTAATACAGAGATTTAGAAATTTCCTTGCAAAGTCCACATGGTCCTAGAGAGTTAAACCAAGAGTACGCAGGAGATAATGTTTCAGAAAGGGCGAGTTTTAGCTCCAGGGGAAGATTTGGGTGGTTGAGCAGAATTCTTGGTAAAGTGGACTGTAAGGTCCCATTTCTGAGAAATTACAACAAACAAGACATCAGTAAGTGGGAATTAAGACCGTAGGCACCCTTCTTAGCAAAACCTGCTGTCTTAAGAAGCGTTGCTGGTCCTTAGTGTGATACACCAGCTGGGCAACGGCAGTGGGGCTCTCCTGCTTCTGAGGGCTGAGCTTGTGGGTTCGGAGTCAGTGCAGACACCTCTTCAGAGTTCTTACCTAGGCAGGTGTGCCCCGGGGTTCCAGAAAGCCTGCGCAGACCCAGGGCTAGTAAGATGGGTTGAAACACAGCTGCCCAGGGAGCATTCAGGAAAGGGAGCTCAGCCAGCTGACTCATGGTCTTTTTTTATGCCACTGGCTTTCAGATAGACACCAAAAGAAAAAAAAATAAAATCTTGGCATCTCATTTGCTAGGAGAACAGCCTAGAAGCATTTATTATTAAAAGGAGTGATTGATCAGTGACATTCAGTGTTTCCATTTTTCAACTGTTTCTGGTTTTTTATTCTTTCTTTCCTTGTGGTCTTTGTAAAAACACCAGAATAATAGCAATTTATTAAGAACTGGCATTCACTCAGAATAGTTTCCCTTAATGTGAATGCTCTTACTGACATTGTAAAATTTATTTACAGTTTCTCTTTTTTCTTCTGTTCATTGTTTGGATCTACCATAGGACATCAATAAAAAAAAAAAGTTATTTATGCTAAACAGATGTACTGTGAAAAGCCAGATGCAACATGGATGATAACCAGCAGCTGGGCAAGCCCTAGCAGATAAGCTGTCTTTTACTATGGGTTTCCTTCATGCCCTCAGTTGTCATAGCGGTTTTCTCTGTTGTTCACTTCACGTGCAAGCACACAGAGGTGCTTACAAAAGAGATCTAAGTCCCCGTTACTTCCAGAGGCTGAAGAATAAAGTGTGAGCATAACGTCCAAAGTGCTTTCTCACCCTCCCCATGACTCCCAATGCCTTTCCCACTTGGAAAAAAACAAAAACAAAACAAAGCAAAACAAAACACAAAAAACTAACCAAAACCAAAAAACAACAAGGAGGGTTTAAAACGAAACGTGGAAAACCCCAATACAGCGTGCAAAAAGTTGAAGTGCTGCCTGGATTTACCTCAGACACATTCATCTCCAGAGATGGTCCCTCCAGGCCAAGTGGAGGTTGTCCTGACGCTGTCTAATGCTTGTAAGTAAAGCATACACATCATCGTGTAGTCCTATTCAGAAATGGCAAGGCACACACAAACAAGCATGCTCACGGCAAGGTGCACTCCCAACTGCGTCCTATGGTGCCTCAGGCAGACGCAGACCCATACTACCACATTTAAGGTCAAGAAAGGGACAAACGCATGAAACCACATAGCACTTAGGGCTGCCAAATGCCTGCTGCCTGTGCAGTCAGTGAAGCAGGATGCACGAGGCATGCTACAGGTGTGCTGTACTGGGTTCATAATTTCTTCTCTGCCTTGACCACCTAGGGAGCCAGGGCCTGGAGAGTAGGTGGTCTGAATCACGCGTCACTCTCTCAGCCAAAGACATCAAAGTAGGCAAGCAGGATACAGCTGGATACTCCTGCTTTCTCCTGAATATGTGCTGTGCCTGTGGCTCTCCCTCACAATTCATTCCATTGACATTGTTCAGTTCTCATCCTATAAAGCATTCATTTAACTCAGAGGGGAAGAAAAAGTCAATTAAAAGGAAAAAAAAAATGCAACAATGAATTTTTAACATATTGTCCCAAATAGAAAGCTGGACCAGGTGCAGACCCATGATTAGGATCAAGTGATGGGAAGATGTCCAAAGCATTCAGCTGAGCTGATTCTGGAGGCCTGGCTTTGAAGACTGTATACAATGAAGCAACTCATTAATAGTTGGACTTTCACCTTCCTGGCAGCAGACGAGTCATGTATTTGAGAAGGTCAGTGCCTTGGATTTTAAGAATGGAAGAGAAGATCGGGATCATTTACTCTGCAGTACACAGGCCGTACAATTTTCTTTCAGCATCAAGACTGCATGAGGCTAATACCTCCATCTGCCTAGAGCCTTAGCTGCTTCTGCGTGACTGGGCCAGGAGGGAACCACTGACCCAATTTACAGCTAAGCATGTCAACCTCAGTAACAACAGCAATTTGCGAAGACCCAGGTATTTGTTACTTTCCTCATGTTTCTCACTTTCTTCATCTGCAGCCAAGCTCTCCAGTTCATAAACGAGATTCCGTTAGAGCAATCTGATCCCTTGTTTACAGGATAGTCCCCATCTCCTCGTTATGACTAAAGCCCCAGATCAGCAAAATTATTAACCTTTTGAGAAATGCTCTCAAAAACACGAGTATCCTCCCTCTTTTTCAGCACGTCACTTGGTATCACACTCAGAGCATCAACAAAGAAAGAGTTCTTTACAGTATGAGGTAGTTTGAAACTGTTAGGGGAGCAGCCACAAGGATGGTTTGCCTCCTGTTTTTAAAGCAAAGGGAAGCAATGGTTTCATTGCCTGATAAGCCAGGGCAAGAGAACCACCTGGCTGCAAAGCTGGGATTTCTGAAGAGCTTCACACTGTGTCAGGTGGGGAAAGCAATGAGTGTGCATGGTATCAGGCTTTTGAGGGAGATAGATACCTGTTAAAACAAGAATTCTGGTGTGTGCTGATATACCTGACACGTGAGATGCACAAGAGGGGTTTGTTGGGAATATCAAAGTAGTGTGAAAAGAGCCTGAAACTGAGAGTTATGGAACGTTTCCATACCCTATCTGCCAGCAAGTACCATCCTGCCCTCAAAACAGAACAGGTTTTGAATATGTGTTAGAACACTGCTTGGACAGAAGTGGTTCATAGAGCTTATTGAGGCCAAATAGGGGAGGGAAAAAAGAAAAAAAAGATAGGATCAAAGAGTTCTAGGTCCTTCCTTCCCCCAGGAAAGCAAGAAGCATCCAGAGAAGCTTCCAAATAATACATTTAATTTTCACATACCTCTTCCACCCACTTGGCGTGGGTGCACTGGAATGATTTCACTGGCTTCTAATATTTCACTTGCAAGAAAGATCCCTGTAAAGGAAAGAAAGTGTCCAGGTGACAGAGTTCCAGATATTCACAGCTTCATATCTTCTTCAAAAAGTTTTGGAGAGAGAAAATGCAGACCAACCTCCCGAGTTGTATCTTCTTTCCTGAGGTAGTCCTTTGGTCCTTTTTCTCAATACTAGGTTTGGAAGACATCTCTACCCCCTTGGGAGAGAAATTAAAACCATAGGCTTTCCCAGAATAACCACATTTATACAAGCTTCCCTTCCCTAGAGGAGAAGGAGGGGGACTCAAAACCTCGAAGATTGTTTTAGAACTTTTATGGCGCTTAGCCAGAAATTTCAAAAAGAGTTCATGTGGCCGTAAATCAGCTGAACTGGTCAATGTGCAGAGACAACTGACCAAAAGACTCACCCAATGCTAGATGATTCACATTTCTGAGAAAGCCATGAAACAAAAGATTTTGCCTTAAAAAGCAATGGGTTCTTTAACTTTTCTTAGAGTCACAACAACTGCATGAACTTTCATGATTACAAGGACCAACATAACTGAATTAATGAAGAAGTATATCCAGACATTTCTTTCAGTGCTGGCAAAATGACAAGTACACACCAGGTGACCAAAACCTCAACATCCTACACGCTAAGCCATAAAATTCTTGCACAAATATTCTCACAAACACTTCTGTTCTGCTGAAAGTCAACGAGTAGCATCTTTTTCTCTGGTATATCACCAATTCACATAGATTTTTATGTCAGGAAACTGTGTATTTGTTTCCTTTCAAGTTGAGTTCCCTTCTTATGGCTACAGAGGCCACATTTCTGGAGGAGGAACTAATGATTCTGCCTGTCTCAACTTATATTTTAAATGCAATTGACTTTTAGAGTGAGAAAAGCCCTTCTGAAAAAGTCTTGAAGACGTATTCACTCAAGATGAATACATAGTAGGGTTTAGTTTTTTTTTTTTAATAGGGGAGGTATCTTATCCCATATGGTTTTAGGAATAAATATAGATGCCAGAAGCAAGTACTAGGGACTTTCAAACACTCTGAAGATTCCTTATTCTGACTGGATTCTTCACTGTAAATATGCTGTGAATTGGGAAGAGTGGCCTCTCACACCATTTTCCAAATATTTTTTGTGGCCCTTAGCTGATACAAAAGAGGCAAGGATAGTCCTTTGTGTTATCCTTGCCTCCTCTGTCCTGGGTTAGAGGACCTAGTGCTTTATTTGAAGCTCTTTTGGAGGAAAATAACATTATGATTCCATCTCCGTTGAGCAGGGTTGGCAGACTCGAGTTTCCAGACAATGTTCAGAAATAGATCACTTGTAATGCCAGTGGCCCAAAGACTACAACAGCTTTGACTGCAGTGCTAGCTAGGAAGCACAGGTGTTGGTAAATGTCCTGGGCAGATCTCCCTTAAGGAAGTGACTGTAGTCAAAGACATCATCCTCAAAGCATCCACAATAAGATTTATCATGGCCACAGTGAATGCTAAGATCTGGAGAGCTTATAGGTAAGTGGAAACTTGTAATATATAGATGTACTCCCCTTGTCCCCACCGCTCAACATCACATCTCAGGGATGTAATTCACAAAGTTCTGTGACTGGAGACATTCACGAAGCTTGCAAGGCACCCTCTGTTCTATGGCTGCATTGCAAAGTAAATTATGTGAACAGAGGATGCCCACTAAACAGGGCACAGTTCAGGCCCACACCATATAACGCAAGACCATAAGTTGTGCAAATGTCACTCAGGGCTAACAACTGGAGAATTACATCATTTTGAGGTGCTCCTTCTTCCAGTAGATCCATGCCTGGATCATCCTCATTTGTGGCAACTGAAATGTCTTCAAAGATGCTATTATTAGTACGTCCTGGCTTCTGTCTATCCTACGAAACAACTTGAACGCCTCTGCTTGTTTTAAACATCCTGTTCAACCTCTGGTTGCTATGCTTAGGGAGACAGCAATGCAAATGTATAGGTAAAGCAGCAAGGACTTTTACAAAGCCACACAGCAAAAGCTGGACCTTCACGGATCAGCTTCAGCAGAGCTATGTTGATTTATAGGAGATGGCCCACACGTATCTGATGCAATCTACCGTCCAGGAAAGAGATTATATGAGCTCAAGATGATAGCAGAGCATTGGGAATCAGCGACCCAACAAGGCCCTTCCAGTTTAATATTCCAAAATTCCTTGAAGCTTCACACAGGACCTGGGGCAGAATGCTTAAACTTTGCAAAGAAGGTTGATGCTCAGGTAGTTGCTGTAATAGATAGACACTTTGGAGCCCTTTTATTTTTAAACGTTGCCCTCCACCATGAAGCTAACCAGTTTGTAAAGATCAACAAGTCAGAGCAAGCATCTCCCTCTCCATGAGCAATGCGGTTAGCTCTGCATTACAAGGTTTCACCAGTGCTTTTTAACTACTGGGTGCTTTTCTAAATTGAAGACCAGGCACACTGGTCAGCAAAATGAAAAGACAGAGCCCCAGGCAGTATTCAGTTCATAAGTACCTGCCAATTTGTTTTGCAATTGCACTGTTATTTAAAAATGACAGTGTTGAATTAAAAAAAGTTTCAGCTGGGTATGGAACTTTGCAGCTCCACGGCAGATCTGCCAGTGCGCTCTATCTGCCAGCCCATAAAGCATTTTGCAATCGAGCGTGCCAACCTAAATTAACTGGATTTGAGGTCAAGCGGCATTCACAGCTGCACGCTCTGCAGAAAACCTGAGAAGGAGCAGCAGCAATACCGCTTTTACCTGTAAAGCATATTGGAAATAAATAAATAAACAAACAAAGAAGGTAAAATCCACTCGCTGTTCTCATGCTCTTTTTTATTGGGTTGAGCAATATTTATTTGAAAGCTGTAAAACCACAAGTACTTGGCATCTGCCCTCTTTGATCGCAGCATAGTTTAATGTAGGGCAGGGGCATCATTTAGCTGCTTTTAGCAAAGTTAAAATTGGACCTTTGAATCATTACATTTTTCTCTAAAACCCGCCTGTACTTGGATGTGCTAAGCCACCATTTTATAAGTAAATATATAAATACAAGATATATGCACACCTCCTCATGTTTTCTTCCTTGGCTTGTTGATATTGAAGAGAGTCAACTGAAGCCAATAGACCAACCATTGGCAAAAATGACTGAAAGGTTGTCAGCGTATGACATGACCACAGATGCAGCCCTTAACTTCCTTCTGCCTTAGCTTGCAAAAACGTCCACTTGCCATCCAGCTCACGGACAGGTACTGAAGCCTGATTAACATCTTTTAAATAGATTGAGATCATCGTATAAACAGAGCTTGTAAAATGCAGACAATTATCATTATTTTACCAGGCCAAATCTTGACATCATTACCATTTTCCACTGAGAGAAGAAAATTATCTTGGCTTCAAGAGTGGTTTTGCGTCACTAAAAGCTTAAAAAAAACAGACTGAGAGAGGACTTCAGGATCTGACCAGAGATGATTTATTCTTAGGACAGACAACACATACTAATTAATTTCACAACAAAATAGCTTGGCTTTGGATTGATCTATCTGCCACTTCAGTAGGCCACCTAAAGCAGGTTGTCCAGTCTGCACGGCTATAAAAGGTGAGGTGGCCTGTTCCTTTGCACAAAGGAAGGACTGTATTAATGCACTGGAGCCAGGGACAGGTGATCATTTGACTTGCAGCTGGTTGGTGCTTCTTTTAAAAATTGTCCTGGGCCATGGATGATCTCAGGGGTCAAGAGCTCTTCCCACCTGGGTCTTCACTGACTCTTCCCAGCTTCCAGCAGGGCATTTGTATTTCAGATAGCACCAGGTCCAGTACAGCTCTATTCTCAAGAAAGTCATTCCATCTAAGAAATGACCTTCATCAGTGAACATCATTTCAATTCTAAGTAGGTCGCTTTGTCAGCGATGCTAGGGTTTTAATGGAAATGTTTCTATTTCAAGACAAATGCTGCATACCCTGATAGTTGTGGTACCACATTTGGCATGTGGAGTCCTAAATTCAAATCACCCAGACTGAAGCACAGTTTGGCATGAAAAACGTCAAGTCTGCTTTGGGCAAAGCAGGAACTTCAAACCAAATTTCCTATGTGCCAAGCCAGTAACTCAACCATCAAGCTTTGGATCACACAGGTCTTGTCCGTGGGCCAACCAACCCTGAAAGCAACTGTGGGAGGAATCTTCCAGTCCAGTTCTATCACTGCAACAGGAAGCAAACTGACTTTTGATTTCATGATACCTGACTCTACAACCTTGGTTCTTTAAGAGGTGTCCCAGTGCAAGCTTCTTCTGTTGAAGGCCTGGGTCAGTTAAGTGCTTTTTCCTCTCCCATCCTAACAGACATAGGGAGTATTAGAGGGCCTTGTCCTACAACATGGTCACCACATGACTTCCATTAGATTAATTTGGACTACCCAGGTGGAACCAAGGGTCTTTTGGTTTTGTTGTTAAAGCTGGGTGCCCAACTCATTGAATTTCAGTAAAAAAAGAACTATTTCAATATGTTGGAAATTTACCATTTTTCAAAAATTCAAAAAACACTGCAGTAATTCCAGTAATATTGGAACACCTGGTCTTGGAAAAGTACAGCCATTAGAACTGGCAAAAATTGCTTCTTATAGAGATAGATTTATGGTTTGCATGTTTGTGTTTTCTAGCAGAAAGTAGATCCTGCACGGCACGAACAAAAAAACCATCACTGTGTATGGGTGACTCATGTTTAAAAATGCTTCCATCCTAAGTCCCTTCATCCTTCTGGCTGAAGAATTAGTCAGAGTGACGCACAAATTTATCACCTCCAGCTGCATTGCAACAGTCCAGTGCATCTCGTCTTGGAATAGGAGAGATCAGGAAAGTCACCCAGCTGATCTCTTGCCTGACATTTCCAGGTACCAATAATTTTAGAGAGGCCAACACTTCCACTGCATACAGATCTTGAGAACAGAAGTCAAACCAGTTTTCACGTACTTATTTTTCACTGTTTATCGCTGCATGCTTTTGTTTGCACACATGCTCCTTTAAGGGATGAATTTTAAAAGCGTGAGATACCCACATTCATGCATAGTTAGTGGCAACTGAGCATATTTAACACCACTGAAATTCCCAATATGTGTCTCATTAACAAAGGCCTAAAATAAGTACAAGAAATTTAAGCAAAAAAAGAAAAAGCTTACCTTACTGCAAGCAATATCCATTTTGCATAGTAAACGCTGCTGATATGAGCAAACATTTGTCACCTATGAGAGATTTTGCAGAAATATCCCTTTGCCAAGAATGAAGAGCATTAGGTGAGGTATTATAGTGCTTGTCACCCTCTGTGCTGTGTTGGAGTGGGAAAGATGGACAAATACTTTGTGCATAAGAGAGTGTCGCTACTCAGTTATTTCCTGCTTATCTGTCAGACCAGCTAAACAACCAGCTAATGCACAAATGAGACAAGAGACCATAAATGATTCACAAGCTAGCTGGCCACTGAAAACTTAGTGATGCTTCACCCAACCCTACTAGTGGCACCAGATGAAGCATCCCAACAGCCCCTCCACAGGAGTGTTGCGGGCAGTTTGCCTCGGCCCACTTGGATATGTGGGCCTGCTTGGTCCTTGCTTGCCACAAGCTCCCTGTACAATGGGTAGGACACAAGGAAGTGCACAGTGCTGTAAGCAGTACATTAATGGATTGTTTCTTCTGTTGATTTTGCAAGGTGGCTCACCAGAAACTCCCAATCCCACCTACAGTCTTATGAAAGCTCTACAGCAGGGTAGTCAACCAATAATGCTTTTGAGGTGAAAATGAAGTCCTTGGGACTTCAAACTTACCTGGGATGTGGGAGAGGGAGTTACCCTTTTGCTGAGACAACCAGACCCTCTTCTATTTAAACCTTTCCTTTCCTTGAGTCCCTGGGCAACATCTTGGGAAATGGGGGTGGGCATCATGGCCAGCTGGACATGTCATGATCTCCGTGGGATCACCCCAGCCCAGAGTTACCTCCAGGTTTTTGAAAACATCGAGCCTTCTCGTTAGGCTGTGAACAGGTCTTCTCGTTGCCAAAAGATTCATAAACTGCCTAAGATTTTCTTACACAAAACAGGATTATTCTAGCCATTCCCAATGGCCCCTCCAATCTTGTAATACTAGCCATACTCTCAAAGACAGCAGAAGGCCCTAGAACAACCTGATAGTCTCAAACAGCTCTAAGGCTGGGTTGGCCAATATGGTTCTATGTCCACATTAACAGATAGTACAGTGGCCTTGTTTTTCCTCCGATAGCTGATCATCTTGATTTCAAAGGTCAGTTGCCTCCCCACACCTTCTGCCACATGTAGGCCCACATACCACGTTTCCACTATGAGAAAATATCCATTGACATGTCTGAAATATCAGCAGGCAGCATAGATAAACAATCAAATGAAATATTTCCTCTCCCACATGAGAAAACGACCATCAGAGGCAATTTCCCTGCCACCCAGCTACCTCAGGTTCTCCTGCCTGTCCCTTTCACCCTGCATGTCCTTCTTGTCACCCCGTTCCTGCTTCTCTCTCAGTCCTTTGTAGAGAAGACCTAACAAAACCCTGCCAGGGCTGGAGAGTTACACAGGGCTGTCTGGCAACTGGCAGAATCAGACTAGAAAGAATCAGCTGCAATGGAAAGAAACAATAAGTCCATCAGCAAAGGCTGGAATACCCTAAAAGTCACGATAAGATTTAAGGCTATCCCACAGCTTGAAACATACCTGGTCTGTTTTTACAATGAGCAGCTCTGAATGTCAAAAGAAAAGTTGCACTAGGAATTGAAAGGGCGGTCAGTAGCCAAGTAAGAATACACAGACTCTTAACACTTCTCCATTAACAGCAAGGGCAGCAAAACTATAAAACAGTTATTGCTAGTTCAGTGTATTTACAGCATGGAGAAAGCAGTTGCTTTTCTGACAGAAAATGTCTGTTGAACAAAGGAGGAAGATGAATGAATGTATGGATATAAATGTATGTCCGCAGCAGCACGGATGTAAGGCACTAAGATGGGGTGGCAATTCACAGGGTCCAGGCTGTGCTAGGACATCCACCATGCTCCATCAGAGACCACCACCTCTCCTGGGCAGGGAGCAGGGGAGAGCAAACACAACAGCGCTGAGCTGCAGGGGAGGCGAGGAAGGCAGCCAGTGGTCTGAGTGGGAAGGAAACCAAGGGAAGTCAGCTGCCTGGGACGCAGGAGAAACAGAAGAGGCTGAGGATGTCAACACAGATGAGGTGCTGGTGAAGAGGAGAGGGGGTGGAAGGAGGGAAGGCTCAGCCCAGCAGCTGGCCGAGAAACGAATCCCAGCCACATGAGCCCCTCATGGGGACAAGGAGCGGGAACCAGGGAAAACGCTGTCCCAAAAATACCTAGGGGCATATGCATAGGAATAGTTACCAAAATATAAAGTAGGGTGTGCATTTCCAGGCAGTCGGCTGCTGTCTGATTAGGGCTTGCATACACACGCTGAGCCTTTCCCACAGCCAGCACAGGTTAGCTGGCCCCATCTCCACTGAGAGGCAGGGAAACCACCCCTGCTTGCCACAGGGTAAGAGTGTGCACATGGGCAGTGCTTGAGGAATTGTTCCACACGTTGAGTAATTAATTTGTCTGTGTTTATGTATCTTGGGATGACTTAGCTGCAAAAGCTTTTGTCAAAGGGGTATAGCATCCTGGAGAAAAAACTCTGGACTCTGGATTCTTCAGCTACAGTCAGACAAAAAAAAAAACCAACCAAACAAAACAAAACGCCAAACAAACAAGCAAACAAAAATTAAAAAAAAATATCCCAGAACAGAAAAAGATCCTTACATTTTTCAGCAGCTTTTAGAGTCCTGGAAAAATAGCAGGTAATCAGAGGAAGGAGAAGAAAGGTTATAAACATTGAAAGTACAAAGCCAGGCAAAGAGTAGATGAATACCAAGCTGGAGTGGGATTCACGTCAAGAAAGCAAGCTGCAATTTCGTTATGAGATTTTACAATAATTTGAGTTGATTTTAGTAGGCAGATGACCTCTTGATAATATTTGTCGTATCCTTGCAATGTCCTACTTAGCTGATGCTGCCGACATCTAGCCAAGGTGGCTAAATGTATAAATCAGCTCTTGACTTACTCACCAGTTATTTGAAAAACTTTTGTAAAAGAACTATATGTGCAGAGACTGGGTAACTAAATAAAAAAAAAAGGTCTTGAATATTTCTAATCGTTTTGTTGTTCTTCCAGTTTAAAAATAATTTGAAAAAAAAAAAAAGGAGAAAGAAAGAATGAAAAGGAGAGTGAATTAAAACCAACATTAGTCCAAACCCTTAGAGAGCAACATGTAACAGCTTGAGACAAGTAAAGCATGCAGCATTTGGCACTGAGCAGCGTGCTACAAAACAAGGAGCATACACTTGAACGGATTTCCAGATCTCCTAGCAAGCAAAAGTACTCACTGCCCAGAGAGGGTCAGCTGAAAGGATCCCAGGCTGTAAGGCACATTTCCTAGAGAAAGCTATTAGCCAATACCAGCTCTTTGAAAATGCAAGAGGTAACCCTGGGAGCAGACCCCACTTCCAACAGTACAGCAGGAATGACACCTAAATGCTCACAGACCATGTCAGAGGCTAAACAGCAGAAAGCAAGTCCCATTTCAGAAGTTACATGTGGATATTCCCCTGAGATCAATGTTTTCAGATCCTGGAACAAACAGAGTAATACCCTTTCACTTACTTATAGTTTTAATATTCCCTGCTGTTGTTTTTGACCTCTGCTAGTTGAGATTCAACTCTGCTGCTCATGGGCACTGTGAATCTGTTCACAGCTCTTTCACCAAAGTGAGCACCTCAGCCAGACTCTCCAAAATTGCAAGCTAACACCTCACACAGTCTTTTCCAAAATGCAAGCTACCACCCACCTGGGTCCAATAAGGAGCAGCGGTCTTTCTTAGCCCTGGGATTCAGACAGTCTGATTTACGGTCCTGACAACAACACAGGGAAGTGGTCCATAATTATCTTTTGAATACAAGTCTAACTTAGAGGCAAATCCCACATATTTCTGAGGCCTGACGCATGGTTTTGTGCTGTTCGTAAGAAATAATGCTGGTATCCTTGAGTTCTATGTCAGAAAAATATGAAACATTTGTGTCATTAGCAAATAGTATAACAAGTTATGTGGTAGGAACAGACGTCTTAATTATGGATGCAAAACCACTGCTGAGAAGTTGTGGGGATCAAAACTTGTGCTGCTACATGACCATGCCACTTCTTGTGTGAAATTTATAACCATGGAAAATACATTCCTTGGACCACAAGAAACCCTTAGCACTAAGTTCAGAAAAAGAAACCTGAGAAGATCTATACATTCACCATCTTGTTTAATACAACTAATATAGTTATTAGACATGATTTCAAATCAAGAAATTTTTCAAAGACTCTTCAGCTGCCGTGCCAGAATGGGCTTACTGTTGGGTCAAACTGAGTGAGCAGAGATGGAATGAGACACTTTACTGAAGAAGCTTGCTACATTGGCTCCAAGGAAGCTGCCTCCAAAATGAAATATCAAGACATCCATTAGCTTTTGGTGGTGGTCCCACCAGCAACTATGTAGCCAAGCAATAGTCAACACACACCAGATTTATCCAGGAGAAGTATTTTTTCACTCACATTGTTGGCATTGCAGGTTTGAAATCCTCAGCAACTGGGGGGTATCGGTACAGGAATATGAAGATCTACAGCCCAACAGAACAATTCTGAACGTTTGCAGCCAACTCCTGGGAGATTTACATGGCTCCTTTCTGGGATATTTGCTGGCCTATCCCACCACATCCTCCTAGGGACACATGGGGCACAAAGCCTCTAAGAAATCTCCTGAGCTACCACCACTGCCAGAGAAATTCATCTGGCTCACAAAGTACCCAGGTGCTGACTCCAAGAAGCTCTCAGGAGAAAGGGGGAAGCCAATATAGGCCTCTGCCATGCGAATACTTCTTGCAGTCTGCTCCAGCAGAAGCAGACTGAAGGCAGCTATTTCAGGCAGCCACATGGCTCACAGCTTCCTACTTTCCTAGATGCTCTTCGGGACCCATGGACTTGCCTGGATACATGGGCTGAGTAATGCATGAGCTACCCAAGAGCTGTCCATGAGTATTAAGAATTGCTCCGGTTATTGCAAGGTACAGTTTATTGAGTAGCTTGAGATTATTGTGGCCTGCCAGGATGAAAAGGTTGGGCGCCACTGACAGAGCTAAAAGAGCACCGATCAAAAGGAGCGAGTGTGAAGCTCTGTGGGCTGGCAGCAAAGCTAAGTTGTCCACTTGGTGTTCAGGCCAAGTCTGGGCAAATTGACTTCTCCCATCGGGCAGTTGACTGGGGAGTCACAGTCCAGAGCTCCTTCCTCCACATCTCAAAATGGGTTATAGCTTCAAAATATGAGTTTAAGAGAAAAAGACAGCAGCATCTTTATTCCAAAGGGCTGCACCATGGGATCCCGAGGTCCTAGCTCTAAATTGAGGCACTGAAGGTCACAGTGAAAAAACTCCAGTCGTATGTGTCAGAGATAGTTACTCAGGCTCTGGCTTAGGTCTCAGTTGTGGTTGCCTGGAGAAGTTTCTCAGGAAGGTGACACAAGCAGCCTACGGAAGTGGAATAACATTAGGCAAAAACAAAGGCAAAATTAAAGAGAGGTGGTAGAGACAAAGGGTGTATCTGCCCTGCAGGTCACAAGTAGTCATAGTGGTGCCTGAATAACCCTAAATAACCAGACTTTGGTCCTGGCAAAACAAAGCTCAGACAGAGCCAACTTCAGTGCTTCACTGCCATTTATTTGGCAGATTTACCATAACTTTACCTTTCACCCTGTGGCTCACAACTAGGACAACTATGTTCTCCTTCATTGCCCTCCATTTCAAGATTTTAGATAGCCTCGAATGAGTTGTCAGAAGCAAGATCCCCTCACTGTGCTGTTGAAGCAAGCAAAGTCAGGAGCAAACAGAAAAACTGACAACTTGAGCGAAGTAAAGACATACTGCAGAAAATCCACCTACCAACAACTAAGGGGGTAGGTCTGTGTTTGTAAACCCTCCAAAAGGTGCTTATCCCCTTTCTAACATTCACATTTAACTAGAAACATTAAGAAAATCCATTTATATGCTCACCAATCAGTAAAGACTATTGTGAAAGAATATGAGAGGGATTATGTGAGATGCAAATACAATTTCTTAGCTGTGTGGTGTTCATGCTAGTGTATCAAAGGAGTTACTCAATGAATTTGCCATGCCAATAATTATTTCTTCATTGTGAGGGACTGGGGGAACTACAGTGCTAGAGAAAAGCAAAATACCGATTTTCAATAAAAGGGGAGGTTGTATTATTATATTGGGCTCTTAATCTTGTCTCCTCCTAAATGTACACATTGTGCTTTGCACAATGGGCCCTGATTGTGGTGGGGTTTTTAGATGCTTTGATAATAATAACAACAACAATGAGTAGCAATTAACAAGAAATTCAATGGTCCCAGAAATTACCCCCTCACAAGTCTGACTACTGTATCTAGTAGTAATGGAACAAATATTAAGAAAAATAAATTACTGAACATCTGGAAAATAACAGACTATTGAGCAATAAGCAGCACAATAAATCTGGTCAAAAAAAGATATAGCTGCCTTTTTTGACACAATTTAAAAAATGACTGCAGTATACTCAAAGCAATGCATGCATTACAGCCACATCAGCTACAGCTCTCAGTAAAACATTTGTTCCAGTGCCAAATAAAATCTTTTTTTTTAAAAAAAGGAGTCAAATTAACTTTTTTTAGCAATAAATAATATGAAGATCAGAGCTGCTAAAAAGACAGGAAAGAAAAATACTAGCTAGCATCATTTTAAATACAGAGCTAGCGATACTTAAGAGATCAGTGCTGGACCAGGTACTTTTTTATAGACTATTTCATTCTGCGTCATTTAGATCTTTCCTTCACCCTCCTTGTAATACCATATGAGATTTCCCAGAAATATATTGCTCTGTGTTGATATTTTCATTGTCTGAAGCTGAGGTTTGGGAGGGAGGAAGGCAATGAGGGAGCTATTTATTCTCTCACCCTATAAATTCAAATAGATTCTGAATTTTTTGCATAATACTTAACACTTTTTAATCATGACCTGGAAGGAGAAATTCACAAATAAGGAATTCAAACTGGTATTACCTCACCTCCCACTTATATTGCCTTCCTCAAATTACCAGCAATAAATCCATCCCGAGCCAGCCCACAGCATAGCAAAACACTTGAGCATATGTTCAACTATTGGCACAGCCAGTAGTCACTGAACTTAAGTAACTGCAGTTACTCTTGAAGGCCTTTTTATATCATCAAGTTGCATTAGCTACTGAGAACTCTTTCCTCTATGCAAGGATGCAAAAGGAGGTCTTAAGACATCTATCACCTGCAAGAGCAAGAAAATTCTGCTGTGCATTTTGCAAGTAACCACCAAGAGGAATTAGCACAAGTTCCTACTAAACGGAGCATTTAAAAAAAGGTGAGACAAAATTCTAGTAATTGCACTGTAAAGAACAACCTATCCTCACACAGACCTGGAACGGGCATTCTCAAAGACCTGGATGGTGTGTGAGCAGGGCAGAGCTATCCCTTACAATGTGGACTTAAGGAAGAAAACTTTACACAACAGGCTGCACCAAACCCCAGTGTCTTCTCTCCCTGAAGAGAAAGTGTGGTATGTCAATCCCACTGTGACAAAAAAAAATTAAAAAAAAAAAAAAAAAGAAAAAGAACAAGCTGTGTCTGTTTTCCCTCTATTTATTAATAATTTGATTTATGGGAGTTTCTAAAAATAAAGAAAGTACCAAAACATATGGCTGACCAGTACCCTATGGCTTTCTCCCTCATGTGGAAACTTGAAAGCGTTTCTTTAATTATTCTTTATTATGTGAAATTCATATGACTATTGGCACTAACGTAAACAGTTCTCAGCTGGGATAGTTACTTGCTTTTTACCAAACGAAGATGGGTAAACTGGTGAAAAACAAAAAGAGAAGGTCATTTAGTAGTTACATAGCAAATAAAATATATGCTCTGTAAACTTAAAGAGATAATGTCTGGATGTCTAGGAATGTTAGGCTGCTTTGGCGGTTGACAGAATAAAGGGGATTTTTTTCTTAGTTCCTCATGACTGCGCAGTGCCTCATCCTCTGGAACTCCAAGCAAGAATGGCAGCATATTCTTGACACTTCAGTTAACTAGCAAGTCATAATAAAATCCTCATATCGCTTCAAATCAATCTGAAATAGTAACTTTTTCCTTTATTTATTTGTAGTAAACCAAAATACAGAGGATGGAAAACATTGCAGGCCGAGATGTTTAATTTGATCAAAAGGGAAACAACTCTGTTCTCTTTTAAATAAAATTCAGGCACACTCTGAACTGTTTGTTGCTATGAATTTCAAAAACGGGAATGTTTCCCTTAAGGACAGTCAAAGTGAAATGTTCCTTTTTTTTTCTTTTCTTTTTTTTTTTTTTTCCTATTTGGGGTTTGTTTGTGTTTTTGACTAAAGGAATTGGGTGAATTTGACATGACACTTCATGAAGGATGTGGGAATGCTAAACAGAAGTAAAAAGAGGGCCTGAGAATGATTCAGTGGTTGGCAAATAGCTCTTGCAATGGCAGGCTTCGGGACCTCGTGCTATCCAGCTCATAGGAAGGGAAGACTGATAGGCAACAGAAAATAACCCAGTCTTTTAAACTCTGTTGCACAAGAGACAGCAGGATCCAGTGGCTAGGAAGTGGTTCAGGATGGTCAGGAGCGGTTCAGGAGGAAGAACCAAGACACGCAGCAGATCCTGGGGAGCCCCAAGACTCGGGGAGCCCCAGGCAGGCAGGCATAACAAACTGGCCCCAGCCAGGTCTCGGCTGGCAGCAGCTTGGATCTCTCAGCCCCAGCATTAGGGCAGCTTCTGCCTGCCCACAGCACGCTGGCGCTCACTCTGCCCGGGTCCCTGCCCAAGTTCCCCAGCATCCCTCCCTCCATGTTAGTGTGACCCTTGCAGAAGAAAGGATGAAAACCTGCACCTGTTGGAACAGCTTGTATTGCGAGTTTACTGCTAGTTAGAAGTGGCCGTGATTTGTACGGTTCGGCAATATGTTTAAGCGTCTGCCCAGTTTCTAGCACAGGATTGTTCCTGCAGCCACGTGCCACGTGCCTGACTGTTTTGCTGAATAGGGTCCTACATCATGTTCTTCCTCTGATGTCAGACTGAGTAAATTCACCTTCCTTGTTTTGGAACCTATGTGAGTGCTGCGGTACTCAGTGATGAACTTGAATGTTATTAAGTTTGTGTTTTGCTGGAAGAAAGTGAGGAGAAATAGAAATACAGGGCGGGGGGAAGCATGATGAAAACAGAACAAGAAGTGGGTATAACGAAAATCAATACGCATGAAAGAAAGAAGATGAGGGGGCAAGGTACAGAACTTGTCATCTGAAAACACAGTGTACCTGCCGTGTGTCGGGTGCGCATTTCTGCCAGCTCTGGGGAAGAGTTTTCTCCCTCACACGTAGGACTCGCCTTAGCCACAGAGTTTTTAATTTGCTACTCCCTTGCAGAAAAAAAATGACTGAATACCACAGTGGTAAAAGGTTCACTATTCACAAATCCCAAATTAGTTTGTGATTTGCAAAACCTCAGACTCCTCGAGGTTCACTTCTTACTGCATAGTGACTCACTTCGTATAATGAAGTCTCAGTATAATAAAATCTGGATTAAGCTATTGTAGCTAATAGCTGAGCCAAATCATTTTGCCAAGTTGCTCTTAATACTTTTAAAATGAAAACACATTAAAAAAAAAAACAACACCACAACTAGAACAAGGGTCAGTACAACGTCATAAAGCAGAGCAATGCACTGGTGATGTAAAGGAAATTGTGGTACCTCATTGCTGTTGAGAACTCAGGCACCGAACTAGCTGTGTGAACAATCCGTTACTTGTCACTTTGAGAAGGATGCTTGATTCAGACATTACACTGATGGATCTCATCAGGAAGATCTCCTAAATACAAAATAATAAAAGCAGGTTTTGGGACATAACAGCCCGTGCAGATTGACAGAAAATCATAATTCCATATATCCTCCAACTGCACCTGAATCAGCCTGAAACGTTTTTTCTGATTTACTCCTGTCCAGACTCAAGCCTTGCTCCAGCCCATGTCAAGTCCAGTGAGTTCCTGTACAGACCCACGGCGGCACCCAGCTGCTCACATCTGCAGGCCACCAAACTCCTCACCCAGGGTACTTTGTGCTTTGCTGCAAGAAATGTCTTTTTAGGCAGATGAGCCGTCACCAGAGAAGGCTTCTCTTAATCACAGAGCACTTTAAGGTCAGTGAAGAGTCTCACACTGGACACTTTATAACATCTCTTCTAACTTTCCTTTTTCCCTTTTTCTTTTCCCTTTCTTCTATACACCCTGTTCCAACTCTGGGTAAGATTAGAGGTGGGAACCTGGAACACACAGTTGAAACTGCTGAACCTTCATTTTCTATGTGAAGAACGTGTAAAGCTTTCACAGAAAATAATGATTCTTACCTTTGGAAGTACCCTGGCTCCTGCTGTAGCGCTGGGATGGAGCTCAGCAGTTCCTTTGGTCTTACAGGGGACTGCTGGGAGTGCACGCGGAGCTGCAGCCAGGCCACCTGCAATGCTGGGGTTGTTTTGTTGGCTTGTTTGCCAAAAGAATTCTTTGTGTTTCTTTAATCTTGCTCAAAAGTTCTCTGTTTTTTAGGGGATGCATGTACACTTCAAAGTCTTCATAGAACTCTTTTTCTCTTACACCAAAGGGACTGTTACGATCAGTTGAACAGACCAAAAAGAACAAACCAGTGACAGAAAAAGGAGATTTCTATCTACCATAGAAATCACCTGTACAGTAGTCGGAATAGCTCCATTCCAGGTTTATCCACGGATAGAAGCTCTATTTTGAAATGGTGCTTTGGACTTCCCAGGAAGATCTTTCAGACCAAACAGGGTCAGCATTCAAAGCGTGAACACCAGAAACGGGTGCTCACGTGAATTGATCCTCACTCTTCTGAAGTCTGTCCTTCACTAAAACCATCCTCCCTTTCCCAGCAGAAGGACTGGTCAGCAGGTAAGGAAAGGACTTTAAAATAAACTTTAGAGCTGGATGGCTATTCTTTCCCCTTAATCGTCATGGAAAAGAGGCACCACAAAAATGTTGCCTTGATGTCTATAAAGCCCCAGCTGTCAGTCAGCTTGCAGTCAGCCTCTCACAAGCACTTCTGTGCAAATACAGCAGTCCAACACTTAGCATCAAATGTACAATCTCAGTTTTTCTTTTTTTTTTTTTTATTTGCTGCAAAGAAGCCTGAGGTGACCAGCCAGATGGTAAATTATTACAAGTTTGGCACCAAAGTATGGTCTCGTCTCCTAATAGAGCATTTGTCATGGTTACATATTGTATCATGTTCTAATTTATAATACAGTTATGCCCATCTGCGAGGCCAAACTCTGCTCTGAGTTACACAAGAGTAACCCCACTACAGCAGGGATAAAGGCACAGGAATGAGCAGAATTTAGCCCTGGTTCACCTATGCTTCAAAAAGCCTTTAGAAATACCTAGTAAACAAACCTATAGACGCTTGCTCAGAGTCTAGATGCTCTGAATGGGAAATAGATGGAAACCCTTCAGGGTCTTAATTGGCACAATGAGAATCCAACAGCAACAACAAGAAAACGTCTTCATTTCCAAAGAAGGCGTTTTATCATCAATAATACAAGCAGATGTCCGTTAACTATATATTGGAAGTCCATCTTTCAGTACAATGCAATCAAAAGGGAATCTACAATTGCAGAATAACATCTCTTGTTTTCTGCATACAAAACAAATAGTGATAAAGCTTAGTCTTGATGAACCAGTCCCTGCCAAAGAGACACAGGAACAAACCTTCCCTCCAGGGAGGCAACGTGTCCTCCTAGGGAAGAAGAGGGCTGCATATCCTCTCCCATGCCAGATGATAGGAAGGCAATATCTAAGTCTGCATTCAGACTCCTCTTCCAGACCATTCGATCTCAGGATAATTCTTTTGAGGACAGACTGAAGCCCAGGCTTTTTCCCAAACACAGGCATTTTTGTTTTGGGCAAGCAGTGTTCCTATATCAAGGCTTTGTTAGTTCATACACATCATTATAGCTCCCCCTACGTAAGTGCCAGCTATTTCATCTCAGAGTCTGTGGTCCTCTGATTTATATAACAGAATGATCAGAAAAACTGGTTTAGGCTTCGAGGACAGCTGAGGCTTGAGCAGGTAGGCACAGCTTGCTGCTGTTGTCGATCACGGGCACAGGTGTGGAGAGCAGCGCTGAGGGAACGCAGGCTATTGCAATACAGTCTGTTGCCAATCACACCTCTTAAGCCCACCTCATTTAAAGAGGGCTCCCAGGAAGTAAAAACAGCGTACACTTTAGCCCTATAGGCTTGCCAAACACCAGTTTGCAAAACCGAAAGGAACAAATCCTTGTGGTGGAGAGCAATCCGGTGAAAGCAACGTAACCGCATCATCCCAGGGAGCTGCCCACAGCTGTCCATGCAGCGCAGTCCCCGTACTCGCTGGTTCGGCACTTCTCTGCCTCCCCAGGTGGGACCGCAGCCAGGGGGCTGGTTAGCAGTTAGCGTATGCGTCAGCAGAATGGCTTGTCAGACAATGTCCAGAAAGCTTCCAAAAATTCTCCTAGAGTTATATTGAAATGTGTTTGGAAAAGTGTGATAAATTGCAAGAGGGCTTGGTGATATCATTATGTGAATTCACCATTGTACAATGTGCCGTTAACTTTAAGTTCCAGTGAAAGAAATACGGAGAAATTGATTGTCCATACTGCACAGAACAATTGCTTTCTAATGTAAGACCTTGCTAAGTTGGCTTTGGTTTTATTGAAAAACTTTGTCTGGGTTGATGTTTTTTTCAGACCTACGCAATGCCTCTGGGAGCTATTTGCGAGACCAGTAAAAAAGGCAATGGGTATTCCTATAGTTTTTGTACCATTCAAAAACTGACCTGCCAGAAGAGCTATTACTTAGCCTCATAATAATTCCTTCAAGGAAATGGCCTAGAAAAGGGCACCCATAACACTGAAGGACAATGGGCCCAGAATTCAGCTGATATCAACAGTGACTTTTTTAATCATGTATTGTGAAAAATATGAGATTGGAAAGCACTGGAAAGTATTGTAAAACTGTAAGGAACTGAAAGCCAAATTAAAGGTTAACATAACGTTGAATTATTTTGTATCAGAGTTTTGTTTGGTTTTATCTAATTTTCTTTAGCACCCAGTTGTATTATAGATCAGCTTCTCCTGAGTTCTGAAATAAATTATTTCTCAAGAACAACCTTACATTTATATTACTATAACAACCATTACCCTGTTGACAACATTTGTATAATCGATTCAGTCTGTGCATAGGCACCACTTCATGCACCATAGAAATTATTCCAGTTGCAGACGAGTGTGTATCGGGAGAGCGGGAAGAAGCTCTGCAGACAACTGGAGAAGAGTGAGATTCATCTTACCTCAGCTGGGAAAAAAGACTCTGTGGTACAGACTGAGTTACTTAAGTTGCCTGTACAATTCATAGGGAAAAAGAGACCATTCCAGAAGGCAGCTGGACACATCCAAGGACAGAATTATCTCTCTGTATGGACCCCTAGAGAGTTCCTAATCAATGAGCTTAGGCTGGAAAGCTAGCATTTAAATGATGATGCAGAGGTAAGATCACATCACAGCGAGATCTCCACTGAACAGTGGGGCATTTTTCGTGTCCACACATATACCGTGCAGAAATACGATTTCCTTCTGAGCCAGGTCCTTTGGCGTTCAGGTAGTCGGGCAGAAAATAGCAGGAAAATAGGCAAGAAGGGCAGAGATCTTGGCTCCTTGGATTTTCAAAGCAGCTGAAATCACACTACAATTGCAGATTTATCAGAAGGACTTGTCAAATAATTGCAAACTCCCAAATTATTCTTTGCAAGACAGTGATGCATAATCTTATCCAGTATCAGGCATTCCTTGTGAGCATTAAATGCTGGATTTCCAGTGGATCCAACAATGAGAGCAGATCACATTTTCCTGTGAGGTGCCTGAATGCACCTCGGTAAAGGAGAATTCCTTGATGTTTTTAATGAATTTGAAAAGCTGTCTTCTCAGGAAGAGTGGGCAAATAATTCTGAATGTCCTTGTTCAGGATAGAACAAAATCAATTTTCCTTTTCAGTAATTTTACTTTTCTGAGCAAGGACCGCTATGGCAACTTATACCAGCTGAAACTCTGCCTTCAGTTAACACACAAGGAAATCACGGAGGGATCAGGACTAAGCCTAGAAAAAAAAAAGGAAGAAGAAATACAGGAGCAGAAAGGCAATTAAACTGAAGCAAAATCAGAAAAATGAGGGGGGTAAAGGGGGCAAAAAAAACAAAAAGAGAAAGTAGTGTAAGAGAAACAGGAAAGATAACTGAATGCAGAATCACCAAGCAAGCAAATGAACAATGAACAGATGTGAAGAATCAATTGTTGGACATTGACCAGAAATATATCTAGAGAACTGGGAAAAGAGGCAGAAAAAGGAAGGGAAAGAAGCCAAAAATCGCAAGACGAATGTTTTTATCTTCTTAGTATTTGTTTGCAATTGTACTGCTTGAACCTGATTTTTTTTTCTGAACTGGTCGGAAGTCTTGCTGAGAATCTGCAGCCTACCGCTAACAAACACCATGCCTCTCAGAGGTTCTTCTGGTGTTAATCACACACCAGTACATCCTTCAGTGGTCTTGCCCTGTTCTTTCAGATATGGTTCATACAGATTTTCTCTCTGCTGTGTGAGAGGCCTCTTTTAGTCCCTAGGAGAGGCAGGGTAAATACAATACAGCTATACTTTTGTACTAACAGAAATAATAAAATGTGTGCAGTAGGCTACTCATGCTGCAATGGAATTAGCTCCTCCCTGTATTCAGGCTTAAACTACTGAAGCCCTCTGTCCTCTTTAGCAGGACAAGATACATCTCCTGTGACTCTCGAGCTGCAGCTGTAGAAACATAATTACACGCAAAGTAACCTATTCTTTTTTAATTTTAATTCTGTCCATTTGTGTCTGTTACTTGTAAAGTAATACTCCTCATACCATTATATCCTTCCCACTCACATTACAGAAAGGTATCTTTGTTCTCCCCTATGTTTTTCTGCAGGCTGGGAGATTGCTTACCCTCCATATTTAAAAAACACACACACACCCACAAGCACACACACAAGCATGGTGTGGGGCTTAACCACCATTAGCTCTCCTCAAACCCGCACTAAACACATCCACCTTTGCTTCCAACCAGTTTTTTAGACCCTTATTTCTATAGGGACCCAGGTACCTTTGAGGTGATGAAACACCACTTTAACAGACTATAATTGGTCTTTTTAATAGCTCTTAGCTACAGTTCCTCTGGCTTTTTTTTTCTTTGTCAAAAGTGTTTATATGATGAAACTTGTAGAATGCACACCAAAAAATAAAAAAAAGACAACACGGCCTGAAAAATCTGTGCAAAACATGCCAGCAAGCTCTGAACTCGTAGCTACGGCCCAAGGGTTAAGGCAGACGAAGATATCATGTGACAGCGTATTCCTTATCCCCCTGCGGCACAATGTTTGTCTTCGAGCATCTGTCTCTGGACAATTGGGTAATACAAGGCAATGAGGTGTCTGCAGGATCCCTGTCTCTCAAAGTGAAACTGGAATCCCTCTCTTACAGCCCTTCTGGGCTTTATCAGGCCAGGCATTATGAGTTTTCATTTGCACTGCACGTTACATAGTTCAATACATGATTACAACTGTACTTATAACCGACAGGTTAAATTGAGTTCATTATTTTGTGTGAAAACAAATAATCCTTTTATGTTTTCCCCCTAGGCACATATAAAAATCTGTCTCCTCTTCTAAGGACTTCTATGACCCTCTGTAAGAGATTATGATTTGCAAACCAATTTTTCAGCTAGGAGAAGGCCACTGACGTTACCCCGCTTCATTTACCCAGTGCACCTTGCGTCAGGTGGCCTGGCATCGAACTGTGACTGGAGGGAACTGGGAGGAGGGGAGGGGAGCTGCAAGGGGAGCCGCGCTGTGGGGAGAGCGGTGCTAGCTACAACCCTACGTGACCAGCCGGCTCAGGATGCTGCTGGAATGCGCGCGTTCCCTCACGGATAGACGAAGAACAAAATGTACTGGTGATACAGTCTGTGATGCAGTACCATCGGCCTTGGGAGAAATAATACTTATGAAAAGCACTCAGGCTATAAAAGTTGAATTAGGTTTCAGTCCCCAAACAGTGGCCTAGCCAGTGTGTAAAGCTCAGCAGCAAGGCAAATCATCCTCACTCAAGCAAGTTCATACAGAGCAAGACTGATACTCTTCCCTCATGCAGACTTAAACCACTTTTGTTCGCAGCCAGTTCTGCTGTTCAGTAGGTATTTGGACAATTCCTGGCACAAGGTGCAAATTGCTTAAATAAAGATCATACAATCATAGAATACCTCGAGTTGGAAGGAACCCATGAGGATTGTGGAGTCCAACACCCTGCTCCTTGTAGAGCTACCTAAAACTAACCCATATGACTAAGAGTGTCATCCAGACACTCCTTGAACTCTGGTAGGCTTGGTGCCTTGACCACTTCCCTGGAGAGCCTCTTCCAGTGATCAGCCACCCTATAAGAAAAGAACCTTTTCCTAATGTACAGCTTCCCCTGATGCAGCTTCATACCATGTCACAGAAGTTGCAAAATGTGTAACCTGATGGGCAAAATTGTAACCTCTGACCAAAAAAAACCCAACAAAACCTAAAAATTGTTTTTTTTAAAAAATTACTGTAATAATGTTCTCTTCTTATATGGGAATTAGTTGCTACATTTGTTTCTGAAGCTAAAATAATCTGGATGGAAACAATGCCCATTTAAAATAATAATCAAGGTGGAATGGAAGATGCAAGTTGTATACAGAGTCTTCAGTGAAAGCCATGTGCTGACATCAGTCAAATTTTAGAAGACAGGTCCTACTTCTTCTGTCCTAGAGAGTTCATAAACCCGTGCACAGTTAGAAAATGAAGATGATGAAGATCAGGTTGGCCCAAATTATATATAGCTTAATTTGCCTGTTTATTAGCTAACTCCTTTTATAACATGACTGCTATGAAGAATATCACAGTTCTATCAGTTTTATATGGTTTAACTGTGGGGACTTTGTAATTTGAAGACACGGTTTAAAAATATTATTCAAATAAAGAGCTGACCTCTCAGCATATGAGTGACTTCACTGGAAATTGTCACTTGCTTACACCCAGACATACATGTACATATCCTGCTGAACTAGGATTTAGATGGGTTATTTGCAGTCTACAAGAAAAAATAAAGCAATAATTTATTACCTGTGATGAGTATTAATTAGAATAAACCCTCCTCCACCCCCAAAATACTTCTTTGTAATGATTTTTTTTTAATGTGAAACATTACTGTAAAATAATTTCAAGCAGAGGCTGATGCTGTCTGGCTTATACTCAAAACAACTGAGACATTTTGCAAAGACAGGACAAATTTGAAGTTCATGATTTTGCAAATTTCTTGGACTACTCTTTTTCTTTCGTAGGGGGGGAAAGCCGAGATGTTTTTTAAATTTACAAAGCCTCCTGTCAACGTCACCCTGTTTTATAAAGTATCATTACATTTTCTTAAAATGATTACAGCTATCAATTTACAGGCAGAAATAAATATGCTAGGAGCTAGGGATAGGAGAAACACCTTGTAAAGAAGTGCGTTTAATACATAAACCATAAAACACTGTGTTTATATCAGGACTGATTCTAAACTGGTAAATCACCTTGGCTGCAATTGCTCTGCTGCAGGTAGTGAATTCGTTTTTTAATGAGGTTTTTATCCTGGTTTTCTAAGGAAACCAGGCTTATGTATTCACACAAACTACCAATTCTCACAGATGCCTTTTGAAGATGTTGGCGAATTCACAAAACTTGACAGAAGTTTCAAAGATATTAAATTCACCCAGTATTTCATGGAAATGGGCAGGCTAGTGAAGGAGACACTTAAATTAGTGCAAATTACTGCAAGGTATTATTAGACACCAGAGAAACCACACAAAAAAAGATGGCTCAGAGAAAACAATTCCTCCTCTGTTTAGTAGGTCAAATAACCACTTGTTTGTGTCTCTCCACAGTTCCCCCTTTTTTTTTAACAGAGCAGAAACATTCCCTAACGTCCTTGTACGTGCCTGTCTTTGAAAAGTACATTACTGTGCTCCACCACCAACATATCGAAGTTTCTCATTGTTTCTCTTAGAGTGAGAAGGAAATTAAATTATTCCCATTAGACTGTGGGAGTTGGGTAAATGCTGGGATGGCACAAGCCACCCTCCTCACTAGGCCACCTCCCTACTGCTTTACAGTCCCACTCTGCTCCTTTCCTTGGACTTGACGAGGCCTCCTGGGCAGAGCAGTATAATTGTCCAGCATGGATTAGTGTATGAAATCCTAGTTTTAAGAAAAAATAAAATCAGGACTAATTTCAACACCCTTTGAGCCGAAAAGTCCTCAATTAAGGCATGACAGAGTTTAGGCACCTGGCACACTGAAGTCAACCTTATCATAACAATGCGAATCATCTCAAGTGGTGTTTACCCCAGTAGGAGCTTGTAAGTGTGATGAGCTCTTAACAACAGGTAAACTAACATAAGAGTTTGTGAGCTTATGAGCACAGGAGAGGGTTGTGCGTCTGCTTTAGTCAGGTTGCTAAGTGCAACCAACAGATTCAAGGTCATCAGCCCTTAATATTGTTTAATATTGCCTTAGCACAACCTTGAGCTCTTTTGACCAGTTGCTCCAGTTGCCACTTGGAGTTGCTAGTATTGCTTTTATTTATTAGCTCTTTTGGACAAGAGTCGTCTTGGTATGTTTGGTGAGGTGTCTGTTTAAATAGTGAGATGTTGGTTCCCGACTGGGAGAGAAGATACTCACCAGATAATAGTGACCAGCACAGCAAAAGTAACCCTTGCCCTGCAATAACTTTCTTGAAAACAAAACACAGTATTGGAAAGGAAAGAGGGAATTACAAGAGAGAGATCATGAAAGACCAGAGGAGAGAGGTTAAGAGAGACCACAGGAGAAAGCCAAGAGGTTGATGAAGCAAACCAGATAAGGACAGGTATTCCCTTGCTTTAGGCAGATGGCTTTCAGGAGTCGTGACTCATGGGACAGTGTCCACCTTATGTAGAGGCATCAGAAGAATTTCTCATGGCCCTGCTCAGTCCAGGAGAAAACAATGCAAAAAAGGCAGGTTGTTCCTCTGCAACTTACTAACGGTTGTGAGACGCTGCTACAGAAACGCACAGATACTTGCTGTAGGCTGCACACCCTTTGGATCTGCCATCCAGAGACAAGTAACAGGAAAGAAGCTCTTCACTGGAATTAAAGGATCGTCTTAAAAGTGTAGCTCCAATCCCCTCACAGTCTTGATGAAGAGAAAGAAGGGACTGAAGGGGAAAAACTCTTTTTATTCTGTTGCCTGCTGCTCAAGCACATAAATCCATGCAATGCTTAACTATCAGTACAAGGAGGACCACAAAAACCTTGGAAAGATGGTACTAAAATAAAGAAAATGCCTATAGCCAAAGACCTAGCCTTTTGTTTGAATCTTGTCAGGGAAAATTTAGCTTTCACTCTCCTTTCACTGATACCAGCTTGAAAAATCTATCCAGCCGTGCACAGTACCAGGAGTTGAACTGTAAGCATGTATGAGTGCTTAAAGTACACAAGTCTGTAAAGTGCTCCCCTAACCTATGTGGGAGGATAGAACAGTAAAAGATTCAAAAAAGCTTAAAAGCAGGACAGCGCTGGTTGCCTAGAAAACAAAACTGACTACTAGTCAAGAATGGAATTCTGTTTTTAGCAAAATGCTACTGAGTGGCTGAAATTTGGGTTAGCAGAACCACTGTGACCTAAATATAGGGTACATCCCTCGATCAAAGAAAGGTAGAGCCCTTTCTTTCTATGGAGAGCTCCTTTATCTGAAAAGATCGTTGGCTTTCATAAGGTTGCTTGTGTAAAATAAGCCTGCTCCAGAGTAAGAGTGGGGACCCACGCTCAGTGCTGCAGATCACGTTGTCCAGATAAGCAGAGCTCTGCCAGCCCATGATACGCCAGGGCGAATCATTCATATGAATAACGTTGCAGGCTTAGTTTCCAGGGCTATTCTCTTTGGGTTGTCATGAACTGATGATGCTTAGCAGCAGTTTTATAAAACAAAGTTAACAGAGGTTTTATTTTTTTTTTTTAAAGTGATGTTGCAATTTCCCCCTTGGACAAATTTAACAGACTAAGAAATATTTCTTAGTGAGACAGTATAATTTCTTGCAATAATTTTGTTACAGATTAAAAGTCAAGCCTATAGCCTTATACAAGGCAGTTGTACTAGTAAAGCAATAAAATTTGCAAAAAATATGTTTTTGCCCTTTGTTAAGGGCACGAATTCAAGGGTTGGAACTTAACATACGTTCAATTGTACACATACATATAGCGTTTTGTAGGAATTTCATCAAGATACAAAATCAGGCTGGAGAAAAGACTAAAAGGAATGTAAGAGTCCCATATTTTCCAGACATTTGTACCTGGTTTAATAGGCTTACAATTTGTACACTTACTTAACAAAAATAATCTTACCAGGTTCCCATCGCTTTCATCTCAGTTTTTAACTATTGTGATATTCCTCCGGGCTATTACATGACATGCCAATAAAAATGCAGGAGTACAATAGTTTTCTTTGTGTTCCTCTCTCTTAATCTGCAAAACAGATGCAGTGAGTGTGCTAGCCACTCCAGATTGCTTTCAGCAAAAAAACATAACTTTGGCAGGTTAGTACTAGTTAAGGGGCATATGGTTTGCTATTCTCTGTGGAAAGATAGCCATAAGTCAGCCAGCAAATTCAGATTCTTATAATTAACAACAGACAAACATTTGGCTAAAAATTCATGAGGGTTTTTTTTTTGTTTGTTTGTTTGTTTTGTTTTGTTTTTGCATGGCTTTCTAACCATTTATCCTTCTCTTCTTTTTTTTAGAAAAAAAAAAGAAAACCCACACAACTATGTGATTGATGGAGTAAATTATGTTGCAATTATCATAACGATGTCCTTGTTATTGTTTCAGAAAAATGTTTGTTTTTTACTACCACCCTCCTCTGATTTGACATGAATTTTAAGATGAAATGAAATAAATCTAATTTATTATAAATCATAATTTGGGGACAGTCTTTTTTGAGTGAAGCCAAGCTGGCTTGTAGCTTGCAAACCAATCAGCAAGAGAGAATGAAATACTTGACTGGCTTGATATGAAGAAGCTGACTTTAGAGGACAGGCCAACTACTGAACTTGTATATACTTTCCATTAGCTTTCAGGGGAATCATGTACGTGCTTCAAGAGCAGAGTCTGGCCTATTGCATTAGGCCTATTAGAGAAATTAAGAAGCTTTAAAACTTCTCACTGAGAGGGACAAAGCACATCCCTAGCAACAAAAACATGGCACTTCCTGACCAGTACGTTTGTGGCATCTAGGGCTCTGCTTCAGAAAAGCACTTGTGCATATGGCATTTTTTTAAGCTGCTGCGTAAGTCCAAGCAGAGGTTCGGCAAAGCCCTTGAGCACACAACTTGACGGGTTTGCCCGCGAGCCTGGCAGAGGCAGGGCACAGAACCTCCAGAAGGCACGAGGACTCAGTTCTCACTTGTGCCGCTGCAGCTGCTCTCCAATTAGCAAACGCCAGCCTGCAGCAGACGAGGGATTTCATCATGGGCGAACCTGTGTCTCCATGTGCCGGCACCAGTTTCTCTACTCTTATGGAGCCGTGAGATTTCTTTTGCTGGGGTCCCATCAAGCCTTATAAGCTTCAAGGCTGGTCAGCACCTAAGGACCTGGGGTAGGCTCTGAGGGTCACAACAGGGACCCACTAACCTAAGCCTGGAAATTTCTGCCTGCAGAAAGCCTGCAAATTTCACAAGTCATCCTCGGGCTTTGTCTGCACTACAGAGACACACAGCTGGGCATTAAATGCTCAAGGCCTCCCAGCATGGTAGGCAAAAGTGAATGTTGCATCAGCAGGAATGAGGACTAACTTGTTCCTGTTCAAGAGAGCTAGAAGGACCTGTGTCTTTGCTGTGGGAGAGGGTGGATAAGCTCTCAGGCTGTGGGCATGAGAGTTGATCAGTCAGACTGGTAAGGACAGCAGAGTCCTGCATCTCCAAGCCAGTTCTTGCTGGTGCCAAGGTAATAAGATCCAACATTGCCAGGGGAGGGGTTGGGGGGGGGGGGTGTTCTCTCTCTCCCTCCCTCCCTCTTCTGCATTCCTGCAGGAGCCACCACTCAACATAATCCAGCTCCTACCTCACCTCCCCAGGGTTCTGGCACAGGCATAGACAGCAGAGCAATAGCTACTTTGCTGCTTCTCCACCCATCTGGCACCCCAGGCGGCTGCCTGCTCTGCTTACTAAATCAACCTCCACTGAGCTCTGCGTTGGCACTGCTGCAGCGCTCTGGTGCCCAGGCAAGCACCCCAGTGCCTGTTCACCACCCACTGTGGCCACCTGTAGCAGCCCTGCATGGCATGCTCTGTTGCAAGCTTTCCTCCAATGTCACACCAGGGCCCACAAGAGATGTAAGAGAGAGTGTCTCTCTAGAAACGCATCAGTGACAGGTCAGTGGTCTTGGGGGTCCTCAAACAGCCCATGCAACTTTGCAAGACACTCGATCTTCTTTTTCTCTCCTAGTTGGACCTCAGGGGCAGCTGTGTCTCTTTAGGGGAAGCTGCTTCCAGTCCTACAAGGCTGCTTCCTTGTAGGAAACTTCCTTGTAGGAAACTTCCACTGCTCACCAGCCATGTGCAAGCCGTGTGCATCCTATATGCTCACATACGGACTAATAAAACAGGAACTGACTGCCACTGAAGCCTCAGAGCTCTGCCACTGTGATGATGATGATTATCGATATTAACAAAAATAAGTGTCCTTCACAGGCTTTTCTACTGAGAATATTTTAATGATTAATAAAGATTTGGTGCAGTGCTGCACTTCAAAGTACAGTAGAAAACTTGGAACATGGACAAACCTAAGAGCAGCCCCTACCACCTTAGAGCAGATGTCCAACTAGTCTAACGCCCTGCATTAGGCAGTGTCCAATAGCATACATCTAGGGAGAACTACGAGAAAAAGAGAAGCATATATTGTACCTCCTTGATATGCTCTTCCAATTTCCAGCAATCTACACCTCCTGAGCTAAAGACAGAGGGTTAGGTCCTTTGTTTTTTTTATTTATTATCGCCCTCAGTGAATTTTTGTTTCACTAATTTCTGTCATCACTTCCTCAGGCTAGGAAGTCTTGTGGTGGCAGGTTTTCTCCATTGCTGCTTGTTATCATCTCCCTGGCCTGTTCTCAGACTTCACCTCCCACTGTCAGCTGTCAGGTAGACACTTTTTCTTGGTAGGACTCCACAGAGACCAGTGTGTCCCATGAATCAAAATAAATTGGCTAGTCCAGTATCCTTCTTGCTCAAGGGAGAGCTCTTACTGAGGAACAGACAGCATAGCAGTTTTACACCAATTTGCCATGTTGTCCCAACTCAACAAGCACGGGGAACTTTGTTCACATGGCACCTAGTGGCTGAAAATTTTTTCAGGGGCCTAACTAGCCTGGTTCTGATTCCAGGGCTGAACATCTCAGAAAAGGGAACCGATCTGCCTTCATCCCCTCATCTTTACACTCCAGATGAGTAAATAAGGAATGACAGATAATGAACAGCCAACGTATGATTTGTGCACAGATACCCTTGCTTATGGACTATTTAATATAATATTTAATATCATCATCAATAACATAGATAGTGGGACTGACTCCACCCTCAGCAAGTTTGCAGATGACGGCAAGCTGAGTGGTACAGTTGATTCACTAGAGGGAGGAAAGGGTTGCCATCCAGGGGGACAGGCTTGAGGAGCGGGTCAATGTGAACCTCATGAAGTTCAATAAGGCCAAGTGCAAGGACCTGCACTTGGGTTGGGGCAATCCCAAGTATCAATACAGGCTGGGGGATGAATGGATTGAGAGCAGCCCTGTGGAGAAGGACTTGGGAGTACTGGTGGACAAAAAATTGTACATGAGTCAGCAATGCACGCTTGCAGCCCAGAAGGTAGCCAGCCAGTCATACCCTGGGCTGCATAAAAAGAAGTGTGGCCAGCAGGTTGAGGGAGGTGATTCTCCCCCTCTGCTCCTCTCTGTGAGACACCACCTGCAGTACTACCTTCAGTTCTGGGGTCCCCAGACAAGACAGACACAGACTTGTCAGAGTAGGTCCAGAGGAGGGACACAAAAATGTAGGCCTCCCATTTAGGAAGGCTGGAACACCTCTCCTATGAAGAAAGGCTGAGAGAGTTGAGGTTCTTCAGCCTGGAGACAAGAAGTCTCTGGGGAGACCTTATTGCAGCCTATCAATATACAAA
The DNA here is from genome assembly GCF_963924245.1 of Chroicocephalus ridibundus. Taxonomy (NCBI): domain Eukaryota; kingdom Metazoa; phylum Chordata; class Aves; order Charadriiformes; family Laridae; genus Chroicocephalus; species Chroicocephalus ridibundus. The sequence goes on from NC_086284.1 coordinate 103,311,096, forward strand.
CTGGGCTTGTAAGAAAGATGGAGAGCGCCTTTTTACCAAGGCCTGTAGTGACAAGACAAGGGGCAATGGTTTTAAACTGAAAGAATGTAGATTTAAATTGGACATAAGGAAGACATTTTTTATGAAGAGGGTGGTGAGACACTGGAACAGGTTGCTCAGAGATGTGGGTGTTCCGTCACTGGAAGTGTTCAAAGTCAGGCTGGATGGGGCTTTGAGCAACCTGATCTAGTAAAAGATGTCCCTGCCCATGGCAGAGGGGTTGGACTAGATGATCTTTGAAAGCCCCTTCCAAGCCAAACCATTTTGTGAGTCTATGTATCAAAAATGGACAAAACACCCCAAAAAGCAGTGTCTCCCTGTGATTGACACAAAAAGCGAACACAAAAGGTTGTGAATATGACCAAGATAAGCAACTGGGAGGAACGTTGGCAATACTGACCTGCTTTCCTTACCGTTGGACAGGGACAAATCAGGCATTCCCCACTGCATGGCCTGTTTTATGCTTGCTTCAGTTCAACCCTTTCCCACAAGAGGGTGATGGTCCTCCCTCTCCAGGCAGTAGTAAACAAGTCACTCCCAGGGAGGTGGAAAGACCAGGTGGAGCATTTAGAAAGCTCCAGAGCATGCAATGAGCTATAAACCACGGCTGTGAAGGTTTCTTCACACTCCAGTTACCTGGCAAACAAAAACCATAACTGCTTTATCACAGCCTACTGACAGACTCCTGTTAAAAAAGCCAGGATTTAGCAGTCCAAGGATGGAACGCGACACATGCTAAAATCCCTTCTCTCCTGAAGACTTCAGGCCTTGCTGGCAGCTGCCTGGCTGCACGGTCCCTCTTCCTCCTGTCTGACCTCCTCTTCCTCCCACGGCAGCATAACCTCCCAGTGTGCCAGAACCAGCATTACAAACCTACAAAAGAAATGATTCAGTAGGTCGGTCAGACAGCACAGACTCACAGCGTCTTGTTGTATGCGGATAGCAAACATTATTCACATTCTCAGTAGTTCATTAAGAGAAAAGCCAAATCAAGATATTGCTGTTTTTTTTCATTTTGTCTGCTTCCAAATACCTAATAATAAAATATTAGTTACGTTAGAAATGATTCATACAGACACTGGGCTTTGAAGGGGAAAGAAGCACAGTTAGCACGCAGCAGCAAAGGCTACCCGCATGATTTGTTAGCCCTGGAAGGAAAAGACAGCAGCAAGCACAGTGGAGTCCTGGTCCCAGCCTAGGGCTCCAGGGCACGCCTGTAATACTCCTAATAAATAACCTTGAACATATTGCTGAGCTCAAATTCGAGTCCCAGGAGCTCTCCCAAGCTCTCCCTGCACAGCAACCTTGCAGTCCCCATAACAACCTGGCTAGCTCAGCTATCCCCGTCTTTCTCCACACTCCCGTTTCCCACTGCTCTGTAATAAAACAGCCTTATACCCTAAATCCTTGTCCATCTTCTGCCATTTCTGCTCACATTCCTTTCTCAAGCACTCCCCTCTGTCCCTTCAGCCCACCCTCGCACTGTTCATGCTAGGACTGGGGTAGCAAGAAAAGTGCACCTTCGAGGTGCCTGGCTAGGGTACCTAGCACATCCGCTGCCAACCCCTTGAAATCATTAAGGAATTTTCTCCCCAGAAAGCAGGAATCTGAGTTTTTTTTCATTCCTCTGTCCTAGCAAAGGCTGTCCCCTTCTCAGTATGATCTGTGTTCTTTTACCGTACCCAAATCCTACTACTGCAGAAATCAAGAATGTTGATGGTCCATCTGGCCAGACCAAATGGTGCTCAGTCACACATTGTGCTCTGACAGCTTTTGGTGCAGGTTTGTTTACAGGTAGCAGTTGTCAAACTGTGGTTTGAAGACCCATTGAGAGGTTTGTCCGTGTCCAGAAGTATTCTTCCCTACCTTTAAGGGGAATCCGCAAAAGGACATTTTACGCTTCCTGTGTAACATTTGCAAATTGACAAGACAGCACTTCACCTGGAAGAGCTTGAAAACTCCAGCACAGGAAGTTGGGGCAGCTTGTGTCCATGGTTGTTGGTAAATGGTGGGAGAGATAACTTCTGAAATAACATGTTGCACAGTTGTCTGATGCATCTACAACCATTTCCTTTTTCTTCCAAGCTCCCATATCCCGCCAGGTATCTAAAAATGTATTCACTCCCCTCCTTTTCCCTCTGCTGAGCAATTATGAAGAACCAAACGTCTGGAAAGTATTTCAAATAAATTAGTGGGAATTGTCAACAAAGACTGACTCAATTATAAACTGAAAATCTGTCATTATCCTGAATGATAGATGATAGAGGACAATGGACTGAGAACATGTAGAATTAATTTGTCTTCTCTCAAGCTGGTTAAAAATGATTTGCTTAGAAATGTTGCTTCTTGGGGAAAAAAAATACAATTATGATTGCACCTTTTCCTTTTCTAAACTTTTGCTATAGGCAGAAAGCACTGGTACTCTGCCCATAACACAGCTAGGCCCACGCTGCACACGCATCGGCTTCGTGCCTGCAGAACGGGCTGCAGTGCCCCAGCGCTCTGCACCTTTCAGCAGAGAATCTCAACTCTTCTGCAAACGCTGCTGGAGTCGAGTGCCGGAGCGTTTGCCAAAGGCAAAATGAGAACAAAAAGCCCTTCTCTATCCAGCCACTCCCTGCCTGCCTCCCTCCCTAACTGCACAAAAACAGTAATTCTGTGTGTGAATAAAACATGTTTGTTTGTGTACTTTTGGACAGTGGAACTGCAGAATTCAGCTAAATACATCCCTGATCTGTGAGAACCGAAGCACAAGTGCTCTCGTTTCCCCCCCTCAGCCATCTCTTTCAACAAATTTCCCCTTCTGAGCCATCCATTCATTTCCCCGAGGCTACACTGCTGCTTAAAAGTAATGAAATGTTCAAAGTATGGTAGAGTAAACCTATTTTGAAGAAACAGGGAACAAAAACTGAAACGGCCATGTATCTGTCAAAGCCTAATAACTCCAACAACATGAATTTCTTTCCCTGACCTGCCTTTGTCCATTATACTTTGACATTGAGCAAGGTTTTCCAGGGCATTGCTACACTTCATGAGGCCATGCCCAATTTTTAGATGCTGGGTTGCCATGGGGAATTCACAGCATCCAAGATACGGGGGCCTCTGTTCCCACAACGAGGCATGAGAACAGCACGCCTTAAAGCAAGAGCCACAAAGTGCAGTTTGCTGAGCCAGCCAAGGGAAATGCCAAAAAGATGGGTATGTCTCAATATTGTCCCTCTCCAGGACTCAGATGCCATCAGCAGTTTTCAGAAAAGTCCTCTCTCTCCCAAAGGCAGCTAAGGGCTTCTCAGCAGTGTAGGCAAAAATGAATTTTGCTGCTCCAAAACTAAGGGGCACAAGGGTGAAAGAGGCAAACAAAGGGGCAGTGGTAGGTGGAGAATCAGGGGATGGAGCCTGGAAATCGAGGATTTGCTGGCCCTGCTGGCTTCCAAGGAAGACAGCTAGGGGCAGTAATTCTTGCTGTCATGGTCCCAGACACCCAGACTCTGCACTGGGTAGCAGCAGCATCCTTCCTAGACTTTCCAAGACTGACGAAAGAAAGAGTGGGATGGTTTTGCCCTCTTATCGCTCCTGCATAGGCTGCTGCTGTAGATACCTCTACAACCTGCCTGTGCCTGGCCTTCCTATTCAGTGCACAACAGTATCACAGCTTGCAGCCAGGCTCCTCTTTTCTAAATATTGCCTTAACAGCTGGGCTAGGGAGTTACAGGGCACGTCTGTACAGTCAGAGGCAGCATGCGACCACATGTTAGCTCTGCCTAAGGCAGGAGGGTGCAAGTTGGTGCCAGTCCCAGGCCCATGCCGCCACGGAGCATGGGACTGCACCTACTTGCACATCCAAGAGCAGAGCAGGCCTCCTTACTGCCAACACAGCTCTGATCCAACATGTAGGACATGTAGGCTTGTAGGACTGGCTTAGGTCCCACCAGCTCAGTGCAAGGGTGGAGCTGGCATAACACTGACCTCAACTGCTTCCAGAGGCATATAAACCAAGACTGTCTCACAAACCTTCCTGCAGGTTCAGCTGATTTTGCTGGTGCTGTGCCCCAGACACACTCCAAAGCTGTGAGTGAGTGCTCCCGTAGAGTCACCTGCGATATGGATCCATATCTGGTCAGGCAGGAGAGGAAACTGAACCTCAAAGTCCCACAGCAGGGATGAATGGGGGAGCCTGGAAATCAGACGGGTGCTTTCAATCCACCTTCCTGTGATGGGTGGCGTGGTACAGGGAGCGTTTTCTGTCCACATTTGGTCAGAGCAAGAGCACAGCAGGTAACACAGACTGGGAGCACCAACCTTTAGGAAGGTTGGGCATGAGAGAGAGGTTTGTTGCTTTGTCTCTGTCAAAATAGTATTATGGCCATAACACCCAGAAATGGGTTCTGAGCTGCTTTCTCATCGGAGAGGCAGATGAACACGGTCTTAAGCTGCCCCTGAGGCAACTTAGCAGTGGAGCTAAATTTTGAACCCAAACATTTACAGTGAGGTTAAGCTAGCTGTGTCCCACCTGGGCTGCCCAGCAGAGCTGGGTCTGAGTCTGAAGTATGTGGTGTCAGGGGGCTTTTCACCATTTCACGAAGGAGGGGCCACAGTAGTGAAATACATTGCTATGCCTATATATACTCAAATACAATGGTTTTGGTCAATCAGTAACAAGGAAACCTATCATATGCCTGATTTTCAGCCGCTGACCTGAAGTTACGTAACAAAAACACAACATTCATTTAAGCTTCTCCATAATATAGGGGTGTGTGTAGGGAGACGGGGAGATGGGGAACCAAAAACAAATAAGTTATTCTTGCAGATTTGATGAAAGGTTCATGGGCCAAACAGTTTTGCATGAAACCCAGTAATTTTTACTTCCCTGCTTAAACTTGAAACCAGCCAAATTGTGTGTGGTTTGTGCTATTGCTGTGAAGAGCTTATATGGCCATACTAAGAGCAGTAGTAATTAGACCATCACAGCTATGCATTAGTTAATAAACAACATAAATAATCATATAAATGTCATGCTTTGATGCTAGGACTTGACCAATTCAAGCAAATTCAACAGTGTTTGGCACAAGAGAGCATTCTAAGAATTTGTACATAATCTGCTTTTTTGCAAACCTTTTGAGAAGGAGCTATTTACATGGTAAGCATGTTTTTCTTCAAGAGATTATACTCCTTCCAAGTCAATTAACTACATTCCAATGAAAACAGGGAGAATTTTAAATAAATGATACTAGCCTGTTCATAAAGAAAGAGAGAGGGAGAATGAGAACACAATGGAAACTCTGAAATTGTGGTCACTTAAATAAAAACCCTTCTGTGCACAGCTGAAAACATTTTCTCTCCTAAAATACTGACATTTTACCATGGGAGAAAGAACAAGAGCATTAATCTTACAGGGGTTTTCACTTGTTTTGGTTGCCAGAGTGTCTCTGTTACTGCCTCACGTTATGATTGCTATATTAAAGACATTAATTACACAATTCAGTGACAGAACAATCAGGAAAAAAAGGCAAGAGAAGTCTTCTGTGGAATCAGAGCTGAACAAACTGCAGGATAAAACAGCAAGGATCAGGGTACAGCAACTTTTCTTTGCTGAAGGCACCACTGACCTTTCCAACATCTTAGGTAAGCAGTTTATCTTAGCATTAGCCCACAGTACCACCCAGAAAATGACTACCTACCGTTAAGAGATGAAGATGGGTTTCTGAGACAAGGTATTTATATGGCCATTACCCAGGAACTCTGACACAAGGGGAGGAGATCAGAACAACATGTCAAAAGCAACTCGTAACCCAAATGAGTCCAGCTCACTTTGACCACTGCTCCTCCTGGTGACTCCACCAGGTGTACTCCTGGTGATCCCACCACGTGAAGAGCAGCTGCCTCTCAAGCGAAATTCAGCAGAGAGCAGCTTCCACAGTAGCCTGACCCACTAACAAGCTAGAGGAAGAAAACACTGCACTTCCCATCCTGCCATCTTCATTACTGAGGAGGAAGAGGACACTCAGTCTGAAAGCACTCATATACTTTTCTGTGCAGTTGTATTCGAACAAAAAGGAAGATACTAACAGCTCAATTCCCTCCCTCTGTGTGCCTCAAATCCACCAGAGGGGAGCCAAGCTGGGCTGGGAACACTGAGTGCTCAGCTCTTATACGAGTCAATGCTTGCACATCTCAGTAAACGCCCCATGAAATGCAGGCATCTTCTGAAGGTGTAGCATTTGTACAAAGCCAGGGCTGCCAGAGTCCTTGTAAAAGGATATCTCCGTCTGTCACATGGAGAAAACCGTTAGGTACAAAAGAGGTTTGGATATCCACAACCTGTAGTGTGGACATTATGTACTCAGAATTTAGAGGATGTATTTTTGGTACTTCAAATTCCACACTTGGGTGCACATGTCTAACCCTCCATCTTCAGTGGAAACCTATCTATCTGCCTATATGCAAAGGCAGAGCCAACTCACATTCCTCCTCACTTGCCACATTGACAAAGCATGAGTCATATTCAGATGTCAAAAGGGTCCAACTGCACAGAACTTAAAAGAAGGTTTACAAGTTTCTCTTAGGTCAAATCCCAGCCTACTGCGTCCTACGTCCATCCTGTGAGGAGCCCCCTCTGAAAAGGGGAAGACTACTGTTGTTATTATTTCTATTCCCTTAACACTATGGACCAGGGCCCCTTTATTTTAGGCACTGTACAAACAAATTACCCAAACAGTCCTTCCCTCGGGTGCTCCCCAAATAGGAGTGCCTAAAATCTTTCATTTGTCTAGACCTCCCACTTCCTACAAGAACATCTAGTTACATCAGAATTTTTGAATGTGAGAAAATAGCTGAAGTTCATCTTCTGTGAGCTGAGCACTGACAAGGTTAGAAAGAAGCTTTCCCGGGGTTCATACATCATGCAGTGGTGGGGTTGCTTCTCTGGAGTGTGTGGTTCCTGGTTCTAATCTCAGCTGTGGTGATGACCAGTGTGTTCAGCTACTGCATGAGAAAGTTTGCTAATTGCCAGTAGCTGTGCTAGCGTCTGACAGATACAGCAGATGTCACGGCCAATTTTCAATTATGTGCAGAAATAAACTGCATACCCTGGGAGAAACCAGAGCTTTCAGGACTTTTTCGTCCCCCAAATCTTAGGTGTTTCATCTGTGTGCCAATAAAAAGAAGCCACAGTGAATAACAGATTAATAAAAAGCTCTTCCAGCCTAAAGCTTTATCAGGGAACTTGAAAAACCCTTCCCTCTCTTTCGCACAGGGTGTGCTGTCCCTTGCAGTCCAAGACGCAGGCAGGAACTCAAGGCCTTGAAGAACAGTCCATTTGCTGTCCACCACAACTGTGCATTTCATAGTTTTATTGCCTGTTCAGTAGACAGATGTCCACTGTTCCTGCACCACTCTCAGATCCAAACCAAAAGCATGCAGGCCACCTTTGGACATGCAAGCTGCACTTCAGTAGTTTGGTTCCAAGGAATTTTCACTAGGCAACTGTGGCTCTCCCTCTTAGCCAACTTTAAAGTTATAACAAGCCTCTTTTAGCCAGTTTTTCTTGATCACCACACCAGCAATTAGCTGAACAGCCTCCCTGGATTTCTGCATTACCTCTTGTTTTCTAAATCAAATTTAATAATGTTTCCAGGAGTTGAAAAATATCATAGACTGAGCTACAATTGCTTTTTGTCTTTGATGCCTACCAGAAGCAAGTCTTGACTAATAGGGCTCCTAGCAATTGAATTCCACCTTTTTGTCTGCTTCCTTTCCCAGTGAGCTGCTACAAATGAAGGTTCAGTTTCCCTGGCAAATTCCACAGCTGTGTGAAGTGCTCTTAGCCTCCTTTCACATCTTGGTCTGTAAATCTAAGTCCAGCTGAACATCTACAAATTGGCCCGCTGTTAATTTATCTTGGAAAGTCTCATGTGGACATGCCTGGAACCTAAGTTTTCTCAGGTCCTTAGTTCAGATGGGGCCCCTTTTTTTCTCTTCTAAGTCTCATGTCAAGAGTTTGAGCCAAATATGGATATATCTTATCCTACATCCGGATCTAAATAAAAACTGTGCCACAAATCATATTTCCAAGATTTTTCTCTTCAAACAACTTGTCTTTTTTTCCTGAGGAGCAAATTCTACCGTACTATTAAAGCTAGTTGCTATTAGGCTTGTTTATGGAAGGAGGAAAAAATTAATGACAACATCAGAGAGATTCTTTGGTGAGATCCTATTTACAAAGTATGCCCACAAAGTCCTGTTTCCCAGAAAAAAAGTAGAAACAAATGACGGCACAACATTTTCTTGCTCAAAGTTACTAAGTCTCCCCCTTCTGTCAGTTCTGCTTTTCCTCATGGTGACACACTTAACTGTTTCTGTACGTTGGCTTGCTGTTTCTCGTGTGTACAGTGATTGCCAGTAACTGTAGACCCTCCATTTTGCAATTAGAGAATATCTCAGCCCTTATTTCTTAGCATCTGACTAGGCTTCATCTATTTTTTTTCTCCCATTTCACTGTGAAAGGAGCTTACTATAGAGCAAAGATTTTTCCTCAAGGCAACTAGTAACACCTTGCTATAAACAGCTCAATATCACATGCTATATTCTGCTCTGCATCCTCTGAGGCCACAGTTCATCCCTCAGTCATGTGAAAGCTCTGTGCTGCCAGGTCACGTAGCAATTGAAGGCATAGTCGTGTGGGCAGACTGTGAACGGTCACTGCTGCTAGCTAATTCACGCAGCAGTGATTTTGTGCCATGGACACGCTGCCAGGAGTGTCCCCGAGTGCCTCATGCTCAGCTCCCCACTCGTTTTTCCCAAGAACGGTAGGACACCTGCAGAGACAGAGTGAGACTGGGGGCAGTACCTTCTGGACTGCTCTGACTCTGGCTACCCTGTAATGCCACAGCTATTATAAATCATGACAACTTCTCCAAGACTGCTTCTATGCTATTTCTGTAGCCCTTCCATCCCTAACTACTCTTTTACTCCCCCATCCCTAAAACATTTCCAGTGATTTAGCTCCTTGAGATACATCAAGGGCCCTTATCATTACCCAGTGCAATATCTTACTGTGTGTAACCTGCCTGTGTACATCAAAGAAGCTGGATGCAGACTTTTCTCAACCACAGCAATAGGTTTCTGCTCTTTTTAGACAACTGCTTCAGATCATGCCTATGTAGACATGTACAGACAGACTTGAGGTCTTCTGTATGCTCCAGGATGCCTTTGTGGCCAAGTGGGCTAAGGCAGCTATTTGACTTCTGTGTAGAAGTTAGCCCGTATCAGCCCATGAAGGTATGCCCTCTGACAGGTTTTCTGATACTCCCAAATACAAGCCTGGAAAATAAGTTTTACCTTGCACGGTTCTCCCTAGTGTCATTTCCAGAAGCACCAACTCCAGCAAAGCAAAAGCATCCTAGGAAAAAACAGGGTACTGCATTTCCCAGAGGTGCAATCCCATTCATCCTGCTGTGAAAGGTAAAAGGAAACTAATTTTTTCCTTCACAATATCTATCAACTTGTTGTGCATAAAAACTTCCAAGCCAGGATTAATCTACCCCAAATGTAGGCTTCCCCCAGTGCAGTCACCAACCACTGAGTTAGGCTTCCTTTGTAGTTAGCCATCTGAGGTGCTTTGCAGGACATGATTCATCCCAATCTCAAGCAGGTATCTAAATTAGGGCAAGAAAGACCTCAGGGGAGCAGCTCTGATGCAGACACCTACCTCCAGTCATCTAAAGTTCAGTAACATTGAATCCCACCTCCAGACACTTTTCAGCTGACCCAGTTTATCAATAACTGTCATTTACCTCAGCAAAAAGCAGACACTTTCATCTGTACTTTTATTTCTCTACTTTTATTGAAAACTCCAAGCTTGTAGCACAGATATCTGGGAAACACTAGCCCTTCAGACAGCATCGGGGGCTTAATAAGAATGGAAACATCTTCACAATATGGCTGATTTCCAGTTTGAGAGCTCACCTGGACCTTTGTCATCTGATTTCACACACAGTTGCATTCCCTAATCAAATATATGCTTAATCAAGCACCTTACAGGACTCTGAAGTATACATTTTGCAGCATTTCAGCCCAAACTACCTCCTATTTACTAACTATTGTTGTTCAAGCAACTCCCAAGACATATATGGAGCTTTATAAACACATAAAGCAGATAGATCTCAGTCCATAAAAGCTTTGAATCTAAACAAAACATAGCAGCAAATGAAGACAGACTACTGAGTGGGGGCTGAGGAAATGGTTACAACCAGCGAGGATAATTTGCTATAGACTTCATATGAAAAAAATTAAAAAGTTTGCACATTTTTCAGTTGATATTTCTGGCCCTGGAATTTTATGCTTGAAAAGCTTCTTCCTGACCTGTCCGTTTTTATTTGCATTGAACCATTTGCTTCATCTGAGTTTCCCAAGAGACTGCAGGATTGTCATAAACTCCCTGCCACTCTACTTTAAGCAGACTATCAATGTACTTGAGTGTTCAAACTCTTAGGGTCTGTCTCCACGCTTGCTAGCAGCCAGGGAGTGATGACCACAGGCCCCTCTCAGGTTGTCTCCTAAGGCGCTTTGAACAGTGGCATTCCTTGGAAGACCCCACTCTGTTAGGCAGCCTGGTTGAGGAGGAAAGGAGATGGGAAGAGCTTCTCTGCCGCTGCACTTTTGCACCCAAGGCATAGCAATCTGGCATCTCATTTACTACTTGTGCCAAGCACGGAGGAAATCCAGAGGTGCCTTGCTGGACACAGCCGGGCAGGGCATGCAGAGGCACTACAGGAGCACGGCAATGCTCCTCCCCGCGCCTCTGCCTCTCTGCACCACCACGGCTCATGCTGAACGAGCATGGAGGAGCAGGGGAACTGCTCCAAACCAAGATTCTGCCTCTCCCTCTCTCCCTGTAGCCCTACAGGCTGATCCCAGCCTTCTAGGCAAAATGTCTTTGCCCTGCTGGACGGGAGAGTAGAGGGAACGAGGCTGGCAGGGGACAGCAAAGCTCACTGCAGTGGGGAATGTCATCAGCGCCTGGGGCTCAGCCCTGTCCTTCCCTGCTCTCCACCAGCCCCTGTCCATGCCGGCTGGGCCCCACAAGCAGCCACGCCATTTGCTGCAAAGGGAAGGAGAGGGCAGCGGGAGCAGAGAGGGAGCAAAGAGGAGCAATGAGGAGGTGGGCAGCTGTAGCACAGAGGGTGGGGTTGCTCCCTGCCCCCGTGAAGCCCTAGGCAGCTCCAGCGGGCTCCTGCCCCAGGCAGGCAGGGAGGTCAGAGCTGCGATCCACGTGGTTTCCAACTCCCCTATTGCCTGGACTACTGGCTCCCAGGCGCGACCTTGGAAGCCACAGCAGCTGACAAGATTAGTCTTTTGCCGTAACAGATAATAATAATTTTCATTAATTTTAATTAATAATATAAAATGCTTTAGACTAGGTATGATAATTGGATATAATCATATGATCTTGTCCTAGTCTAAATAATCTAAAAAATATGTTATTGACTACCCAACTAGCAGAAAATTTCTTCTGACATTTTGGCCCAGCTCATCCATCTCCTCTTTGCACCTCTGATATTTCCTGATCATTGAACCTCTGTTTAACATACTTAATTCTACGGTGACACACACTGCCTGCAACAGCTATTCATCCATCCTAAATTACTACTTTCATTCTTATTGTAATCTGTCTCTAATAGTAAATTACACATTATTTTCTATATCACCTCATGCTAAATCCTGAATGTAGCCCTATCAAGACAGTTAGGATTAAATAATATCACACCTATTAGACAGCTGTTCATGTATATATATTGCTCTATGCAAGCACAGTAGGGTGACAACTCCTGCTGCTTTCCCTCCCCACCCCTCCCTGCTCACATGCCCTGAAGCTGGTGTCCGGCACGTGACCTTGCAGCAGCAGGATCGTCTCTGCTGTAGGGTTTAACGTGCAATGGAAGGAACTGGAGCATCTCTGACCACCAATTATGGGTCCAAAACAGTCACCAGGACATCTGCCACCACCGTGCTTCAAGCAGCACCAGCAAGAAAACATCCGATATGTCTTTTAAAACAAGGGAGCACATAAGTGAGAGATTTACTGTCCTACCCCCAGCCTGTGTTGAGGTTGTGACACTCACCCCCTTTTCCCACAGCTGCCAAGGCAGAAACAGCTTCAATCAGAAACAGCCATTGACTCTGCTTCGCCACATGCCTATGACTTACCCATTGTGGTTATAATTATAGGCACAGGGAATCACACAAACATGTGTAGCATGTCTGTGCAGAGGTCTTTTGATGAGACCTGAAATCCCCCAGCCCAGGGACACTTCCCTGTCCTTCCTTTAAAAGGTAGGCTGGGACCTCAACCCAACCTCCTCTGTCACTCTGGCACAGTCATCCTGGTGATTCTCCGACTGATAGTCAAAGCCTAGTAGTGCCTGCCCGTTACTGCTAGCCATAAAACACAGGGATGAAGCTCCCCCGTAGTCCAAGGACTATTGACCACTGTAATTCTCCTCGACCTCTCTTCAGAGATGTTGCAGGGAAGCCTTCAACAGAGCATAAGCTTTTCCACTCATGGCAGAAGGATGAATTTTATCTCTAGTGCTTGCATACTGCATACTGGCATAAATTAAATCAAAGTGGAGCTAAGGAAATCAATTAGAGTGGAGTCTGTGCTGGATTTAGATGGTTTGCAGTAAATAAGGCCTGGGGCCTCACACTGAATGAGCCAGTAATAACGAATTGCTACCCAGTCAATGAGCACCGTCCGGTGCTAAAGGGGCCATCGTGTCACAGAAAATAGAGCACAGGAGCGTGTAACTGGAAACCACATCACGCTGCATACATGCAAGCAGCTGGGATGGAGAGCACACAAGGAGTTTAGTAATTCTTCTTCATAACTTTTGAATGCTTTATGTCCCAGTCTTCACAGTTTCTGGTTTCTTAGATTGAAGGTACCGATATGTTACAGCACAGAGACTTGTTAACCATCAGCATTACCTTCATCAAACTCAGCTCTGAGAAACAGCTAATGAAACCGCACTTCTAAAGCAATCACTGAGTATTCGAAATAGGCACATGGGAAGTAGCTCATGGAAATGTACTGGACTGGAGCACACAAAGTGTGCCTGAATAGCCCCTGAGAACAGCATGGCTACATGCTCTTTTGCAAGAGAGGTAGTTCAAAAATCAGCACAACTACAAATTCCTCTGTGTGCTGCCATAGCATCTTATTGTGGAAATGTATATAGATCTGCAGAAACTTATTCCACCTGCCTTGAAGGGAGCAAGATACATAGTGCAAGCCTGTAAGGGCTGACAGTTGTAGAACATCAATAATTCAAAACCTGTGTATGACTCACACTGCCCAACCCATCCCCCTAAAGGTACTTTTACTTAATATTCACAGAAGGCACATTGTTATTTCTTCTTCAAAAAAGTCATGAATAACTTACCATTCATTACCCAAGCACTTTTTTTTACAATTCACTTCATCTAAAAGAATAAGTAAGCGTAGAAATTGTTGATTTCCCAACCTCTTAAAATCTTCTTAGTTCATTGTGGTTGAGCATAAAAGTATTATTCAGAAACTCTTAGTTTGCAGAAGACCACATTTTTTATTTTTTTGTTTAAAGGCCTTAACTTCATTTTGTAAGCAATATTCACCTCTGTTCCTAAAAAAGTAATACAATGAAAAAAAGAAGGCAAAAGCCAGACTAGATGAACATTTCAATTTATCTACAAATTAATATATCAGAAGTCGCACTTCAGACTACCAGAGAAATGTGGACTGCTAGACTCCTGTTAACACCCAGCTTGGCAGAAGATAGTAAATTCTCAAGCACTCCACCTTGGATCATTTTAAATGCCTCAAACCAGCTTCCTCTACCCACCACAGGAAGAAGCGACCTCTCCATTGCAGGCCTTTTCCATGGGATGAGGTGGAATCTGTCACCAGTCAGCTGCTGGTTTTCTACTTGTGAATCATGTATGAACCCACTGGGAATGGCACCTCTTTGAAAGCAGCGTGAGGCTTGTCATCAGTTGCCACAGAAACAGTGATTTTCACAGAATTGTTCCACCTGGTTGAGCTAGAACATACTTCTTAGAGATTTTATTTTGGTTCCAAGACAAGTTATGGAATTGGGATGGGATTAGGCCATTGTTTCACCATCACCATCAGCCAAACCAGAACCGCAAAAAGGGGTCTTGCCCTTAGCCCCCAGCTGCTCAGTCTTAACCCATGCTTCTCACTTCCTCCTATTATCCTGTGCATTTGAGATGCCATGGAGAATCAAATCAGGATGCTGATCTGGGTTAAAACAAACCTTTCCTTTTTGAGAGGTTGACTAACTTGGACCCGTTCCCAATCCAGTTCTCTCTTTGACCTTGAAAACACTTGTGCTAGTGTGTGCAAAAGAGGGGTAGTGTGGGAATTGAAGTAAGCACTGAAGCAGTGAAAGGGTAAGGCTGTTTCACTCACTGGTTTCTGCTAGTATAAAAGGATCTTGAAACTAAAGCACTAGCGTCACTGGATGAAATGAGCATATTTCTAGCCTGAATTTACCTCTCTTCTGGTTAAATGATAGGGCCCTCTCTATTTTCAGAATTTGTTACTTATGTAAATACCTAAAACTGTTATGTCTCCAACATCTCCAACGTCAACTGCGTCCTGGGCTGCATCAAAAGAAGCATGACCAGCAGGTCAAGGGAGGTGATTCTACCCCTCTAGTCCACTCTGGTGGGACCCCACCTGGTGTACCGCGTCCAGCTCTGGAGTCCTCAGCACAAGAAGGACATGGACCTGTTGAAACAGGTCCAGCGGAGGGCCATGAGGATGATCAGAGGACTGGAATACTTATGCTATGAGGACAGGCTGAGAGAGTTGGGGTTGTTCAGCCTGGAGAAGAGAGGGCTCCAGGGAGACCTTATAGCAGCCTTCCAGTACCTAAAGGGGCCTACAGAAAAGCCGGGGAGGACTCTGTCAGGGAGTGTAATGATAGCACGAGGGGTTTTAAACTGAAAGAGGGGAGATTTAGATTAGATATCAGGAAGAAATTCTTTCCTGGGAGGGTGGTGGGGCACTGAAACAGGTTGCCCAGAGAAGTTGTGGATGCCCCATCCCTGGAAGTGCTCAAGACCAGGTTGGATGAGGCTTTGAATAATATGGTCTAGTGGGAGGTGTCCCTGCCCATGGCAGGGGGGTTGGAACTAGATCATCTTCAAGGTCCCTTCCAGTCCGAACCATTCTGTGAGTCTATGATTCTATGATCTTAGCTTTCCGTTAATAAGGTAAATCAATTGGCCTTTATAAGTGCCTAACACACCTATTTCATGGCACAAGTATGGTCCCTCACATGACTTTCATTGTAAATCCTGCACAGAAGGGAAGGGATGATATTGCTTTGTCCTTGTCACGTCAGCACCTGTTTGGTGCAACAGCTTCACATGAGGCACATGGTCAAATGCTAGTCCATGCCTCATGCCTCTGCCAGTGTAAGCCCAAATAGGAGTGCAGAACATGCCTCTTCACCTCTTGCAGGTAGGCTCTGCATGCCCACACCCACACCACTTGCATTGCCAGCACCTCAGCCCCACAGGAATCATAGAATAGGTTGCGTTGGAAGGGATCTTTAAAGATCATCTAGTCCAACCCCGCTGCAATGAGCAGGGACGTCTTCAACCAGATTAAGTTGCTCAGGAGCCCTGTGCCTGTGGACACTGGTCAGCTAAGGGGGCAGGAGAGGCCCTTTACAAAACAAAGGGCCTGTGTGCAGATTTCTCTCTCTGAGTGCAATTCGGCTCTGGGGGAGGGAGCCTGGTACAGCTGTTGCAATGCCAGCAGTGACCCAAGATGATCTGTCCCCTTAGCACAGAAAGTGCCAAGAGAAGGTGTTAGCCTGGGTCTGGGCTGAGCTGACCGGCCCTGCATCCTGGACCCCTTACCATTGGAAAGCCTGAAAAGGAGAGGGACTTTCTACTCCTCCTTGGGGTGGAGAAAAGGCCTAGAAAGTTTTCGGTTTGTCACCTGAGACAAATACATGCCTGTGCAGTGAGTGAATGGCTGTGCTCCTTTCCTTACTCTGCTCAAAACCTTCTTCTTCCTCAGCGTTGCTCTGATTGAATTTTTCCCCCTTCAGCTCCTGCTGTGCCTTGTCAGACCTCAACTGACACAACTCCTACGTCAGCCCTTTGGCTCAGAGCAAGCAGAGCTTTCTGCTAGTCAAACAAGAGTTTATTGAGGACAGTGCTGAAGTAGCCCTTTACTCCTAATTGAGTTCAAAATGAAATCTCATCCTCCGGGACATAAACATTCTGCAAAACCACCTCCTAGAACAGAAGAGTGCAACAAAAATATAGCAGAGAGCACCAACACTGAACTCAGAGACCAACAGATCCAAAAAAATTCACCTAGAACCACGCTAAGCTTAGGTTTTGCAGCAGTGCTCTGCAGTGGCAAAGAGGGGTTGAGACAAGGAAAACACCTAGAGATCTGTGGCGCTTTAGCAAGCTAAATCGAGCAACATAACATCAATATGTGCCCCCAAATGCTTGGAAATTATTTTCTAAGCAACTGTGGCTTTAATTTGTCTCCTACCGTCTCTAAAGCCTGAAAGTACATGTAACAATATCACTGTAAATATAGGCTAAATCTATCTAGCAAGTGACTTAACTGTAATAGCCATGTCACTTTTAAGTTTATGTACTTGTATATAAGCATATATATTACATACATATTTATATATACATACCTATCTATATACACACATATATATAAAATCTTTTTTACTATGTTATTATGCTATGGGCCATATTTCTAAAAAAAAACCTGTCCCAAAAAGTATAGTGAGCTCTTTGCAAAAATCATCAGTTCAGTGTCACATCAGATGCTGTTTGGTTATGATTTTTTTTTTTATTTTGTAAGTCTTAATCCAGGTGGGGGTACCAAGCACCAGTTTGATCAATTTAGACATTCATGTTTAGCTTCCATGAGGGAAAACTTAGAGCATGACACGTGAACTATTGGACAAAAACCTGGCCTTGTATGTCACTACAAATTTGATAGAAGAAAGTTAGCAATATGATCTAAATCCCAGCAGCCCTAGTCTTCTCTTATCCCTACAAAGTCTCAACTTCCCAACCTCTTCTGTCAGCACTTAGCAACCAAGCAGAGAGTTCAGGCAACTGCCTGAACTCAGATCTGCCTGTGATCTCATCTCCAGGTTAATTTTTCAGTGAGATCAGCCCTTTCCAGTAGCTCACTGGTGGTCACATGTATGTGAGGGCTCCCCTAGAGTGAAGAGTGTCATCAGAAAAAGGGGAACTTTGACAGAGATCAGCTCAAACCCCTGTTGGGCAACGTCTCACTGGCTCTTGAAATTGTTCTGCTGTCTATAACATATTCCCTGGGCCAGGCACTCAGTAGCACAGAAGTGGGCGTAAGACCTCATCCTTGAGGTAGGACCACAGACCTGCTTGGTATTTCAGCGCAAGAGTGTACAGCAGTCAGGATGCCTGGGGTTATCACATGGCCAAAGAGGGGGGACACCTGGTTCAATCTGCTCATTAGCCAGGCAGTGGCAGCCCTTGGATCTGGTCTACCACAGCCCAACAGTTAGCGAAACCAAGGGCTCACCTCCACTCCCCAACCTGCCTTTACGAGTGGTACCATTGCCCCAGCTACTGACACCACTTGTGTTCAGAGGAAGCCACTCATTACCTGCACCTTCCCAATGACTGAGACAGCATTTTCCAAATAATGTAAAGGAAGGAAGGAAGAGAAATAGCCACAGACTTCCTTCCAGGTGACAACTCTGCAAATAGCAGAGGTCAGCAACCCTGGTAGCACTCTACCGATGTACACACATGTGGAGGCCTACACACAAAGGTGACCAGTGCTCTACTCTACCTAACTGGTTTTCAAAGCTTCTGAGCACTGCTTATTACTACCTGTTACTGCCTGCCTGCTTTGAGTGCATGGACACTGAAGGCCTAGTATAGGCAGTGTGCCGTGCTAGGAGCAGTGTATTTACCACATTTTAAAAATAACACAATGCATGCCTCGCACCTTTGCTTGAAAGATATCTAAGTGCTTTATAAATATGCATGAAGCAATCCTCAGTGATATGCCAGAGATGTTCTATAGACTGTGCTGAGGCACGTTCCCAAGAGTGCAGAGGCAATTCACAATAAAAAAGCATTATTATTGCCTGTCCTTCCCAGTTCACCTTGAGAAATGAGAAGCAAATACCATAATGGCAGCTCTGGCTGTATTGTTTGGGCAAAGCAGCCAGCCTCAGAACAGCACAGTAAGGAAAGAATTATTTATATGCAGCTCCCAAGTTATATTATCTCCTGTGAAGACACAGCCCATTGCTTTTTCACATGTATAATGACCTCCATTGCTCCTCAAAGTATGCTAAATCACAATGCCACCTCTGCTGATTAGCAGAGACTTCATATGAGACCTTATACTCAACGTGCTGTTGCACAAACCCAGAATTATAAACAAAATTAATTTCCAAATCACAGTATCATTAAGGGTATGGTATCCACCTATCCAGCCAGCTCTCTGGGTCTGCAGTTAGAAGGTGTTGAATAGGGCAGAGCCCTGAATTTGGAGAGTCTGATGTGATCAAATAGGGAGAAATCTGTTCTGTGACTATGCAGTCAAGTGCATGAGCCTGGCAGGAGGGGATTAACAAGATCGGGGTGTAAATTTACATTAGTTGGAAGTATAAATCACGCCTTAGACACATTAAGCAGACACTAGGCCTGTAAATAATGACACAAGCACAATAAACAGACTCTTGGCAGGAGGCTGCCCTTAGGACACAATGGTAGAGGCTCCTGAGATTTGATGAAGGAATAGAAAATAACCAAAAAGGGAAGGGAAATGCTATCAGTCCCCAGTGTGTATAAAACACGGGACTAAACAAATCAGAATAACCTTGAGACATGCAGGCCTCCCTGATCTTTCTCAGCTGCCCACGTTCCACTTGCAAAGCAGTAAATAAGGAGAAGAAGGTTCTGAAGCACTTGAACAACATAGCAGTTTCCAGGTTTTCTATCAGCAAGAGCAGTTTCCAACGTTTATCCCAGAGATAGAACAACAAAAACATTGTTCAGGCTTGATCTCATTGGCCACTGTAAGATCAAAAACAAAACCAATCATCTTCTCTATCCTTCGACTTCTCTAAGTTAACTGATTTGCTCTACATTAGTGCTTTTGAGTCCTCTTCTGAGGTGGAGAGCTCCAGAACTTTCCCAGTTGGTCAAAACGCTGCTGTCTAGGATATTAGGTTATAGATACAATCTCTAAACAAATAACGTGCTTGTTACTTTTTTTCCCCAGAGATTCATACGGGGTTTTTGTCCTCTCCAAACTCAAGATGATGACCACAGGGTTTATTTGGACAGGACCATTAAGGAAAGTAGATTTTGACTGATTTAGGAAGAGCTTCCAGGTTGCTACTTAGTCACTGTAGGATGAATAGTGGGTGACCTTTCCATGTACTCACAAAGACTTATAGTCCAGACTCATGTTCACATTAGAAAGTGAACAGGAGTGAAAGGACATCTATATAAGAAGGAAACAGACAGGAAACAAACACTACAAGTATTTGTGCTAGAACCTGGTGTCCCTGTGTCTTGCTGCTTCCACAAGACCCAGTTTGCCCAGCATGGCCTAGAACTCCAAATGAGTAGCTGCAGAATGACTAAACTACTGACTCTGCTCCCAGTGTGTTTTGGTCAAGTCTGCCCAATATGGCAAGACTTCCCTCCCATAAGCACTCTGGCTTTTGCAGGCTGGAGAGAGGAGCTGAGCATAGCATGGGCCTCCTGTATGACACTGTGAGGCAGGAACAAGGGGAGGGTGGTGCTGGCTTCTGTCACCAAGAGCATAAACACCAAGGGACTTTGACCCCAGGTAGCATAGAACTCTTCCAGTGCTACTTTTCTCCATCCAAAAACTACATCACTTTGCCATTCTTGGCCACTTCCTCTAGGAGGCAGGGAGAGAATTCATATTGCAAAGCCAATGTTCATCTGCCCAGACCCAGACTGTTTTAACTTTGCTTTGTACTGTCTGCATCACTGACAATGCATCTCCCCATTTCAACAACTCTCCAAGCAAATCTGCGGCTAACACTAGTCTCAGTCTGTGCCCAACTCCAGGTCATCCAGGAGGCTGAGTCCTGGCGGAGCTGAGTATGCCCAAACAGCCCCTGTAAATACAGGCAGTACCAGCAGTGCTCATATAAAGCAACATGGATTAAACTGAAGTTGCATCCTTGTGTTTTATCCTCACCATCTCCCATGCTGAGTCTGACCATTGTAGCCAGTTGTAGTCTGTACATACTTTGTGAAAACAGATCTCTGTTACTTGATGGGCTCTACTGATCAAATCTTTTTCTCTTCAGACGCTTGTACTGCACCTTATATTCCCTGTGTAGTAATACAGAAAAATTCCTCTATCTTGCTTTCTGGCATGCTTTCTGGAGCACTAAGGGGATGCAAAAACGTCTTTCTGCTCTCAGCCTCTGTGCCTAGCACTACAGCATTCCCAAGCAGCCACCTATAAACTTCTGCTTAGCTTCTGGAGTCATGGTCTGAAGCATGCCTCAGTGCCAAGTTTTCTAAATCTCTCTACTGACTATCTGTGCCTGTCAAATTTAAAGAGTTGCTAAGCAGCCAAATAGAGACAATTTATCTTGGAAAAATAGCAAAAGGCATGCCCCTGACACTATGGCATCCCATTGCGAAATCGCAAACATGGAAACTCCAAAGCTTCTCAGCAAAACCACTGAAAGAATTTTATTTTTTTTTAATGCAGTGCGGATAAAACAACAATTTTCATTATCCTTATTCTTGGAAATGATTGAACTAATCTAGGCAAGTATTCCCTAAAAGCATCAATCTGAAGTGGCTACTTGACCCAGGAAATACCTACTAAAATGGTTCAAGATTGGCAACACCAAGTAAAAAATGCGTATGTCTGAACTTTGGACAAGGCAGGAGACCTACCTATGCTATACATGTGGAAGCATAAAAGCTGTCACGAGAGAGAATAATTAATTTTCCAGTAACAGGCATCATCCTGCACTGGCACCATTTGGGTTCTTCACTACCTTGTCTGGCATCAAAAAAGTCTCCTGGGGTAGCAAAAGAGGTTGGAGCACATCCAGGTTTCACCCCCACTGGCTGTCAGGATGCTCACAAAGATGTGTACTCAGAGGTAAGACGTGCTGCCAATGCCAACAATTTAGAAGCCGCTGAAGTGCCCCAAAAGCTAGGAGGAAGGATTGTTTGGAAAAACAGAGAGGTTTAATACACTGTTAGCTTTTTTTAAAGTCAGGCAAAAATGTAACATTTTTTTCCAGGACAGTAACAGTTTCTGGGTCAGGAGGAACACGTTGCCTTACACCAAACATTTCCCAGACACTGCAACAAACAATAGGCCTCTGACAAGCTATCTTAGCTGTATCCATCTGCATCCCAAATGTGAAACACTGGCACAAGTGAAAATTCAACTGAAGCTTCTTTTACTCTCATCTAAAATCTACATGATGCCCCACAAACCCAGACGTGCAGCCATCACAGCCACATGCAGTCCCCACTACACTGTTCTTTCCCATTTCCTTTAAGGAATCTGAACAAGGAAAGGTTTATAACTGGAATGACTAGCGTGAGTGGTTAAGACAGAGATTTTGAGTGGGGGAGAGATTCTCCCTGCTGTCCTTCTCCCATTGATTTCACATTTGTCCTTTCTTCATACAAGGTGTTGCTCTCACTGTACAGAGGATGAGCTAACACTTAGAAGTGCAAGTTTTGCTGCACTCCCAGAGATGCTTCCTTCTCCCACTCAGGTGAGACCTCGAAGGGCCAGAAGAAAGGGGAAGACCGAACCTTTTCAGCACACTGATAGATCGCATATCTAATTGCATCCAGTTTAACTTGCAAATCAGCCTTAGGAGATAATGGGTGGGCTGTCAGCAGGAGGCGGTGGAGCAATCCATGTGCGCATGTGTTTCAACCTACCGCCTGCACCGGAGTCATCATGCGTTTAGTTACTATCATAGTTCTCAGCAGATCTGGACCGGGAATTCCTCTCTTTAGCAGCCCTGTTGTGACAGCAGATTGGTATTTGCAAGGAAAGCTGGCGTTCAGCTTTGATACTTGTTAAATGTCATAATGGGTAGTGGAAATAAGAAAGCAAACTCCACAGTCCGAGGAAGAGGAAGATTCAACTGGAGTTCCACCCCTCAAACTCATACCTCTATTGAAGGGAGAACTTACACGCTCTCCAGAACTCCCATGCATTCACTCTCAAATCTCCCTCATCTCTCCTGTTGTGCACTACACAAATTTATAGGTCTATTTTCCCCCTATTTATTTTCTTTAGCATCCCATTTCTAAGGAGCAGCTTCACCGTGTATAATGCAGCAGCTGCCAGTAAGTCACTAGGATAGACAGCCTTGTTTTCCACAGGGAAGCGTGTGTAGTCAGAAAGAAATGAAGCATCTAAAAATAATGCCCTTAACACTCTACATGCAGCTGGTTTTCTCCAATTTTCCACTGGCCCGCTGCTGTATGCTGATGACAGTGTAAGAGGAGATCAGAGAGCCAGCTCAGTACTTTTCCATGGAAGGATGAAATCTCTAAGAATAACAATTTATCAGAGAAGCTGTGTCTGTTTGACCTGGCTCATTTTCAGAGATTAGAAACCAAATAACTCACAATGTATTGTGTTGACTTTGTGGGCTTTTTTTTTATCTAAGAACTGATTTTCATGTTTCATCAGTTCTCGGGGGGGGAAAGAATGCACATCTGTCTTCCAAAGTGGATCAGTGAGAGGATAATAACAAATAATGATAACTTACCCACGTGGAGTGCCTTTCATCTTGAAGGATACCAGAAATGCTGTAGTCTGTGGTCCAGTCCTGAACTGCTGAAGTCATTGCTGATTTCAGTGAGAGCAGAACCATAACCTAAGGCAGGGCAGCACCACTGCAACCCTGCAGGTAACTGGCTACCCTGCAGAAAGGTCCATACGTATTGTCAGGGAAATAAGTGCCTTTGAACTGACAAGTCATAGACTAGTAGAATTTGCATGCTCCTGCTTTCCTGGGACTGAAAGAGATCTAATACAGAAGCAACCACCAGCCCTGGTCTTCCACACTGCCAGATGAGCAGGTCAGTTGAAGGGAGCGGTACACAACCCTGTTGTGATGGAGGAGACAGTCATGAAAAGAGCTTGGGAGAAAACTCATCGTGACAGTAGCTGACAAGCTCACTATCACGATCTCATGTACAGAAGCAGACCCTGCATCACTGGCTACCCCTGTAGACTGCACTGTGGCAAGGCCCACACACTGACCCTGAGGTCAACTGGCACAGACTGGTCACATCTGGGCTACTAAACTCTCTTAGCCTACAAATCAGCACAGACACATTCAAACTGCCTGTTAGGAATGGTCCTCACACTGAGGGAGTTGGAGTCCCCCTGACACCAACACCCCAGGAACTATTAAATTATTAACTTAATAATTAAACAGTAGGGAAAATCAAGTTGCAATGCCTGGGCTCAGGCCCTTGTAGTCTTTATTTTACTAATATAGACATAACTAGGACTTCAGTGAAGTAGTGTCCCCGTTGCTGATGGGTTGACCTGTACCCAAAGATGTGGGTGTACACAAAGTCAGGAACAAGCTGGGAAAGGCCTAAACTCCTTGTTCTACCGGGCAAAGCCTGCCTCCATGCAAAGCCAAGAGAGTAGAAATGAAGCAGCCAAGGCTGCTTGCAGATTATGCTACTGACATGAAAAAGCAAACCCCATACACCAGCAAGGAGACAGATTCCACTGTTGGTTACCTCCATGCAATCAAAGGCATTTCTGTCTGCTGTCTCCTTCCCGTCCTCCTTCACACTATACAAAAAACATTTGTGTTAAGCTAATGAGATGTACATTCCAGCTCTTTCCTAACTTGAGCCCTCACTACTTTGATGACTCAGAAAAGCCAGGTGCAACTTCAAAGCAACAACTTCGGTAGGTTATTATGATAGGATCTCCAAATTAGATCTCAAGGATCCACATATTAAAAATACAACAGCAAGTGATGAAGATATGAATGCATTGCTTGAGCCCCTGGAGAAATTGCTCGAATTCTCAACAGAGAACTGAAATTAACCTACCTGGCTTCAGTGCTGGAGAATGATATCAGGATTCCCTTGGAGGAGACTTGCTGAAGACCCCAGCCAACCTAAGGGGCAGGGGAAAGTTCTTTCCCATCTCAGTGGACATCTGTCAAACAAAATGGGATATGTTTTAAAGGACTCTGCCAAATTTAGACATTGTGTACTCCTGCCTGGCTATCATGACCACTCTGGAGGTCACGCAAAAAGAAACAGTTCTCACAGCACAAAACCAAGTGAAGCAGATTGCATAGCAACCTACTCTTTCAAGTACAATACAAGCTTCTCTATTCCCTCCAGGAAAATCCTGTCTACGTGCTATGATGCCACATCCCATCTCAAATGCTAAATTTGTCCAACGCACAACATCTGGGAGATATTCACATGCACATGAAGAGCCCTATCCTGCGACACAGAGGGAGGAGCCATGTGGAACCACACTTGCTCCGAATGTTTGCCAGGCAAAATAGCACTGGATACTATATATAAAAAGGTGCAATTTAGAGGCCCAAGTCTGCTCCTCCTGAAGGCAGTGGCAAAATTGCCACCATCTGCTGCAACTGCTTATCCTTCAGGAGACACTCAGAAGAAGCAGCAGTGAGGCTCTGTCATTGCATTGGCAGCAGAAGCTCAACAACATGGTGGCAATATGTGCTGCAGGTGGCCAACAGTCATTCACACAGCTGTTGCAAATGCCTAGCAAGGCAAACCCCAGTGAGAATTACAAATAAATTTAGCCCTTTGGAAAATACTTATGGCTTACATCATAGTCTGAAGTTATGAGCTGGGCAGCAGTAAAATCCATTGTCATTAGGGATGTGGCTCTTTTCTATCTAGCAGTCTCTTTCCAGATGTTTCTGTGATATTTTTATGTGAATTTTCTTTCCAATAATCTCCTTTAGAAACCCAAATAAATTCAGAAAAACTCAAAATAAGCTGCTGGGGTGCATGCCATATGCTGCTGCAGGCTCCCCAGAAAACTCAACCAACCATCATGCTATGCCTGCACACAAGTCTTAGGGCCACTCTGAGTTCCGCATTGTCAAGACACACTTGGACATGAATCAAGGCTGCATTCAAGAATGGCAGAGCAGATCAAGATTGCTCAATCAGTCCCAATAGTAGTCCCTTCTTTCTCCAGAAAAATCTATCAGACAGCAGTTTCATATTTTTTCTGTTACCTCTGTTCAGCCAATACATACCATGCTGCAGATTTCATTCTCATAGCATGGTACGAACTGATTGTCCCCATGAATTTGGAGACTAGAAGTACCTAAAGAGTTACGGTTAAGTGTTCATTAAGGTACTCTCTGTCACAGTGCTGGTGTTTTGCCACTTGCTTTGGCCTCCACAGGGTCTGCTCCCTATATCCCAAAACAAAGTCCAGTGAAATCAAAGGGGGATTTCTGAATTTGACGTCTTCACTCCACGATAGATACAAAGCGATCTAAACTGGATTAAGAGTGAGCAAGCAGGAGGGTTATGTGCTTTGAAACAAGTGGTTCTGAGAACATTTGGATTTGACCATTATTTTGCTCCATTATAAAATTAGGCTAGGAAAAACAAATCTATTTTACAATCAAATAATATTTATTTTGTTCTTTCATGCTCCAGCACGTTATAGTGAACATGTATTACCCTGAAGGCAACTCTATTTCAAGGGAGTCTACTTCATAGACCATGGTTTCTGGGAGAGAAGTAGAAAAAAGATTAACTTGGATGTACTGTAGCCCAAAGCAGAATTATTCGTGAGATACACCCTACTACAAAGAAAGTAGCCTTCTGGGTGTCAGCAAACTATGTATGAAAATAAAGCTTTTAACATACAGTAAAGCTGTTGTTGATTGTAGAAATAGTCCCACAGTTTACAATGTCAGTCTGAATACACAGGATGACCACAGGACACTGCACGATAAGGTCTCCTCGGCCAAGTGAGGAGTTGCATTCACAGTATTATACATCACTCCTGCTCCCATCTTTTCAGGAAGCTGAATTCGCCAAGTATTAAACAGGCTACACTGAACTAGCTCGATGGTGAGCACACAGGAGGATGGGGGAGAAGAAAATCTCCTGTTGCAGGTTTTTCTCCTGGCTACGCTACTCTAAAAGCTGATAGAGCAGGAACACTCCCACCCTTCAGCAGAGATAGCAGACCCTCCTGAAACACAGAGAATGGCACTCTGTCTCCACCGTTACTATCAAACTGCAGAGCTAGGAAAATCATTACATTTCCCCACACCTTCATGTCCTGAGCAACACTGTCAGCCTTGGCTATTTGGGCCATACGCTCATTCAGCCTGGGACTTTTTTGTCCGAGGTGTTTGTACAACGCCTGACACACTGGGATCTCTAGGCAGTCTCACAACAGAGAAACCGATAACAGCCATCATCGTGCCCAAAGCCTGCCAGGGCAGCTGCTGGGGCTGCATCCAGAAGGCACAGTTGTGTAATGCCTCTGCGTTTAAGTGTTATGACTTGAAATTTCCATTCAGAGCACATTAGACACTACACAGGGGGGAGAACAAGAAGTACCAAGTTAGACTACACTTGGAAGCTCCTCAGTAGGACACAGAGCTAAGTCTGAACTTTCACCCTCCCTCTGAGCTCATGACTTCTGAGTGCTTGCCTCCTTACTCCAAATTTTTCTTTCACCTTAGTTCTCACGTGGAGCAGGGGTCATCTGCAGCCACAAGGTTCCTTTTTCACATCTGCATTTACCAAACTCTGCCTTCAGCTAGCTAGAGTATATCCGCACATTGCAATAGAGAATGCTGTCATTTTTCCACATTTCTCTCTTTTTCCCAGGTGGATCCATCCACAGTCCTCAGATTTCACACACCTGGGAAGGCCTCTCTTCACATCCCCCACAAAGGGAAAGTTGTGAAGGCTCTAAAGTTCCCTACCACTTTGGGAGTACCTCTATGCCCAAAAAGGTCTTTCCCCTGGGCTGTTAAAGTGCTGTCAGCAAACTCCTTCCCCAATTCCCTGTTCCTTAGCCCTGATTCAAACAGGGAAGAGGGTCAGCAGCACACAGCTTATTTGGCCTGGTGGTGCAGTCCAGGAGAAAAGCATCAATGACATGTTTGGGACAGAAGAGCTATGAATTTGCTTAATTCTTATGCCAGTGTTACATAGAAGTTGTAGCTAATAAAAAAGCATACAGTAGATGCAGGAAGTGTAATCTCAAGATGAAGGATACTTTGCTTGAAACATTTCCGAGGTGACTGTGAGGAGCAGGATTTAATACAGCCTCAATGCAGAACAGAATGTGGTATATTCTCTCACCATGCCTCCAAGAATCTGGAAGACTTGGGAACAAATAGAGAGGATGAAAAAAGAGTGAAAGAGTCCCTAAACCCCCATAAATCTGCCCCAGAATTGGCACAATAAAAGTATGTTAAAAAAACAACATTGTTTACAAGCAGTGTATGAATGGAAAAGAGGTCAAAAACCATCCCACAGAAAGAGAGGTGTGACAAAATGCCTACCCAGACATGGTCTGTAGGCATGTTTTTGGTCTTGCTGTAATTGTTTAACAGAGAAAAATATGTGAAAACCACCTGATTACTTAATTAGGCAGTAGAAAGATTACTTGGCTCAAAGCTATAACCCTGAGCAGGAGGTAGTTTCCGGTGAAGACAATCTAGTGGAATAGGCCGAGGTCCCTTTGCCTTTTTCAGGGCCTATGACATTCATTTGCAGGACTATTATCCTCAAATTAAATACTTCAGTGATTTTCCCCCCACCCTCACTATCCACAGCAGTGACAGAGCCTGGCAATCATGTGCAACTCTGCAATAACAAACTGGCAAATTCACAATGGAAGTAAACCATTTCAATTAGGAATCAGATTTCATTTTTAAGCATCCAAGAACTTATTTAACCAGAAGCAAAAGAAACCATTTTCACCCAAATTAGGAATCTGCTTACTAAATGAGAAGTAGCATAGGGCTGGTATAAGATACCCCTTATTGCAGAAAATTCTGTGGGATAGTCCACCAACTATTACCCTTGTATTATTGTTAGTTACAAAACAACCCCCCACCACCATCAAAAAAAAGAGAACCAGATAAAAGTTTTAGAGATTAATTTGTCCAAACATCAGTTTCAGTTGTGCTTGTACAACTCCAATGGTGCCAACGGATAGCTCAGGGACATGATGTAGAGCAGGATTCAGACTACCCGGTGTAGTAATCATCTCTTAAAGGCCTAACACATGCACACCTCACTGGTAGGACAAATTTCAGGACTAGAGCATCACTACAGGAAGGAAAGGCAGAAATAAACATGGAGATTCGCCTGTCCTCTAGCGGATAGGTCTATGAGTCTCACATACGGGAAAGGATGGCTTTGTTGAACATCAGGTTAAAAACAGAGATGGAAAAACTGGCAGCAATATCATGTTAGAAATTTACTAAAGACCACTTTAAAAGGGAGAGGGGGACAAACAATTTTTTTCTTGAGCAAATATCAGAAGGACCCAAAGAGAATATCTGATGGTTCGTGGGCATCTCTTGGACAAACAGTTCAGTGGGACAAGTGCCTACAACATGCTGAGAGCAGCTTTTTATTTTAGGTGGAGGAAGATGCTAAGGCTTGACTATGCATTCTGTCCAATTCCAATTAATTGGCGAGTGACAAATTGAGAGATAATTTGAATGAAGTAACAGAGTTCAGTATTCTAAGAAAAAGGAAACATGAGAGCAGCAGAAAAGGAATAATAGATCTCAGGAGAACAGACTTCACCAGCTAAGTGGCTGGTAGAGTCTTCTAGGAAGATAATTGGGGGCTGTTAGTAAAGTATACTGTATTGAATGTGCAGTAGCAAACCACAAGATTCAAAAGAAAGGTCTTGACGCAACCTCTGAGCCTGCAATGCTGAGTTCCGGACTGACCAGAATATCAAAAAGGGCTTGTGCAAATAATGAAAGCAAAAGCACATAACTAAGGATGAGTGAAGTGGAATAGATAAAGCACATGGGAATAAAAATTAATGTCAAGTGACAAGGCATATAAAGGCAATAAGAAATAAATTAGAATAGTAAAAGTGGTGCCTTTCCAAGCAGGAGTGGAGAAGAGCCCACAGAGATGTAAAGTATATGATAACATGCTTCTTTCTGTATTCACAAAAAAAATGTTAACTATGACTTAGTATCAACAAGGAAATAGCAAGGTAGGCCACGGTGTAGAAAACACGGGTTAAAAATATTTCAATAAATTCAGGATGTTTGAACCATCGGAGTCTGAGGAAATCCTCCCTCGCATGATAAGCAGCTAGCTACCGTAATCTGAGAGCCTTGAGTGATCACCTTGAATGGCTGGTAGATAGAAGAACACAGTACTACTCTTTAAAAAGGATGGAGGAATTACAGACCTGTCAGCAAAACAGGGATCTCTGAAAAACAGAAACTAAACTGGTGAAAGAGGGCTTGAAGGGTAGTGGAGAAAGACGTTATGAAAGCATGAAAGAGAGATTCTGACTATGTCAAGAGAAGCATGGCGCTCTAAGACGAAAGGAAGAGAGGTTAAGGGAGGAACGATGATGTTGTGGGAGGAGGATGCCTTGTGAGACACAAAAATGCCAGGAATGACAGAGAATTCGAGAGGATGGGTAGGGAAAGACAGCCAGCAGACGCACATTCCTGGGGAGGCAATATTTTTGGAAACCTCATTTAGCTATTCACGCAATCTTTCCTTCTCTTTCTCTCACATGCAGAAAAACACACACATGGTGCACACGCAGAAAAAAATTATCCAACCTACTTATTTGTTAACAAATACACATGGATAATCTCATATATCACAAGGGTCCCAGAAAATGTCTTAGTGATATTCTTTATCTAATCCGGTTTTTGTCAGAGGGCGATAGCAACACAGGATATCTTAAAGCATCGAACTTCGAAGCTGGTCTCCCTGGGCATACCATATGGTCAAAGGAGAGAGAGAGGTTCTTCCAAGAGGAAACTGAGAGCAAGAACCTGATTTACATGTCCAGAATCACGCTGTGTAGCAGGTTTTCTCTCTGGACTACTCAGCCTAG
This sequence comes from Chroicocephalus ridibundus, assembly GCF_963924245.1. Lineage (NCBI taxonomy): Eukaryota > Metazoa > Chordata > Aves > Charadriiformes > Laridae > Chroicocephalus > Chroicocephalus ridibundus. The sequence goes on from NC_086284.1 coordinate 103,341,355, forward strand.
GAGCCAGCCTTCTGAATTAGATACCTAAAATTAGTGCAAGTATGAACTAATGTGTTTCAATAGAACAAAGTAAGTGATTGCTTTCAGAACACACTTGGAAGTTCAGGTCACTTTTATGTAAAAAAACATACTTACTAAATACAAATATTTTAATTCATCTAGTCTTCCACAGAATTTTTTAAACTTCCACCACAAAACTGAAACCCTCCACAAACTATTTTCCAGTTTTCTACAATCAAAAAATATAACTCAAAAAATTCAGCCAGTCAGATGACAACTAGCCAGTTTGTTTAAGTTTAGGTTGCCAGACCCAGGAAGACTTTTTAGCGCTCAATTTTCCTAATGGAAGAGATGAAAATGTAATTAAACCCAGATATTTTTACCAAGGAAATTTCCATTTAGCTAACATTACAGTCTTCATTTAGAAAGACATTTTTAGTTAAAAATTCCACTGAAAAGACATTCTAAAGAGATTTCTACTGCAGGCAATGGTGCAATATAAATATCTAGACTGGAGAGGGGAGAAAGAAGTAGATGCTTTGACTTGGCAATGTACCTAAACACGAGCAAACTCTGACCATACAAGTAGTTCTGCTGAGAAGACACACTGCAGGACATTGTAGTTGTTACACTAGACAATCAAAACATAAGCACAAACATCTTTGTATTTGCTGTACTTGGAAACTGCCAGTTCTCATGTTTAAAATGCTGGTTTGGCTTAGAATTGCAGGCTAGCTTATCTGGTGGCCAGTTACTCATCTAAGATGCTGAATCTTCTCTAAGACCTGAGAAAAGGAAAATCACAGATTTATGCCGTCACTTAGTGACACACTTTCTCAAGACAGACTAATCTGCTGAATGAATGTGGAGCCTTCTGTAAAAAACGAACATTTATTTTATTAGATAGACAAATCCAGCTAATGTTTGGAGAGTATTAAGAAGGTAGGTTAATTGCTTTGCAACGGGAATTAGTAACCAATTCATTGGTGAAAAAATAATTTTATTGTCAAGAAGAGCAACCAAATTAGGATAATTCACACCATTTTCATTAGTAGAGATGTTTTCAGTCTGAATAGAGATGTTTTTGTAGCTAGTAAGAACATCATGAGCATATAAAGAAGCAAAGTTTCAGCAGTTCTAACTTGAGTTCTGGAATAATAAAAGCTGAATAGCTACTTGATTAAAGATATTCTTTAGACTTATGTTAGTCCCATCATTCTGTGTTCTGCTGTATTTCACATGGACTATGGCTACCGCAGGCAGAAAGGCCAGTCTAGATCTGGATTTCTGGATTAACGAGTAGAACGAAAGAGAAGAAAATACTTCAGAGTTGGTCATCGCTGTTTGTTAATGTCAGCACACAGGCTTGGGGGTGTTGCAGAAAATGCACATTGTATTTCCCTCTATGAAAGATGCATTCTCATTTATTTATATTGGATATTAACACATGTCCATCCAGTTATGATGTAGTCAGGGCTGTGGGTGTATAACAACACGCTAAGGTATCCTGAAGACTCACAAATCAATCTGAAGTTGATGAGAGCCTTGTGCTTCTCTAAACAAGGTTACCAATATGGTGCCTACCTGCAAAGGTACCTGGACATACAGCACTCAACACTGCAGCTACTGCATGTCTGGGTGCTGGGCTCCGTGGTAGGATTCCCAGCACTGAGCTAGGCAGCCAGGCTCGTTATAGTGTGCCTAGGGATCTGCCCATACAAAGGGATTCACAAAAGGCCTTTCAATAGGCAACAGATGCTTCAGATGGCTCAAAGGAAATGCCAAGGACATACATTCAAATCCTCCGTCCACCCCAAGGCTCAGCTGCCTTTTTCTGGGCTGTATGAAGTACTTGCCTCTGTGCCACTCCACTCTTTGAACCCTTCCCTGTTCTGAAGCACCTCAGTAAATTCTTTCAGAAAGAGCAGGGCTATGCCACTCCTGTCTTGCATGGGGTCCCACTGCCATCCCAGCCAGTAAGAGGAACTGATGGAGCATTCTTCAAGGGCTCTGGGACCAGTTGCCTTTTCTGGTGAGATTCAGACCTCTCTCTCCCACATAAGCGTACAAACTACCAGGCTAGTTTCCCCCGCCGTGTGGGTTGGCCTCTCATGGGATAAATAAATAAAATAATTGGTTCAGGTACAGCCCTGTCCCACAGCAGAGCACTAGATCTGGTGTGGAGCCCTCTCCTTCCAACCTGTGAGGGCTCCCCTTGCTCCCAGCTCTCTAAAGGATGTGGTATAGGCCTTCTAACAGTCAAAAAGCAAGCCACCCCTGACACTCTGCCACTGAAAGGTAGGGGTTTCAATAGCAGAGAGAAAACCAGGGAGGAAAATTATTCAGGTTGCTCAATGACTATTGACAATCAGACTCTTGAAGGCACCTCAGGTGGGGTGACCAAGTTCATCAGCCACATCTGAGACAGCCTAAAGAGTTTCACTCATAAAAAAAAATAGGCGAATTAAGGAACCCAAAGGCTAGAAAACACAGAGGAAGAAATAATCCACCAAGGCCAACAGGCTAGCATCAAATGGAAGAAACTTCTTGAAATATATTTTAGGGTGAGTTACAAAATTTGAAAGGCTTCCAAAATGCAGAATATCATTATAAATTTATCTTGTAAAACAGAAACCAAGAAGAAAATCTGACACACAGGACTCTGACCCCAGAAATCACGCTTCCAGGAGGTAGGCTGCCTGGTGAAATCTGTGCTTAGGCGGGTTCTTTTTTCATCTGCGTGGCTTTTCTGCAGACACTCTGTTGAAGGTAGATCAGAGCAACAGGATCAGCAAATGGCTGTCCAGGAAGACGCCTTCTGAAGAGAGGCAGGAAGGAGGAACAGCACAGATGGAGCCCTCAGAAAGTGGGTGTCTAGATAGGTGTAGTATCTAGGGAGAATGAGGATGAAGAGCCTAGATACAGCTAGACTGCAAGGGTAGCTGGACTGATACAAAGAGACATCCCACGGTGTCTGGGATACGGCTCAGAAACAGTGCTGGATACCACTCAGATTGACACAACCAGTCCAGAGGGGTCTAAAGGAACAGGCTGGTGAGTGCCCACCCAAAGGTGCCTCTCTGTGCCTGCAGATCAGCATACAGCAAAACCACTGATACTCTGGCTCAGATTTCTGCTAAATTTCTGTCTCCACATGAACTCCTTAGCACAAAAGCGAATATTAGGTGATGCACTATTAGGCAGGCACTGATGGTTTCTTTGCCATTCAAGAAAAACTCTGAACTGACCGAGGTTAACTGGAAGTAAGACAATGAAGAGGTCTTATTGCCATCCAAGGCATTTTTAGAATTGCTTTCAGATATTACTGCAGACAAAGTTGATTTCTAAATCTTTAAACTATTAAGAAAATCTCATCAAGCCAGAAACATCAGACAAACAGAAAAGCTGTGATTTAGCATCTTGAGTAAGATTGACTTGATGTCTGAATCTCTTTCCTACAATGCTATTCTCCTAGCTCTTTACTTCCTCAGCCTGCATCTCGGAGAGCAGAAAAACAGCCTCTGACTGCAAACAAAAAAAAAAAAACCCTACCACTGCAGCACTGGTTCTTTCCATGCTGGAGGACACATCACAGCTCTGAAAACTAGGTTAACGACTGTGTGCGCTTTTCGCATGAAGCAAGGCTATGCCAAAGGGGAAATAATCAATAGAATTGGTTTCTGTCCTTGTAAACGGCTGATAATTCAGTATTAAAGCCTGATTCTGCTCTCACAAAATGAAGGAGCAAACCTCTATCTGTTTGCATGAAGTGAGAGGAAACCTTGAGAACGCAGTGAGGCTTATGTACTAGTGTGCACTGAACCAGTGAAGTGGACCCAGCAAACAAGTTGAGAAAAGTAAAGCTGCATTCAGGATTGGATTGGATTGCTTGCCCTCATTTTTACTTAGAGAGGCACAAAGAATACCCAGAGGATTAGCCAGTTTGATGGTTAAAAGCTCCAATGCCCTGCCAATGCTAGTTCTCCCACTGTTACTGTCTCTGCCCGCAGTCTAACGATGCGAGATTTCCTCAAGTATGCTACTGTAGACACAACCGCAGTGTAAATAGTTGGGCTACTGCTCCTCTGGGAAAGCCAGCCATGCCAAGAACTGCCAAACAGCAGCAGCAACCAAGGTGGACGGCTCTCTGCTCCTTCTTGTTCACAGCAGTGATGGACAAGGTGCAGAGGATTAAAAAGGTCTGTTACAGGGCTCACATTGTTGTAAGCAAACATTTTCCTCTCATTTAAAATAACTGAAACAACCAAAAAGGAAATTAAAAGAAATCCAAATAACTGTATTAACACAATATAAGCACCTCACACTTAAAAATCATACATAAGTACGTATATAATTCCAGCAACCACAGGAACAGAGGAGAATTAGCTTTTGGGTAGCCAGACTCTCTCTTCTCTCCTGTTCCTTCTACTCTTCAGCCTCTCCAGAAGATGTAGCAATCCTAAAAGGATAGACTGAGGCTGATTACAGAGAAAGGGTGTATGAGACAGATGGAGACTCATCTACCTTCAAATCAGCCTCTTACCATAAAGACCCTTCTCAGCATTGCTTGAAGTTTCAGCTTTTCTCACATTTAAAAGTTTGTTGTTAGCAGAAACTTCTCCCTGCCCTGTTCTGCAGAGCAGCAGTTTTGCCTTTCCATTCAGCAGTCTTGGAAAGTACCAGGTTAAGCATTCTAGAAGCTGGAGTTGCCCATGGAGCCATAGACCAAAACCCCCTCTGGCTCAGATTTCTCCTAAATTTCTATCTCCACATGAAATCCTCAGCACAAAAGCGAATATTTGGTGATGCACTATTAGACAGGCACTAGTGGTTTCTTTGCCATTTAAGAAAAACTCTGTTTACAGATGCGACAGAAGATAAATGACCTGGTTTCAGTTTCCAAGAAGGCTCCTTTATACATCTGCAGTAGTCTAATAGGGGCTTAAGTATAGTTTATACCAACCAGTTTCCACCAGATGACACAGAAGCGTTAATATACATGAGAAGCAGGTCTCCCCCTCTATTTTTTTATTTGCACAAGAAAATTATTACTTTTATGTTTGCATGCAGTAAATGCAAAGGATCATAATGTAAATAGACAGGGCAGTAGGAAAGTACTTAGGGAAGATGTAGCAAATTTATTGTTTGCAGTGATTCTGCTAAGTTCAAAACCAGACCTAGCAATTAATTTGCTTTGATAGAATCATGTTTTTCGTTACACTGTTCCACATATTTAATTATGTACTAATCCACCTCCAAGAAATCAGAGTAAGCTAAACTAGAGAACCATTACCTAAAAACATGACCAGGAGCCAAGCATTTGAAAATCACTTATTGATACAAAACATAAGGCAGACTTCCAGCCCAAGCAGTCCCTTGGGTTTAATCTTAAGATCTATAATGAAAAATCTCTTCTCTTTACCACTGTAGTCTTTCATCTCTTCCCAGGAGGGAGCAACCGTCTTCCCAAACACTCCCTTGTGGTCCTAATTGTCAAAAGGGAGTCTTTCTGTTACTGCAGCACTGTAAGGCTAATGAATTTACTGAAGTAAAGACTGTTACTAACAAAGACCAACCACTTTACTACAGTAGTGTACTGGTTCCCGGCAATGTGTTCTGGGCAAATTACCTCTAGTCAAACCAGCATCACTGAAAAATTACTGGTTAGTTTTCATAAAGGCAGTTTGTCGCTACCTCACTGTTCAGTTAAAAAAGTTTCATATAGGGAAGATTGTTGCTCCTCACCTGCAACTGAATACAGACTGTTGCCCAAATCAGGGCTGGGAGATTCATTAGGAAATCGGCACACTTTCAGAGAAGTAGAAGACCTTTCTCTGGCAGGTAGGATGGAGTGGATTTTGGCTTACCTGCTATTTGTCTCAAGCTGTGGACAGGGTGGGGTGCTGGGGTAAGGCTAAGTTGGTCCTGACATCGTCAGGATGGCGAGGAGATGTGACCTCCAACTATATAATTTTTAGTTGTTGCAAACCCAGCTGTTGACCCAATTACCTTGGCAAAACTGGACGTCTCCCAGGATTGCTTGTTTCTCTTGGTGGGGGAAAGAAGCTTGCTTCTGTAACACCTAGCACAGTTACAACCAGCCATATTTAGATAGACCTCAAATGAAACGTTTGATGTTCTGCAGCATTCCCTTAGGGTTGGGATTTTTCTCGTCCAAGATGGTTTGGTCAAAAGCCATACATTTGCAAAGCCTAATAGTCAATCCCAAGCTTGCTTTCTCAGGAACTAAAACATTTTGGATGGAAATTGCAAATGTGTGTGCCATCAGGACAGTATTTTCTGTCCTGCAAGCCTCTCTGAGCACAGCAAGTGTTGCCCTAGGCCAGAAGCCAGCCAGGAAACTGGACAGTTCAAGACATTAGCCTCTTCAGCAAACTCAAAGGCAGTTCTCAGCACTGGCTGAGACCACAAGGGAGACAAGAGGTGAGGCTTTACAGTAACAAAGTGGAAGTGGAAAAGAGGTTGTCTCAATCTTTAAGGCTTCCAAAAACCTGCAGAGGCCATTGACTAGACTTTGTATGACTGTAGTTAGTTAGAAAAAAAGAGCATGACTTATGGGTATACTCATGCTATGACTTTGTGCTTTAATAACTTGAAAAACTAATGAATGAAGCTTTCAGGACTGAGTCTTTCCCATGTTGGTGAAAGAGAAAACATTTAGCACTGATCAAGAATACCAGCTTTTGTGGTACACAAAGGCCATTTGCTTGCGGTTTTGCCCTCATCTTGATCATAGCAAATAATTTTAAATCAGTTCTGCAGGCACAAATACTTCAAACCAAACCAGTTTGTGATAGGACACAACACAGTTACTGATGAGAAGACCGCACTGTCACAGTTTAACTATGTCCAGTCACCTGAAGTTCAGCATAGGACTAATTCTCCTAAACAAACACATTTTTTCAGAGCACCTTGGTGACTCAGGTTCCTAACTCATTTCCACCCAGGACGAAAGATGTGTAAATGCAACAGGGCACATGCATTTCAGGGTCAGATCCCCAGAAGGGACTTACACATTGTGACGCTGAGTGCTGAGCTGCTAAGTCACTGAATGGAAGCCATGATGTTGGTGTTAGCACCGAGGCCTTCAGGGAAGAGCTGCTTCAATACCCACAGAAATAAATAACACAAGCAAGGAGCTGTCTAGGACAGCCACTGGTGGAGTTCCAAGGACTAGCAGGTTCCTTAAATCCTACCCACCCCTAGAAACGTACCACTTTACAGAGAGCGGCAATGGGGCATCTCTCTCCCTGCGGAAGTCAGAGCCCTAAATCCTCTCCTCATATTTGGTGCTTACATTCATCCATCTGTAACAAAAAAGAAAAAAAATCTGCCAAGAAAGGAAGCACCCACGTCCCATTTTCACCCAATAGTTGTTTTATTATTGCACTCCTCCAGGCCACGGAGTTCGTACCCACTTAAAGTGGAGTCTAGGATCTCCATTTTAGGCTTAGGTAGCTAATATTCCCATTATACGGCTGTATCTAACTCTTGGTACTAAAATAGCTTTAAAATCTGGACCTTAAGATCCCAAGTTACTCCGAAGTCAACACAACTACGATTCCTACATCCTCTTTGAAGATAGTTACAGGGTCCAAGGTCTTCTGAGGTGAAATTCTTTGAACTGAAATGAAAATATTTAGTCCATGATAAATATCTGGACTTCCCCTCCGATCAGCATATACCTCCAGGGATACCTTCAGGTATTCCATCCTATTCTAAAGTATTTTTGAAGGAATGATTCATAATTTTGGTTTGCTTTATAGCAAGGATAAGTACATAGCTCTTAAATGTTTGCAGAGCTGCTGAGCAGCATCTGGGAGGCTGAAGAGACTTAAAAAGAAATCCGTTTTCTAACAGGATTGTCTGAACTAAGGTGCAGTCAGACTTGTCAACCCACAACTGCTGAATTAGACATATCTGATAACTGCACCATGGTAGAGTCTAACTCAATGGCAATGGGATTTGGAAGGTGACATTCTGGTTCTTGTGATTCTGTGCTGTCTGGCAATCAGTGTCAAAGGAAGCAGAACTGGAGTGTTTTCTCTGAGCTGCTTGTATTTGCTGATAGCCCAGATATAGGAAAGAGAGGCGTCAAAGAGCAAGGAAGGCCAAAATCCCCCCATCCACAGCCACACACACATTTGGAATGCAGCTCAGCAGGGAGGCTCCCAAAATCATTGTTGGAAGAACAAAGGCAAGTTTTAGATGACAGACATTTCAAACAACAGAAAAGTTTGAGGAGACCAATAAGAATAACAATTAGAATGGGAAAGGATTAAGTGGCCAACAGAAAACAACAAAAGGAAAATTAACATCTTTTCAAAAATCACAAAGCAACTTCAAAAGCAGGGTAAGAACAATGAAAACCCCAAATTATGCACAGTTTAGCAGCAAAGCTCACAAAGAAATTAAGTGACTCCTGCAGAGAAAGGGTGTGGGGAGATCTTATAAATTTACCAAATTCCAAACAGGATAAAAAAAATAAAATTCTCACACACATAGCCTGGTAGGCAGCCAGTACCACTCGGTGCCATGATTTTTGAAGGCCAAATTCTAAAATGCATTGCTAATGCTAATAGTTTTGCAAAGGGGAAAGGTAGAAAATGAAATTATATTAACAAAGTCCAACTGGGGTTAGTAGGAACTGCCAACTGGTGACACAGCACAACGTGTCTGTGATAACACCTCACTTTTGTGCACCCATCCCCTAGTAAATCTTTAATTGGGATGCAAGTTTTTATGACAGGCACTAAACTCAGATGGAATTCTGTCTGTTGTTTGTTTTGAAATGTTCAGCCAAAATCATTGTGCTGTTTTCCCAGAATGAGATTTGGAGTTGATAAATTATCTCACCACTTAAAGCAAAAGCTTTCCTCTGAAGAGCTTTACTACTCCCATACCATCGGAGAGGATGTTAAAATTTAGCAGAAGCCTAAAACTTAGCCTATCTGTGTTACAGCTTTAACCTTCTGCCATAAAAGTCCAAGTGAACTTAATTATAAATCTTAGAGAAACCACACTTCGCACATCCTTAGCAGAGACTTCCTCAATTTCAGCAGTTAATGATTCTGCCAGTTCTTTCCGAACCTTTCTTCTTCTCTGAACCTGTTCCTTCCACAGCTCCTAGTGTGGTTCAGGCTATAGATACAACCAGGGAAAACCTGCAAAGTCTGCTTTTTGGCTTTTCCAGGCTGGCATGAGGCCGGGCACCAGACCTGAGAGCGGGAAACTGCTTTGCTACACTCTGATGCTGCCCCTGATGGCATCCAACAGTAGAGTGACTCAGACACTGAAAAGAGGAAAAGGATTCAGGAGAAGAAAAAAAATATTGAAATTCAGAGATAACATGAGAGAAATTGTGGTGGAGAGTTAGAGGAAAGGACTGGAGCACATCGAGAAAGGAGCTCCTTGGATTAGGAGCTGGAGACAGCATGGGAAGGGGACCACAAGGCAAAAAACATGTGACTGGCAGCCACAAGGACAGGGTACTGGCACTGCTTAGGGGCAGGAGCTGGAGCCACGGAAGGAAACAGAGAACAGTTGAAGGGGAGACACAAAAATGGATGTGAAGCTTAGAGGCGAGGAAACAGACACTGTCAGCAAATGACAAGGGACATTAGAAGGGGGAGCAGCTGGTGGGAAAAAGAGGTTAAAGAAAGAGGAAAAAATGGGAGTCAGATCTTACTAGTGTCTTGGCATAAACAACATTGAGAAACATTGGCCTGTTCAGGCAAAGAAACTGAGATAAGAAGTCAGGGAGGAGGGGTCTGGGAACAGGAGAAGACCAAGACTGAAGGAGAAGCCCAAGGAAGAAGACTACGATGTATAAAAATCAGGTATGTAAGACAGGGTTGTAGCATGGAAGCAGGGCACAAATAAAAATCATAGGAGAAGAGAGAGATATCAGACAGAGAACTGGACTACGCTGTGCATCAAAAGTAATTCCTGAGGGAAGAGAAAAGAATTACAAATTTGCCAAATGAGGAGGACAAGCAGGGCCACAGAACCAAGTCAAATCCCTTGAGAAGGAGGGACTGGGGCAGGGAAGAAGGATGGGTCAGTGAGGAGAAGACACAAGGAAGAACAAGGGAAAGGCGGGCAACACGAAGCAACGCCGAAGGGCTGTCATGTAGCTGAGCAGAACTGAAGGTGCTCGTAGCCCACCTTCCCAGTGCATCTGTGAGACACATTGCTGTTGGTTCAGGCTGGGAATAGCAGCTGCCTATCACTCTTAGTTAGTGTAAGTGCCTGCACATGCTGGAAAGATAACCTGCATAACTAAGTGTCCCAGCCTTAGCATTCAGAGGGCTGGACCCAGGACCAATTTCCTTTTTCTTCCAAGCAACCAAAGAATTTGCACGCAAAATGGCTGCATTCAAAACTCGCGGCATTTTTGTAGAACCCTCATTTACGTCTCTCATATCTATATGCTTAGATAACAGCTTTTAACAACACAATCACATGCCAGTTTTCTTTCAGCCCCATGCCTCAATCCACACGTGGAATGGGCCACACTCCCTTAACAAACACCTATTCACTCGTTTGTTTTCCCATAACCGCTCAGCATTGGCAAACATTATCTACAGCACACAATTCAAATTGTCTCTGAAGAAATTCATTACCTCTCACCCTAAATTTCCTTCAGCTTATATCCTTAAATATATGCTTATTCACTTCCTTACCGATTTCCTTTTCTGTGGCATTCACAGTGTTAGAATTTCCAAGGCCTAAAGACTCAATAGTTTCTTCAGGAGCCCAAGAATGCAGACAGACGTTTAAATAGAGTTTTAAATAATTAGGACCAGCATTGCTGGGAGTGTTTGGTATAATGCCCTACATATTTGTCTGTATTTGAATAAACACCTTTGAAAATCTGGATCTCTGTGCTTGCACAACTTCAATTCATTTATTTTCACAACACTTCCCGGAGGGCAGGGCAGACAATATTATTCCCTCGTTAGGAAATTGAAGCAATGAAAGTGTCTGGTCAGAGTGGGTGCCCAATTTGAAACAGGCAGGAATTGCTTTCTGTAGCATACTACTGGCAGCAGTTCTGCATGCGCCTCAAATGAGCCCCTAGGCTTGCAAGTAATTCAGGAAATTAGGAACACACCATTCATGACCACCTGTGGCTGCATGAACGATTGTCCCAGGATCACACAGAGGCTTTGTGGCAGAGTAGGCCAGCAGTAAGGCTTTTCTTTATCAGGAAGGGTCCTTCCACCGCCAGCAAGCCCATGTTTTGTACCTTAACACATTCCTACTTCAGCAACAAGAAACGAGACTCCAGGCAGCAGCCTCCTTCACGGCACTATGATTCACCTCTGGAGGAATAATCCTACCCTACAGACTATCCTGGTAAAAACTCTGTGTAATCCCACTGTACATTTGACGAGGTAGCGCAAGCAGTGCTGAATCTGCCGTTGTCTAACATCTGAGTGAACAGCACTTTATTCAGCTTTAATCAGCATTTGTTTCAGAGCCATGCACCTTAGAGACTGGACATAGGATGAAGATCCTGGGCAGCTGGTTCTGTTGCCAGCTATACCACCAGCCTGCAGGGCAACCGCAGCTAGGTTATCTACTTTCCCAGGTCTCCCTTTCCTCTTTTGTAAAATCGGGACATTAATATTGACAACACTTCTAAAGCATTTTGAGAACTATTGATGAAAGGCACCATTTTAGAGTTAGGCATTATTACTGTCATTGCACATAGCAGGTTTGATGTGTAATCCATACATACATGTATTTTAAGTGGCTGCTGAGCAGCTGGAGGCGACACACCAGGCTAAACAAACCACTGCTCTGGTACATCCTAGATTCACGTCTTCAGGCAGCTCATCATAATGATTCCATGGGCTGAGGACACAATCCCAAACTGAGTATAACTATCATATTATAAAGACAAAAGAATTGACTTAAAACAGCAACAGCTGATGGAAGGACATAAAACAACGCAAGAAAAATCAGTGGATCGTCCTCCCTATGGCAGTTTTGTTACTAACCCACTACTAACCTGAAATTTACACCATTGTTGAAATTCCCCATGACTTGTTCACAGTCAGCAGAGAAGCTGTGTGCATAACTGATCTAGATGTCAACATAGCTTTTCCACAGTTGTTTTATGCAACACATCTAAGCCAACAAGTCTGGTGTACAAAGGGAGAAGAACAAGCTCTCTGAGTGAATAGAAAACTACTGTAAGCCTTTGGGTTCAGAACCTTTTTCTTTGATTACCATGCCATTAAACTGACATCGGAATGATGCTTGAACGGCACTTGAACTTTGTACCCAATTGCATCAAAAATTGAGATTTGCTCTTGATCACCTTTTTGAAGTGCAAAGCATCTTCAGAGAGCTTGCCTCTCACCCATGTAGTTTGCATTGTGTCATATTGTTACAGATTGGCCAGAAATGGAATTAGCTGCAAGTTTAAACATCAGGAGCAATTTAATAAAGGCCTTCCATTCTGATACTTTGTTTGAAAACTGCAGTATGAGTATGCACAAGTATGTATGATGATATGGCCACGCTTTAGGTAGCGAACTAATGGCATTTTTCTAACTTATTACTCTCCTTGAGAAAAACTGTTATTTTCTAGATAAGAATGATATTAAAAAATCATTCTGGTTGATGAGATTTAAAAGCAGGATTACGGAAAGAATGAAAAACTCCATTCAATTGGAGAAAATAATTCGCTACTCAACAGATTTGTGCTTTGCTGCTGATCAGAAGATAATAATACCCACAATAATACCCATGTTACCGAGCACCATAATACCATACAAGAGCAACAAGCACACACTTGATGAGATTACAGTTCCATACATTTGGAACTAGTAAAAAGAAATACTTCTCAAAGAGACCCAGAGCCAGTCTGGGGAATTTTCTGCAACAGAAAGTCATTGTGATAAAAGTACAGCCATCTTTTTGAAAAGAACAGGATCATTTTCTGGACATTAAGCAGCTACGCTGGTGAAGATAAGGAGAAATAGAAACACATTCTTTCCAAGGCCAGCTTTATTTTTTCAGTCTTGTCTGTGGCCTTCAGTGAAAAGAGGCAGCTCCAGAAATAAAGCACTGGTCTGCTGCGGTAGTTAAATACATATTCATGTCTCTAAGTAACCTGCTTTAAAATTTCCATTGCCTGAACTTGGCAGAGAGCAAGCCTAGGGCAGGATTCAGGCCTCTAGAAAAGCTTTAGGTCAAGCGTGAATCAGAGGTAAAATGTTTATGGAGTTCAGGGACTGCAAATCCCATAAGCAGTCGGATGAGAGTTCATGTAAATGTTAAATCTCATGGGATCATCTCTCTTTTAAGCTTGGTGCCATCTTGGGCTGTAATGGCATGTGAAAACAGCTTTAAAAGAAAAATTCTGAATACAATGCAACCCAAAAGCCAGAGAGCCAAGTCTGGCACCAGGGACTGTTATCCAGCTCAACACTGCTGCAAACAGCTGATTAGCAATAGCATTGATATTTAACTGATAGCAAATAGCATTGAACTGATAGCAAATAGCATTCAGATCAGAGGAGCAAGGCTGGGCTTAGCTCTGCTGCCAGAGAAGGCCAGTTCACTTTGGCCAGACAAAAGGAGGAGGAGCAAGGGGACACTGAAAGTGCGAAATTTGCACACATTCACCTCAGCAACTGCAATACAATTAGAGCACCACACTCTGCATATAGACGACCAGAGATTTGTCACCCCTGAGCTCAAGACCACACCTAGACAGAATATAAGAGTTAGCCTTGCACCCTGAACACAGCTCCCTGAACTCCTCCCCCCTCGGCCACCCCACTGCTTGGAATAAAAGCAAACAGAAAGCTCAGCGTGGAGGTTTCCCACCTGCGGGTGCGGTGCCAAAGCTCCCTGAAAAGGGCAACCATCCCCTGCAAATTGGCCAGCACTTCTCAGAGCCTACAGACCCTCCCCTCCACACCTGGTTTTCGTGATCCGGTTCAGTCATCAAGATGTGTCCAAGAGTGAGCGCCAAGGAGGGACACACATGCTGTGCCGCCCCTAGTAACTGTATTTCCATCCCAGCGAGGATTTCTGTCATATCACAGAGAGAGAGAGATTTACAGTTTTCTTTTTGTAGGCAAACACATCTATTTCTTAGCAGCACGAGGCTAATTCCCTGCCTTGCTGCCTGCAGCTAGGCTTTGCCACGTTTTACTACACTGGGCTACCCATTTTAATGCACTGACAGTTTCACTTTCTCTGCGCAGTGTGTGTTTTTGAACTCACTCCGCAGCATGCTGCGAAGCAGACAAGGGAGGAGGGAGTAAAGAAGGAAGGAGGGAATGAGGGAAGGTGGTTCAGCCCCATGGAAATATTGCGCTTCCCTGGAGATTAAGCTTCTGTTTTCTCAATAGTCCCAATAAGGGAATCTAAATGTTTAACAGAGCAAATCTTAAAATAAGAATACACGTACTACATTGTCCCAGCCAAAAACATTACCCCTGCTTAGCAGCAGCCCAGATTCATTGGCATGAGTTCACACCAACTTGCTGGTGGGTGCAGAGAGCAGAATAACTGTGTTGTCTGCCTGCAGCTACTCCACCACTCACGAGCTCCATGAAAACACCTCAAGGGGGTTGCTCTGCATTATTTGCCTGCCACCATAAATGCGGATGGCACTTCGTGAAACAAGGGAAGGTCTGCTTCCTTGAAATACCCATCACGAGACAGAAGACCCCTGCTGATTTCCGCCACAAAACTGCTGGTGTATGGTAGACCCAGTTTCAGTCCACAACCCTGCCCTAAGCACCTTACAGTTTACGGCTCAAGCCTGGGCCACACGGACAAACGCTAGCTACTGAGCTAAAGCCCTCACAGCCCTTTCCATTAGCCCACACCTTGACAAGGAGGTTACCTGGCTGGTTGGACATCCAGAGCACATGGCTAGGCGAGCTCAGAAAAGCATTTAAAAAAAAATATAAAGAAAGCCTCAGCAAGTCCTTCTCCATTCATTTCTACTCGCTGTCTGCATTGACCGAGTCAGACGCAGTCAGTTCCCAGCTCATTTCCTAGGTTCATCTGGTTGAAAGCAATCCAAACTCAACTTGCCCACTGTACCCTCACAGTTCCCACATGCAGTCTACTACATCAAGGAAACATCCTACAGTTTCATGCCAGGGAGTACAGTTTCTGGGAAAGATGCCACCACTTCTTCTAATCAATTGTTTTAAGATGACACTACTTCACCATGGCTGAAAGTGCCACTCTTGGGGACATATGAAAATAATTCCTTCATTTTTAGGTCAAACATTGCCCTACAGCACCGCACAGCCCACATTACAAGAGAAATTGAAGTGAGAAGAGGCCCATTCTGGTATTGCGATGCCCAGAACAGAGCACAGAGCTCCTAGTGTGGTCCCATCTGGAATGTCATTTAATATACAAGTCAATGAGGTTTCGAGTCAAGCGGATTAGCTTAATCCAACTAGTCCTCCCTCCTTGGGGGTAAGGGAGGGGAGCAGTAGTTTAGGTTTCAACCTCAAGTGATACCTCATGCATTTAGAAATACCCCCAGCTAAGAGAGGGGATGTAAGGCCTGAGATTTCTCACACACACACAAAAAAAAAAAAGGGAAGAAAAAAATCCAGCATTAACAAACTATAATCCATTTGCTGTGATAGCTATTTAGCAGGCCATAAAGAAGCAATGAACAGACTAATTCAATTTTGCCTTAGTAAAGGCTCAGCTATAAGGGAAACCTGAGCTTGTTATAGTTTTCCTACTGAACAACGTGAAAAATTCAGACAAGATGGATGCTTCTGAATCCCCTGGGTCTGAGGAGCAGCTTGCAGTACCTGAAGCAGCACCGCTTCCTTTTGGTACGCCCAGTTGGTTAAGCAGTAAACAAGGCACACCTTAACTGCACTAGATCTCTCTGCCTGCTGAGCCTTAAACTGAGCATATTCAAGAAAATTGGGATCAATTACCTCAGACAGCATTCCCAGGAATTAGATCAAACGACACACTGGCCCCTACAGATGGCCAACAAGGAACAGCAGGAGCCAAAATTACCCACCTTGCCCTGCAGCCCCCACCGTTCAATACACAAATAATCCTACCGCAGCAAGGCTCACCTCTGCCACAAAGCTACAAAAAGCCTTTACCCTGGAATCAGTGAAAACACATGGAGGCGGGAAAGCACTGAAAACATTCAGAGGTGGGAAAGCATCTGAGGAATTGACTCCTCCTCAAAGAGACGTCACCTCAGGCAAACTCAACAGGACAAGGAATTGCCAGAGCACATCTTTATCGCGGTGAAAACACCCTTAGGCTGGGAACAAATTTGCTGAGTCAGGCCAAACTCCGAATTTCATGAACTGTCCTTTCGGTGCCCTGCGCCCATGAAAACCAGGCCACATGCTCACAAAAATGTTCTCATGCACACAAGCAGGACTTTAGTTAAACTATTGTAGTAGGCAGGCCTAAAATTAGGCAATTTTTATTTGATGTTAAACATGGCTGAATTTGGGAGTCAAAATGTAGGCTTCTTTCAGGCAGCTGATGTGCTTCTTGATTTCACAGGCTGCAAAGGGTGACCAGGAAAATACCAGAACTAAAAGAATTTTTCATTAAAGAATCCAGTTCTTATAATGGTACCTGCCTGCAGTTTCTCAGTTGCTGAGCACAAATGAGGTAATAACTCAGTGAATTGTGCACATATAATCAGCCATCTAATTGTGCGTGCAACTGCCAGGCTGGAATATGCAAATCCACCTGCAAAATGAATACGTGCATTTTGAAAAGTGAGCTTTAAAAGGCCTATGGTGACAGGCAGGCAGCAAGGTCTAGTTCCAAATGTCTTCTGCGACCTTATCATGAAAATAAATGGCACTCAGTTAAGTTCTCAATCCACTTCTGACCATTGACTTTGAGGTGACTTTTCCTAGCTACCAAGCTGCCTTCTCTACAGTCATCCTTCATACTGCTGTGAGACCATATATAAACTTCAGGAAGGTTCTTCATCAAGGTAAAATGCACCAGCTCTGCTCCATCTCCTGGAACAGTTCAGAAAGCCAGTCCCCTCATTTCAGTCGTAAAACAGCTGACAGTAATTGCTTGTTCTGTCTTGCTTCCAAGCAAATGAGAACAAGGACCTAAGGAACAATAGAGTAGAAACGACACTTGTGAAACAAGCATGTTGTAAGTCCTAGATAATCAACTATGACAAATGCATTCATAAATGTATAATTGTTACATGAAGCGGGGGGGGGGGAGGGCGGGGGAGGGGGCGAAGCTGGAGAGGTACTGTGCTCAGACTCACAAATTATTGAAATTAGAGAGGGAAAAGAAACAAGCCACCTGGGGCCAACACAGAATCATCACCAATGGTGGTTCATTAATAAAAGGCCCCAAGGAAATAACATATGGCTAAATGGGAAAATTCAAAAGGCTATTCGGGCTGGACTAGCATGCAGTTGCATGTTTGGAAAACCAGTCATAATGAAGGCAATGATAAATGACTGTGAGCAAAAAATCAGAAAAGCCAAAATTGGGTTTGAAAAATAAATAGCCCGAAGTATTAAAACAAACCAACTAGAGGTCCTTTCAGGATTTGTCTACATTAGTGCTTCAGTTCAGATCAGGAACATGCTTTTGAAGCAAATCTCTTCATCTTCACTTAATATGCTGTGTTCATGTCTCAGAGCAGACAATCTAGATTCTTCTCAGATGAAACTAGACCAGAAGATGCACTCCGGGAATGCACTGAATGAGCTCCAATTGCTAAGTGGTGGTCACTTTATGGGACCAGGCCAGAACAAATCTAAAATAACAGCCCCTTGAAATTTGTAGAGTGTGCGGGTCCTGCATCCTCATCAGCACCAACCGTTCCACTTTGCAGGCCTGCTCACCCATCAGAAAAGGACCTGGGGATGCTGGTCAACAGCCAGCTGAATATAAGCCAGCAGTGTGCCCAGGTGGCCAAGAATGCCAACAGCATCCTGGCCTGTATCAGGAATAGTGTGGCCAGCCAGACTAGGGAAGTGATCATCTCCCTGTATACAGTGCTGGTGGGGTCCCACCTTGAGTACTGTGTCCAGTTTTGGGATCCTCACTACAGGAAAGACATTGAGGTGCTGGAGCATGTCCAGAGAAGGGCAACAAAGCTGATGAGGGGTCTGGAGAACAAACCTTGTGAGGAGCAGCTGAGGGAACTGGCGTTGTTTAGCCTGGAGAAAAAAGTAGGCTGAGGGGAGACCTTATCGCTCTCTACAGCTACCTGAAAGAAAGAGAGGTGGAGGTCGGTCTCTTCTCCCAAGTAAAAAGAGATAGAACAAGAGGAAATGGCCTCAAGTTGTGCCAGGGAAGGTTTAGATTAGATATTAGGAAAAAATTCTTCACTAAAAGGGTTACCAAGCATTGGAACAGGCTGCCCAGGGAAGTGGTGGAGTCACCATCCCTGGAGGTATTTAAGAGATGGGTAGATGTGGTGCTGAGGGATATGGTTTAGTGGTGGTTTTGTCAGTGTTAGGTTGATGGTTGGACTCGATCTTAAAGGTCCCTTCCAATCTAGACGATTATATGCTTCTATCACCATGTGCTAGGATATACACAGCCTCAGTGTCTCCGAATCTTGAAATGAGAATCTGAAATGGAATCTGCTCCAGGAAATGTGTGAAGTATCGTGGGCACTCACTAGATTGGTGAGGCTTTAGGGAAATAAGCACAGCAAAGACTACATCTCTGAGAAGCTAAGGGATTCCTTTCCATCCATCTTTAGCACTAAAGATGTTGAAGTGATACTTATCCCAAACCTGCATTTTTTAGCTCCTAAACCAGTCTGACTAGGAGATGAATGTGTCAGCATTAGTGGCTTATGCTACAGCACAGAAATGAGTTTTAAAAGTACCCGCTTCCTAGGTTTATCTTCATGAGTCTGGGTGAAATCAGGTCAGGTTCTTACAGAAATAAGTAAACTCATTAAAAACAGTTCCTGTTTCAGCATCTGGGAGAACAGCACGGTTTGGTACCCTTTTTTCAGAAAGCTGAAGAGCTGAGTTAGACACCACTAGGCCTCACAGGTTAAAATAGTTTAAAAAGAGAAAGGTGTCCCCAGAAGATCACTCAGACATTGCTATTTCTCACAAACGTGGTTTCTGTCCTACAAAAATCATGTGTCATCTATTTTCTAGAACATGTTGGTAAAGGCACCGGAGAACCATTTGCCAAAGCTTTGCAGGCACTCTGAAGACTGCCAGCAAAGGCACTGCAGAAGTCACTGCAGCTGTGGGGTGGTTGTGATAGAATCACTGCAGTTTAATGAGGCAGTATTCATCAGCTAATCTTCTGATGCTCTCTATGCCACTCTAACAGAGTGACTTTCACTCAGGTGTCCACGTCCAAAACGATCCTAGGCTGTGAGACCAGGTAATCTCATGCAGCAAAAATGATCTAAAAATCAGAAAGCAATGACATGAAAATCAAGAGTCAATTTTCCTCATGGCCAAAAGTGGTCATCCTAGGTCTGCTGTCTTTAAACACAGGCACCGATGACCTGGAAAGGGAATTAGGCAGGGTGGCAGCAACATTTCCAAACGGTGCACAGTTATTTAGGTTAGTCAGGCAATAAGATTTTCCAGAGGGATGGACAGTAGCTATATGATGCCAAGCAAAGTTTAACACTCATAAATAATGCACAGTGCAGAGAAAAACTGTCTTTCATCGTTGCAGAACGCTGCCAGAACTGCATCAGCGCAGCAAAGGGCTATACGTGCCACTTCAGATGAGCCCAGGGTACCCTGACTCAGGGTTTGAGGGCAGTCAAAGAACTAAGATATTTTGGCTGTAGAAGAAATAGCCTGCAGAACAATGCAGAGAGATTATCATTCTAGCCTCCTACATAAGCGGAGGTGCAGGCACAGCTGGGAAAAGGCACTGGTCACCTCATTTCAAAGTCAGCATCACAGAAGTCACTACTGATCACTGACCTCCTATTGTCCTCTTCCATCTGCCAACTCAGTCAAAATAAGCTAAGTTAATTTAAACAGTTTATACAGTAGGGTTTTGCTGCCACAGTAGACTCACTTTGATTGGAACAGGTTAAGGAGTACTCACACACGCAATTATGCCATCAAATCAGAGACAAAATAAGTTATTTATGCAGTGAGGTGTGAGAAATAACTGGGACAAGCTTGGAGAAGTGCAAAGGTGTAAAGAATACGACATTTAACTGCAGCACCAGAAACAGGGTGGATTGACTGTACCCACAAACTGGAAGGCAATTCCAATGAGGCTATTCAGTTATCTAACACCATTAACTGTAAGTGCATTTAATGCGTTTTAATGTGATGGTAGATAAAATGTTTTGAGTACCGGTATTATGACTCAATCTTTCCAGGCCTAGTGTGGTAAATGTTAAGCTGAGAGGATCCAGAAGAGTAAACTGAGAGCATGTCCTCATTGAAATCCTCCTTGGATATTCTGCAAGGCATTTGTGACTTGTCCCAGCTGTTAGCACCCAAGAGTAAAATGCCTGCAGTCACTAGAAACTACAAAATGCACCCAAGGCTGCTGAGGTAACACTCCTGTCCTCTTGCCACTACACAGGCAGGGACAGGTAGTGGCCCCAGCACTCAGAGATGAAGCTAGGCAAACTTTGTGGTGGCTACAAGGCCTTATCTGCTTAGATCAGCAGCTCATTTCCCATGTATACAGAGGGCTTGGGCTCGTCAGCACTCTGCATTCACGTACACTGCATGGGGCGCTATCTAATAGACATGCAGGCAGCAGTTTGAATTCACTAGGCGCTGTCACAGGAAAGGCATGAGGAAAGAGTTAAAAGTAGATAGACATTGACTATTACATGGTACTCCCGTTTTCACATTCCCAATACTCTCATTCTTTGGCCACAAAAGGACACATGCTTTGGAATTGTTTGTTTGGGGGTGGAGGAAACGGGTGTTATGTTTATCTGTAACCATCGTTCTCATGTGGCGTTGTATGTACTTGTTCTGTCTTATGCACACAAGTAAACAAAGCTTGAAGTTACTTAGGCTGTACTTACGTGGTTGCTTTACTCCAATACAAGTCTATGCTGCCACTGGCTGAGGCCGCTTGGCTCTTGCCTTTACCCTGCAGCACATCAGCACGTTCCTGCTCCCTACCCAAGGCTTTTGTGCACGAAGAAATCAAGTAGCCAAACAGTGATCCAGGTCAGGGAACCAATTCATCTGCAAACAGCTCTTTTTTTTTTTCCTGCTGGGTCGGTTTTCAGATGATCAACCTGGCACAGCATGCAACTGCAGCGGCATTAGTACCACAAGCATTTCAGTGGGAAGGTCAGGGGAATGTGGTGGCCTTTCCAGCATAATCACCTGCTTATCTGTACGCTCATGCTTAAGTTGTCTTGCTGTCAAAAGGAACTTAGGCACATACTTAAAATTGATCTTGTGTCTCAGATGCTCTGTAGAGCTTTTCAGCAGTTTTAAATGCTACCATAAATAAAACTCTGTTCTACTCATAAAATCTCTACAGGACAGTTTCACAAAAGTAAAATTCTCCATGTATGATGATCATTGATATTACGCAATATTTGTATAGCAGCATGAAGTCATAAAATATGGACAAGAGAAAAAAAATTACCTGAGGTCATTTTAGGACTGTAGTTCCAACAGCATACATTCATTTCAGAGCTGATCGAAACTCAGAACTTCTTGTCTCATCAAAGCTTGACATTTTGAAATTGGGTTTTGATCCAAGGATAAAACCAAATATTTCATCAGTTTCTCAATAAATGGACTATCTGGAGGAAAACAAGAATTAAGACCTATCTGGTTTTCAGAGTCAATTTTAGGACTTTGAATTTTCATTTTAAAATATATTCTATTTTATGGAAGTTCTCTTACTTCATATTTTCCTGTTATTTCATGACTAATCAATAGAATTATGCACTGACTAATACCGACATGTCATAATATGACATATCATAATTTAAATATCCTACTCTAACAAAAAGTGTTATTTTTAAAACCATTAAGGGCAGTTGCTGCCTAGTACTGATCAAAACATATTTTTTTCTCTTATAGGATAGTTTGATGCTTTGACACAGAAAAGAAAGGAAGATAAAATATTTCAGTAAGCACTGAGCAGAAGATACTCTAAATTACATTTAAAATAAAAAGAAAAAGTTTAAGTGATAGAATGTTTGAACTGCATGTCATACTGTATGTGCTACATCAATGCTAACAGCACATACAATATCTAGAAAGAGTTTAAAACAATGAAAAACACAAAATAAAACAAAAAAAATTTTTAAGTAAAAAAGAACATTACAATTATGTAAAATTAGGTTATTTTCCAAAACAAAATGTGCATCAGGAGGAAAAGAGTAGCAATCCATTTCATTCTGTTGCAATTTTTGAGCCCAAATCTGGCTCCATCTTACTGATGAAAGCATTTTTCTTTGAAGCTGATATGATCACTTCTGTGAGAATAGCAGAAAACAGATCGGCTCAGAAAACATCTTTCTCTAAGAGAAGGAAGTGATAAAAAAAATATACCAAATTCTTCCATTTTTTAAAACACTTCTGTGTTACTACTAATTAACAATCACACCTTATCTCTAAGTTTTCTCTAATAACCTTCAGATGACCTGGAATATACGAGGATAATACCCGATTAATTTGCCCCAGCACATTTAAAATGCCGAGACAGCCAAATTCAACACATGGCCGCTTCGTGACTTTTTCCATTTGTAGGGAAACGCACTTGTGCAACATCTTTAGCTCTGCCTATGCCTCTGCAACGAAAGCAAAAAGCCCGAAATGCTATCCGTCCGCTCCAGCGACCCGGCCGGGACCCACTGAACCGCCGAGCAAAGATAAAACTGGAATTTGCAGCTGTGAAGTGCAGAAAAGAGGTGAAACACCCGCGAGCTGCAGTCGCGCAGAAGCACAGAAGCACATTCCTCCTGGAAGATAAGGCAGCGGAGGGCAGCTCCGCAGAACCAGCAGCGGGCCCGCAGCGAAGTAACGCACTGAAATACTGGCGTTTTTCAAAGAGGGCTCAAGCATTTCCATTGCCTGAACTGCAAGGCAGATTTTATCCAATTAGGTTTCACCAGAAAAAAAAAAAAACAAAAACAAAAGACAGAAAAAAAGGGAGTGCTCAGGTTTCTGGGACTTCAACACACCATTTGCAATGCGCGCAGCGGCGCGTGGCGGCCATTACGCCCCCAGGAGCCACCGGGCCCCCACCTGCCCCTCAGGCCCTGCCAGGACTTACCTAACTGTTGTCCTAAGGAACTAAAAAAAAAGTAAAAATTAATAAATACATAAATAAAGGGACATTTTAAACTCAGGGTCCAAATGGGTGGACAGTAGTGCCTGAAGTCCCCACTGTCGGGAGGCCGCCGGACAGGCATTGCTCACATCATGGCTGCCCCTCCCCGCACACCCCAAAACTGACCCATGCCCAGGGCCCCCTCCTGCTGCTGGCTGCTGAGCCCTGCAGCAAGGTGGACACGAGACTTTTTGGGCGCGGCCACTGCCATCCTTTGCTCTTACATGAAGGATGAACATCTCCATGCTTATCACTAAGGTGCTGGCAGGAAGCAAGTCAGCCGGTTGGTGCTCATTTTCTCTCTTTCCCCACCTCGCAGAGAGCCTGAGATGTAAGGAAGCCCATTTACATAAACAGAAGAAATTCTCCTAATGAAGAGTGGAGCAGAGAAAACAGCTTCATCACCAGAAGCAGCCCCCCGCTGTGCTTGAGATTGGATTTTGAGAACCCGCTCCAGACAGACTCCGCAACGGGCTGAGGTCGGAGGCAGCCTCTGGCAGTGACAACAAAACCCCGTGTCTCCTCCGGGGAAATAAACGTTTGAGGCTGGAGGACGCAAGATCTGTATCTTACTGCCATCCCTGATTTGACAGGAAACCATTTCACTAATACGTGGTGGTGCGGTGGGGGAAGATTTTCTCGTGTCGTAACATCTCCCTACAAACCCTACCCTGAGCACAGCTGCCAACAATGAGAAACGAGGGGGACTTCTCACAACCTGAGGATGACAGAGCATTACGTGCAGGGCAACTCTGGCACCTGCTTTTAAAATAAGCCGTTAATTTCATTTCTGTGCATCTATAAAGCTCATAGGGGTTACAATGACGCACACTCAGATGCAGCCTTTCATCTCCAAGTGTTTTTCAGAGTTTTACAAACTCAGCTGGTTCTGCAAAACTGTGTAAGCACACATGCACATTAGCACATTCCTGTCTATTCCTGAGGTACAGCTGCCCAGTAGAGGAAATAAAACATTTTTTTTAAAGCCGCAGTGCAAAGCAGGAGATAATTTAAGGAAACTAACAGCTCGCCCTCAAGCATTTTCATTGCCCTTGCTCGGACATAGCAGCTCTTGAGTATTTGTCTACAGAGCTACATGCACCTCTTATCTAAACATCCATGGCCATACTGGAACTGCACTGACCCAGATTTCATTCAGGGATTTAGAGGGTGCTCAGGTCCTGGCCCTATAAGATAACATAGGTAGCAGTTTCAGCAAAAGCCTAGTACCTGCATGCCTGTGAGGCTCTAAATTTCAGATATCCTGGGCTGAACGGCTTACAGGCTCAGGGTGGACTAACTCCCTACAGTAAAAGCTGGTAGGCAGAGACCCATAGTTATTATTGCTTGCCTTGCAGTGGGCACTCTCCACCCTTAAGACCTTCTCACCCCATCCTCATGCCAATCCCTTCCCAGGCAATTTTCCACAGAAGTACGGAAGCTGAGTGACCCTTCCAGAAGGATGTTCCCTGTTGTCGTTAGCTACAACCCAGAGTGTGATCTTCTGGTCCACTGTCAGCAGACTGGGACAGCATGTTCTGCAGCTGTCTGCAGAGAGCAGAGCAGCACAGAAATGGAGTCTCACGATACAACGACTGAAATGCTAGGCAGGTGTGCCATATGCCAGCAGGCAGCATTAGGTGTACAAGCAGTGAATGGGCAGCTAGTACAAGAGCCAGAAAACACAGATGCAGGTTGCTGTGGGAAGGCATTAGAAGACTATCAGAACCTGTCTTACAAGCGTTGGTGCCCAGATTTTGGTTAACTTCTTACTGCTGGGCAAACAGTTGAAACATTTTTGCTTTACATTGAAACTAAAGCTCTAGTATCTGTCCCCAGCCAAGTAACCAAGCCTAAGGTTTCATGGAAGTGCCAAGGAAAGAGTCTCCAGTGTAACGGGACATGATCTGAGTCAGGAGAGCTTCTCCTAGGTTTAGATACCAGCTTATTAGATATAAACCCAAGATCCTAGCCTTTTATGACCACTCGGGTTCTTGATATTAGGGTTTGCTCTGTATTCTTACCTTCTCTATTTCAACCTGCAACATCCCTATCTGCAGAAGACAGGCTTTTTCTTAGCCACACCAGTCCAAATACAAGGCCGTCAATCCTGAAGGCTGTCGAAGTTCTTTGCCAGCAAACTGGAAGTGGTGGGTCACACAAGGGCCTTCTTAGTCAGGCAGATCTCACAGCTGTAGTAACAAATATTCATCTCTGGTCACCTTGACTTCATCCACACTGTCAAGGTGGCTGGCATGGAGTCCAGACCTGAGCTTGGAGGTGTAAGTGGTATGAGCTGGTAACATCAAAAGTGCCCACAGGAGTAAGCTAATCCCCTTCTACAACTACCCGTTCCTGCCTAGAGAGCAAACTGCTGTACTCCAGGTAAGGTACAGAGAAAGCCAATACACAGGGAGTGTGAACTGCAAGTTTAGGCTAAAGTGTGAAGATATGGCCTAAAGTAACTGGAAACTACACATACATTTGCTATGTTTATACCTTTTGATCTCAAACAATTTATGGACAACTTAGGAAATCAAATATAAGACTACCAAAGGCCATAATTTGGATGATTTATTTGTACAATTCATTTCTTCCACCACTCTCTTGAATTTTATTCTTCCTCATTAGACCACTTGGGTTTTTTAGTCAAGTGTTTTCTCAAACTATTTCATTATTTTCCTTTGCTTCAAGTCTCTCCCTTTTTTTGCTGAAAAATACGAAGTTTGGCCATCCTTCTCTCCCTTACTCCAGTTTTGGTATCTTTTATTTACCCAGATTCTCTCCCTTTTTCTCTTGATAAATGAGATATCTTGCCTCCTACTAATCCTCCAGGGAAAGGCTCTTGCAAAGAATAGACTTACTTGCTGGTAATATCTACGGAGCTACAAATAAACATAATAGCTATATAAATATAGATGACTTTTCCTGCAAAGCATCTCGTAAGACTGTTCCTAATAATGTACTAATTGTACATCAAAGAAATATAATCACAAGCAGCATAAGACTTACAAACAAGCCTTCTTACGAATACAGCTGGACTTCTGGTTCTGAAGGTGACAGGCACAGTGTCCCATGGTGCCTTTATTCCAAGCTTACACCTTCTACTTTGTGCTTCTTCCACTCTCTTGATGGTGGAGGATGTGGAGACGCTTGTCTACAAAAGCAACACCAGAGATGGTGTGAAGGCTAGCGAAGACAGTGAGCAGATCTGGAAAAGACCTGCACCTAAAAAGCATTACCTTAAAACCATTTGATATCAAAGAGATCAGTTGCTTTTATCATGTCATTGGGAGAGTGAAGAACCAGATAGCTCATCTTCCTTTTTTTTTTTTTTTTAAGCTCATGAGACAAGGAGAAGATGCATTTCAGAAACTAAATCTATGGATTTCTCAAACCCGAAAGTGGGAATCTGCTTCTCTCAAACAGATGGCAAGTGGTAGGAAGCCAGGCAGAAACAACATTCATGTTTTACAGTGAGAGTGATTAACCAGTGGAAGAAGTTCTCCAGAGGAGGGACTAGATCAGTTTTCACTTGAAATCTTCATTTGAAATTTGGTTACCTTTCAGAGAGAAAATCTATGCCAAACCAACCTTGTTGGGCCAACTTAAAACAGGTTGGAGTATGGCAGTAAGTAGAGCCTGTGAGAGCCAGTAGATTAAACTAAATGATTTAAGGCACCTTCTGGCCCTTAAGGTGTGTACAACACTACAAAGCCACGAGAATGCAGTTGTAAAGAAATGCTTCGTGGCTTGCTGTACAGCTCACCTGAATCTCCTCCATAATCTCTGCAGAGACATGACAGAAAGTTCCTCTAACAGCTCACCGGCCATGGACAATGATAGAAGTGCTCAATTAGAAGAACACAAAAGAGAAGAAATTGATTCAGAAATGCATTGAAGAAGAGATGAGAGAAGTGTAGAAGAGTATGTGAAAATTAATTTATTTATAGAAAGACACCTGGAACAGCTTGAAAGTCAAGTTAAGTGCAAGTAGCTCTAAATTACAGAGTTTCCTACAATAGAAAGAGGATTGACATATCCTGTTTGAAATGGTTTGTTTCCTGACAATGAGGCTCAAATTTAAAAATCAAACTGAAATTCTTTATGGCAAAATGTACTGTAGAAAACCTACAAATAACTGGACAAGGGAAAAAAGAGGATTAGGGACAGAACTTTGAAAGACGTCAGAAAAAAATGACATCTGTTTATCTGAAGTCAGAAAAAGTCTTTATTTTTCCCTAAGCATGCCTGCAAATATGCCAGCCTGGAGAAGCCAACAGGCTTTCCATAAACTCCAGAAGACTCTCAACTGAACTCTACAAGGTATTTTGAAATAATGGACACACGTAGCAAAGAGGAGAAAACTCATTAAAGTTAATTGGCCCACCTAGTGAGTCTTCTCTGCCAAAAGTTGCTTCTTTTTTTTTTTTAAAGAATTCTGTTGCTAGCACTGATCAAAGTAAAAATGGTTAGACTCTCAGTAAAATCTTCCAAAATTTTTATTTTCACCCAAGTCTGAGGAAAAACTGACATCTGAATAAGAAAGTAAATGGTATGTGGTTAACCTGCTAGACTATTTTCAAGATTTAAAAAAAAAAAAAAGCCCCAACCTATTATTTTTCAAGGAGCATGTGTTAGAAATCTTTTAGGAGGACTCTGCAAGAAGCTCTGATTTTTGGACGTGGACAAGACCAAGCAAGTTGTTGATCCTGCAAATTTTCAGGTACGCGCTTAGCTTTGTGCAAGTAAGCAGTCAGAATGAAATCAAGAGGGCAGGCCAAAGTAAATACATGTTCTCCCCCAGATCCAAGGAGAAATCAATGACATAGGAATAAAACAAACCATATGCATGTGTTTCCAAGAATGAGATACCTTGCTGACCATCTGGACTTCTTAGTTTTCATCCTCACAAAAATACCTTAGCAAATACTTTTGGTAAAACCATCTACCATGAACTCCAACTGGCTTCCGTGGGTTGGCCACATTTACCATTTAAAGAACTCATAACATTTCTGTGGATTCTCACATGAGGAAGACCACTATTGTACTTTCTTAAATGCCAGCATTTAAGGACCATGTAATTCAAATCATAATAACACTCAGAGGGGGCTCTTGCTCTTCACAGTGCAATTAACTGGGGGTTTTAGACCACAGCTGTTTTTAGAGTTCCCAGAGGTCAAGCAGAATGTCACGTGCAGGAGTGACTATGATGCTGTGATTTACAATCCTCTTCACAGTCATTGGCCCCACTCGTCTCTGAGCGATTACTCAGTGTCAGCGGAGGCTGGGGAGAAGCCGGCAGCACAGACCTACACAAGAAGTGCCGCACTTCTCGGTAGTGATTCACCCACCGAGCACAGAAAGCCTTCAGAGAAACCTGCCGCAGCCTTCTTCAACGGGAAAGATGGGCTGCATCTACACTGCCTTGTTGGCATGCTTGCTGGCATCCCTTCCACAACCCTCCATCCTGCCCTGGCCTCAGACTGTCTGCAGAGATGCCACGGGAGCCCCTCAGTATGACAGGCTGAGAACCTCATCGGTGGCTTTCACAGAGTTGCCCAAACCCCTCACGCACCCACAGGATAACACAGCGCTGGCCAAACCACTGCACAACCAAACTGCTCCCTGTCCCGCCACAGACACTGCGTCTCCTCTGAAGTCGCACGTCACCCAGTGCACCAGTGCCAGGGGACCACGGCAAGATCTGGCACCAGAGGCGAGTCCCACTTGCTATTCACCCTGCCACCGGGCCCCCGGACTTCCTCCACCCACGCAGAGCCCAGGCAGCACCAGTCGGCACAGCGAGCCTCAATGGGCACAGAACCGCACGCACGGGCCTGACACCATTTTGTCACGCACAAGGCTATCACTCCTCTTCCTCCTTGTCTCAGCCAAGCCCTCTCCGTCCACCCTGGAAAGCCAGGGTGCTGCAGGGAGACTAGCCCACCTGGTGCTGTCTCCAACTCAGGCAGGCATCGGCTGCCCAGTGAGGGAATGGACCTCCTGGCACATGGTCAGAGCAATGAGGACACCCCAGGCAATGCAACTCATTTCCTGGGGACAGAGGAGGCGGCACTTACTTATAAGGATCCACAAAGTGACTCTGGTTCTGGCCTACCTGTTCACCAGCTGTGACACCCCTGATCTCTACCACAGGCCACCTGCCCACACCTCACTCTGGCTTGCCACCAACATTTAAGCCCAGGTCTCACAAGAAGTTCAGGCAGCTGAGCTGGCAGTCTCCGGGCAGGGCTGGCAGAGGATGGTGGGGAATTGCTTCTCAGGTGGTGGCTAAGGCAGAAAAGGAGGAAGGAGAAAGGCAGATGCAGCACCAGCACTCACCGGCCACGTCTCTCTGTGCACTCCATAACCCCTATGGCATATCCAACAACCATCAAATGGGCATTACTGTCAGCTCTGTCAATCACAGGCGAGTCCCTGCAGATTGTAGCCCAAAGCACAGCCTGAGACACGGTAAGATCTCAGGACAACCCCAAGCATCTACATGTACATTGAAGAAATACGCATCTTTTAAAGTCAAATCTTAGGCCTATCAGTTGGCAATTGATGGTGCTTTTGTAATTCTCTAACCAGAGAATAAAGTTTCTTTCAGATGCACTGCAAATATCTCCCAGCAGCTCTGCCAGTATATCCAGCCCGCTGAGAGAAACCCTCCACAGCTCTGTCTCCTGATCCACTAAATCACTTTTCAGTGAAGCTTAACGAGGGTGTCAGTGCAAGCCAGTAGCAATTTCTCTGTGCACGTGGAACATGGAAGGGCCACCACATCAAAACAGGGGCAGCTACTACTGACCTGACTACTGGACAGGGTGAAAGTCCCCATAAAGGAGTAGCTGAACATGACCCAATGTACCAATCCCCCACCTTCCAGCTCAGCCTGCATCCTGACAAAGCAAGCCTCGGGGTCTGGAGTTTCTTCAAAACTACTTTTCCAGCTCAAGATTACATAGATTTTCCTTCCTGATGGTAGTCCTCTTTTCTCTGGCAGGAATCCTAAGCTCTCCTAATGCGGCTCAGATGAATCTGACCAGCATCACGAGTACACTGGTTGATTTTTTTTGTTTCGTTAATTTTTTCCCTTTGGCTGGGTGTAGCTGTTATGTAATTTTTTTCATCAATATAGGGGAGGGCATTATTTATAGGGGATTACAGGGATTACTAAAGCAAACCATTTGCACTTTCCAGTGGCTGGTACAACTTGCAATATCCTACCCTGCCTCATAGTTAGCAAGTTGGAGGATCAAACAATTTTGGTTTGATTCTCCTCCAGCATGCTGATGCAGCACAAGTCTTGTGTCTACACTTTGAGCATGCTGGGCACAGACCCATACCCACCAGCTGCCTCCAGTACTCCTCTGTGCAAACATACAGACTGCTTCAGGGCAGGAGGGAGGGACACGCTTTGGGTTTTCCCCCCAACATTCCTACGCGCCTCTGGGGCCTGTACTTAGCATGGGTCCCTTCAGCTTCTCCACACAGACCTTTTACTCCTTTGACACCCTTTTTCATCACGCTTTTCACCCAGTGTGGTCCGTTATGACCATGGCTGGAGCCACTTACTGTTGAATGAGTTGCTCGGCCCCATTCACCACTCCATCCCAGTGCTATGGATCCTAGTGCTTCTAAGGTGCCTACCTCCTTGACATTTAAGGAGTGAATTTCTTTCATGACATTCCCACTCACTGAGCAAGAGAATGGGAATGATGCCCATGGTTTAATAAGATAATAAACATCCTGCTCTTTACATTTTCCTCAGTCGTATATCTCCCAGGTACCAATGCATGCAGATGGAACAGATTATATATGACATTTTCATTCTGCCCGCCACATACGAAAAACAGTGGAGCAGACAGCCTGCGAGAACACCGAGTATGCAACAAGCCTTCTCCACCCTGCCGCACCCCACTGCCGCTTTCAAGGTGAATTGTGAAGGGAAAGTCAAAGCCTTTTTCTCCCTGCACGTTACTTCCAGGCCAGCCCTCAGCAGAAAATTGAGCCAAACTTACCTCACTATCACAGAGAGCCCTGCATGCGTTAGGCATTTTCCAAGGTGCAGCAACCAGCCCCTGCGCAGAAGTGCCGTGTGAATCTTCATCAGCAAAAGTTCAGAAGTCTGCAAACCCTGCCAAGGTGGCTAAAGGATTCCCCTTGGGAGGAAGTGCATCGTACTGTCAGGATATATGTGCTCCTACAGAACTCAGCCAGAGGCCTCTTACTGATTCAGTGGCGCCGCACTATCCCCCAAAACCACCCTCAACACAAACGTGTTGAAGATTTTAATAAGCCAGACTTTCTATGTGCCAGCTAGCATTCTCCAAACAAGGTTGACTTGACAGCCTAAGCACAGTGCAAAAATAACCGGGACGAAAACTCTCCCAGGTTCACAGTGAGCATTACCTCCCATTAAAAACACTTTTAGAAGGCAACCTTGAATACTGCAGAACTGGAATCTGTCAATGCATCACTCCCCCTCTTAACCAGCATTCAATAAGTGGTGACTCTCCCACTCCTCCGCAGCGTTGCACAAATAGCTGTGCAAGGAGGAGCAGCATTAGCCTAAGGTAGTCCACCAGCTGCAGCCTGTGTGTTTTTAAAGGTCTGTTGAAGCAGCACTACGAAAGCA
Organism: Chroicocephalus ridibundus; assembly: GCF_963924245.1. Taxonomy (NCBI): domain Eukaryota; kingdom Metazoa; phylum Chordata; class Aves; order Charadriiformes; family Laridae; genus Chroicocephalus; species Chroicocephalus ridibundus. The sequence goes on from NC_086284.1 coordinate 103,373,324, forward strand.
ACACACTACATAGGTCATGGAGAGTAACACATTTTTAATCTTTCCTTCGTGCAGCAGTTGGGAAAATGCATGCCTTGGCTCCGTATCAATTCTCGCTTTTATCCTATTTGAACCTCAGAATTCTTGGAAAGGACACAATAATGACTCCCTTTTTAATTTCCCTTGTTCTGTTTCACTGGGTGGAGGGACACAGCACCAGTCCCAATGAATTTGTCAAGCATCTGATTTGCTCTAGCTGGTTTTTTCTCTAAGAGCTCCTCAGTCAGATGTTACGTGAAAATCACGCCAGCAACAAAGTTTGAAAAAAGTGAATCATAAAATCCAAAAGGCCAATAAAAAGAACCTCACATTTTAAGCAACGCTTACGATTTTTTAAGCCAATGATTACATGCCCTGGGTTCCAAATATCTGGAGGGGTTTTGCCTTATGGTTCTTCAACATTTTTGCTGGAGCCGTGGGCAGTGCTGGACAGATCCTAGGAGCCGCTCTGAGCGGAAAGAATGGGAGGCCGACTGGCCATGCCTGAAGAGAAATTTCTATGGCTCCGACAGGACTGCTTTACATTTCAGAGTCTTCCTTCCTAACAGAGTGTAGCAACTTATTAAACAGAAACTGATCTCGTTAAGTGACAGGTGATGTGTTTCAGTGATCAAAGCCCAGATTCAACGGTAGGAGCCCATGAGTCACGTCGACTGTTGCCATTCTAACTGATTCTAAATCATTCAGATGATTTCCAAAGCAATACATCCCCGCGCGTTTGTTGTACCCAGCTCAGCCTGCAGCTCCAACAGCTTGCTTATAAGTAGAAGTCCTGCTGAAAGATGATTTTCAGAGTGCCGTTAAAACATTTAATGACAGAAATATGCTGCTGACACTGAGGATCCTGAAATTCTTTAAGCTCACACTATCAACAAACAGGATTTTGACAGGCTAGTCAGACGTACGGAAGATGCACAGGCTCTGGGTCCACACTGGGAGTAAATCACTGCGTGCACAAACCTCCTGGGGTCAAGCCAGTGGCCACAGCGAGCGCTTTGCAAGCGGAGTGCTGAGTGCTTTGATGATGCAGAGCCCTCAGTCTGCTGAAGAAACCTCCAGCGCGCAAGACTCAGCTGAGAGAGAGAGAGAAGATCAGAAAAAAAGGAGTGATTGAAGACATACCTAAGATCTTCACCATAAAACCACTCATGCTCATTTGTTTGCTGAAGGTTAAGACGGAGAAAACATTCCTGAGCCAGGAAAACTGTCAGTTGTTATTTTAATACTTACCCAACTCAGTGTTTGTCCGCAATCCACAAACAAGAAAACCAGAGTATCTAGGAGCATAAAACTACTTATTTTATACACTTGGGAACATAATCTAAAGAAGGGTTGAAGAGCTTCACTATCGGATTCTTCAGTAAACAAAATTTAAAGTACTGGTATTCAAACTGTTTAGGCCTTTGGTAATACCAATGGAGTTTGACATTTTAGGTATTTGGCCATGGTTTGGCTGCACAGACTCTTCTGGCTCTCCAGCAACACCACATAGCGTCCTGAAATTTTATTCTTGGAGATCAAGAGTTGCTTACAGCCCAGTGGGACAAACCAGCTATCGACAACCAAAAAGGCAAACACATCTGAAAGCCGTGCTAAGGTTTCCCTTCCTCTGCAGGAAGAATTTATGACCCTTCAGGGTACAGTTACTCGCTTTCTTCCATGGCACAACCCAGACTGTTTGCTCAAACCCAGAACTGCTCAAATCTTCTGATATACTCCAGTGTCCATTCCTGCGCTTGGAGCTATTGAGAGAGAAGGCGCACACTGTTATGCATTAGCTTCCCAAAATAGCTAACTACCAGTCTGGGTGGCTGACTGGCCTAAATAAATTGCAACCCAAGACTTCTTCCTTAGCCTCCCCCACCCCACCCCCTATTAAAAAAAAAAAAGTTCATATTAGAAACTATCAATTATGAAGAAAATAGTACATCCAGTTGAGAGCCAGCTATTCAGCAGACTTTTTATAAATAAATCCTGCTGCTGAGAAAGCACCAGTGCTCATGTAACCACGCACCAGTCCGGCAAGCATGACTCTGCTTGTGGCCACTAGTTTCAGCGGCAGTGTTTCTACCCCAAAGGCCAAGCTGACTTTCAGTCACTCCCCTTCAGAAGACAGGAAAACAGCCTTGGTATCATCTCCTTACGCCTTCTTTTGTGGCCTACTGGAGACCACTTTCCCTCAGAGCTGGGATCTTTGGGATCAGCTGTGGCTCTGAGAGATGTGCCGCTGCTCAGTTGCTCTTGGGATGAGCTGGACTCGGGACCCCAAGTCTTCTGCTCTTGGCATCCATCGATCTTCTGCTAAGATCTGAAATAGGCCCCCCAGAAAAGAGGGGCATGAATGTCTGACTGACCAAAGGTCCTAATTCACAACAAATGATGTCACGTATTTAATAATAATATGACAGGCTCATCTCTAATGAGCGTCTAGGATTTTGCTACTGAATGCAGGCATCAACCTAGAAAATGGAACAAATTAAATGAAAAATTTAATACTATGCTAAAGGAAATTGAATAAAGACAAACATACAACATTTATACGTGTACAGCCTCTGTTGACAATATCTTGCTCATTTTGTGAAGCTGAAAGTTTATATATTCTCCTTTCTACTCAAACAAAATCTAGGCCCCAAAGTCCTAGTCAGAAGCAAAGTGACTTTAAACTATAGGCTTTCCATCCACTTGCTATTTAAGAAAAGCTTCTGAGAAGACACATTCTTTAAAGCATTCTATATTTTCCTATTTGTAGTTTGCGCTTTCTATGCTGTGAAGCTGAATTTTCGGCAGCCCACTGGAAAGGGCAGCTCAGGGAGCCAAACCCACAGCACAGACTTACAAACCTACGGCTCCTCCTGGCTGAGCTCACACCTGTATGGAAGGAAGGTCTCTCCTACAAGCAAAAATCATTGATAGGAAAAGCTCTGCCTGGAGCAGGTATCGGTGCAGACAGCAACCACGTGATTGAAACTAGCGGTAACCGCAAAAATAAAAGCACGTGTAATACAGATCCAGCTTCAGTGAGCATGCAGTGCATTCCCTCTGTTCTTCCAACATTTTTTCCAGGAAAGAAGAGACAAAATGGACAGTCTGCTCCTAAAAGAAAAGTAGATTTAAAAGCAGGGGGGAAAAAAAAAAAAAAAACAGAAAAAAATCCAAAACCCACCAAAACGCGCGCATTCATGTTTCCTAAATAAAGATGTACAGAAAGAAAATTTCCTCTTTCGTTTTTCTAATGCATTTTTTCCCCTCAGAAGAAACAATTCCCACCGCAACCCTGAAGTTCTGCATCCAAGGAAAAAAACAGCATCCCCCCACCCAAAAAATGACCCAGCTACCTCCATGAGAGAGAGAGACAAACCCATGATGAAACAGCAGGCTAGAGAGTAGTCTCACCAAGGAGACCTGTCACAGGTCTCTGGGAATCTGCCCTTGGCCTCTGGGTTCTGTTTTACCTCAAATCAGGACAGCAACACACAACGCTGGAGTGCCAGAGGAGCCGGCTTCTGGATGAAGCTCACTCAGGTAAAGAATATTCTCTTTGCATAAAAACATATCAGTGTCAACTTACTTTCTTCTACAGAAATAACTATATACACACGCACTCCTTCAGAAGGAGAAACGGCCAGTGCATTCCTTCAGTAGCACGGGGGAAATACGGAGATCCGCTGGAAACTACTGAATTTACGGCAGACCTGCAGGAGGTCGCACTACACTGATGTCATCTTTCACGTGCATTGCTTTTTCTCTGATTTTCGCAAGAGCAAAAGAAAGACAAAATATACGCCAAGACCTTTGTCCTGACGTTTTTCTCAGTTTGAAATGTTCACCTGTGTCTTGCTGATGGTAAAACAAAGCATCTTTTATTCTTCTGTTGATATATAAGCATAGTTATTCTCTAACGTGGCACCTGGAAGTTTCTGGCCTTTTCTATAGAGAATAATTTTTTACCTGTACTTTGAATGGAGTTATTACCTTAAAGAAGGAAGTATGACGTGTCTTTTGGCAGTGTACGTTATTTTTTTTCTTGTACCTTCTCTGCTTTTAAAAAATGAGTCAAGTTTTATTTTTAATCACGCTTTTATTACCTTTTCCAAAAACAAGCAAAAAAAATACCTCCAACAAATCACATCCCATACTGCTATATTTACATTGTAGAGTTCTTAATCTCTTATGTAAATATACATATTTTGAACTAATCTGTCTTTGGAAAAGAATGCTATTTTTAGCATTCTGATGATGGATAAATCTTCATTATCAGTGTAATGCTCTAAGAGAAAAGAAAATCAATTTTCACAGTTGACAAATATCAAGATAAACATATGGATTAACCTTATTCAAATTATTTTAAACAAAGAGAAACATCAAATGTTACAATAACTTAAGATAGTGTACTATACCACATACACAACGTGGCCAAAACTGATTATTTTTGATGGACATTAGTTATCACAATTGTTTTCCAAATAATTTTTTTAAAAAAAGTTTTAAACATGCTATTTGGAATATTCACTTCTTCTTGGCAATTAGTTTATCTTCATAGTTGACTGGGATTATGCCACTGCATTCTTCTGTCTTTGATACAGGATGCTTTATAAAAGCACGCCTAATTACATCAATATCACGTCCTAAATGATCCATCATGGTCGACACAATCGAAGGTGGCCCCTCTAAGTCTATCAAAAAATACCTGCAATGAGAAACATACACACAAAAAAAATTACCTATACTGCAACAACTTCAATTCAAGTGACTGTTCTGTGTGATTTCTTAAGTGAAACTTTCAGGTTTTTTCTTACATTTTGGTACCAGTATTGTTTCAAATAAAAGCTCAGTAGTATCTTGATTTCAAATAAGAAAAGTTCAACTGAGGTAGGCTCAGCCTGAATTTTCTTTGTTGTACAGCACCGCTTACCCAGGGGGACTAAGAAGAGCTTACTCTTCTTGTACCTACTCCATTCACTTCCATGCCTCGATCTGAACAGTTAGGGAAAAAAAAATTAAAAAAAGTAGGGTTGTACATTCATTTCAGTTAGAACATGCATCCTGCTCCTTTGAATTCACAACATTGTTTCTTTGGGAAACAGATGCCAGTGTGAAACGTCTCAAGCTTATATACGTACAGGCACATTTCTTCCTTTAAAGTTCTGCCTCAGAGCTGAACAGAAATTAAAAGAAAAACACCTCAACCAGCAAAAGAAACCCAAGGAAATGGCCTTATCCCAAATTAGGCACATCTTTGATGCAAACATGGCTGAAATTTTCAATGTGAGGCGGGATCTGAAGCCACATACAGGCAATGCCCCCTTGCGCAGTTGGCACCCGAGGAGCGTATGTGGTATGTACCTTAAATTCATTAGCAACATGATGTCTACTGTTCCTGCAAATTTTGAGTGACCTAGTGCCAGCCATCATAGTAATGCAAAAAATAAGCGAGCCATCCCTTGTCACTGGCCATCCCTCTCGCCTTGAAATGCTGTGAATGGACCGGCACTATCAGCAGAGCTGTAACCAGAACACTTTTTAATCACTGTGTCTGCATTTGGCGTGGCATTGACTATAGCATAGTAATAGAGAGCTTATAATGTAGTATATGGAGACCTTAGAGTGGCCTTCCAGTACCTGAAGGGGGCCTACAAGAAAGCTGGGGAGGGGCTGTTTGCAAGGGCATGTAGCAATAGGACGAGGGGCAACGGTTTTACACTAGAGCAGGGTAGGTTTAGATTAGACATTAGAATGAAATTCTTTACAATGAGGGTGGTGAGACACTGGAACAGGTTGCCCAGAGAGGTGGTGGAGGCCCCATCCCTGGATACATTCAAGGCCAGGCTGGATGATGCTCTGAGCAACCTGATCTAGTTGAAGATGTCCCTGCTCACTGCAGGGGGGTTGGACTAGATGACCTTTAAAGGTGCCTTCCAACCCAACACATTCTATGATTCTATGATTCTAGGTGCTACAGGCATTGTGTGGCTGGCATAGGCTCTTCTGAAAACCTATGATTCTATGAAAAAGACACCACAATTATGTCAGAAATCCTACTGAGGACTAACCACTCCCCTCGTTTCCAAGGCTAGCATTTAAAGACTAAATGTACAGCACAGCACTTCTCACCTTGCTATTTCATTTTAACCTCTACGGATCCTATTATGACAGCTCCCCTTTCCTCCTAGTCCACTCAAGCACATCTCCCCATGAAGCATCAGTATAACCTGAAAGTGATATCCCTTAAATGAAGCCATATTACCCAAGCAGGACCAAGTGCCCCAGTTTGATTTAAAAACTGTACCTAACAGGGAGGAATTTGTTCTGCAAGAGGTACGGATTCTTACTAAGGCAACTATAGCGTGAGCATCACACTGCACAGTCCACCTTCATGAAGGTAACCTCGAGTGGTAAGTCCCCAAGACCAGAAGTTGAACTCTGAGTCTGAACAGGAAATACAGGCGGATGGGGTCACGAACAACAGACACACTCACATTCTTCATGCTGCACAGAGTTCAGTTTCATCCAACTAAATCTGTTACATCAAAAATATTACACACAAAGCAGACCCGTTGGGCCAAAAATGACTCAAGCGGCGCACGCTGGATTACTGCACAGGGGTGGAATCCACCCGTGGAAAACACAGCAAAGAAACTTCTCCGTAGCCAGATAACCTAATCCTGAAAATGTCAATAGCCACCACTCAGCTCTGAAGTCTTTTTCAGAAAGAGCAGGCTGAAGCACTGAATTCTCGTATGTGAAGGGTCTGGTGGAAAAAATCTCCCTGCAGCCCATGCTGAAGCAACGAGTCCTCCAGAAGAGATGCCCAGCTGGTGCGGGCTGTGGCCGAGCGTCACTGAAGCCAAGGGACCGGTGCCAGGTCACGTCAGCGAAGGTGCTGCTCCTCTGACTGCAGCAGGGCTACCAAGAGCTACAGGAATAACCTACCTCAAGAAGGATTTGGAGGAACTCTGGTGGGCTCAAGTCCTCCTTGTGAATCCCCACAGGCTTCAATGGGGAATGGGACTTGGCTTAATGTATTTGAAAACTGAACTGCCTACCATTTTCTGATCTCCATAATTAAGACGTGCCCCCCAGTTAAAGTTTAGGGAGAAAAACAATTTTTCAGCTTGGACAACTAGTTATAAATACCGCACAGCAACATCTGAAGGATGCATGCCCCTTAAAAAGGGAAAGTCGTGTTTCTGTTAAAGCCATTAAAAGCCACTGGTAAATTTAACAGATGACACTTAACTCTTCTGCTTGGGAAGACGCCTTCCAAATCCTCTCACAGTCGCAACTTACAGAAAGCAGGATGGGGGGAGAAATTCTAGCTGGTGATCCACTACCACTTTCATGCCCCCTTCCCTTAGCAAGAGCATTCGTTCGTCTTGCAAACCATGCTCTTTTTTGCGGCACCATTTTAGTCCCACCGTTTCTCCAGAATGTAATTTCATTTCTGCTTGCAAGTCATATGCTGCTTTTCATTGTGTTCCTAAAACGGCAATTTTTTTTTTTCCCCTCCAAAGGCTGCTTTGCAACTTTGTGCTTTCTCTCACATTAGCAAAGGGTGGAAATTTCCACTGACGCACTGTTGATAACTGAAGGAGAAGGGGGGGATGGGAGGATGAGCTGTTACAGCATATCTTTATGACTCCTCGCAGAATAGGTATTTTATCTGACGATACAAAACCGCAGTAATTGGGGACAATGCGAGTTTTTAAAAAACAACCACCACCTCTTCAGCGTTAACAAGCAACGACTGCCTTCTGTGCCAAAAGAGAGAGAAGGAAAAGAGGGCCAGCGTAAAAAAAAAAAAAAATAATTATTTTTTCATTAAAGAAAGAGAAGAAACCAACGGCTGCAAAAGCAATAACCGAACACAACTGACAATGCAATCCCTGAGGAGATCTGGAACCCCTTCCCCCAAAATATACACAGTTAAATCAGCTGTCACGAGGCTGTGGGTTTTTTTAATCCACCCTCAATAAGGCAAGCAGCAACCTTAATTTCAGGCAGTGATCTATGACCCGATACGCAAGGCTGTAGCTACTGTTTGTGTAGTAAACAAAACCAAATCCCAGTGAGACTTAAAGACAGGGAAAAATACAGGAATGCAGGAGGGAAACCACCTCATTCTTGCAAGCTAAAATGCAAAAGCATTTAGGCTCTCTAGGAGTCGGCCGAGTCATCAGGGGAGAAATGCAGGAAAATTCCACTGATTCACTATGAGACCACAGTTATTTTTGTCAGCCTGCTCAACTGTAAATAGAAGGATGATTTAAATACAGGAGAGCAGACTGAAACATATTAAAACAATCGATTTAACTGAAAAAAAATTAAAAATCATATGATCTCTAATAAAGGAGAACATACCTTTTCACAAGAGGAAAAAAAAAAGGGGGGAGGAAAAGAAAAAAAGCCAGGTTTCATTTATCCTTTTTAGCATGTTCAAGCCAGAAATTGTTTGAACCCTGAGTCCTACGGATGCTCAAATATTTTGCTTTCAAATAGACAGCCTAGGACTTCAAAGAACCCTGAAAAGCACCTGGATCAAAATTCACTCTTAAATCCTCCTAGAATACAACTTTGTCAGCCTGGGGAGCCGAGGGAAAAGCACACGTACGGTGGACTTGGAAGAGGCTGTGTGGTACCATGGTTGTGCCCAAAAAAGGTCTGTATGCTTAAGTTTCTCCTTTACACGGTGGCAGTAAGTCTATGTAGCTTCCCCAGTGGAAGATACAAAGGAAAGAAAATGTTTTGATGAACAGGTAGAGCTGAAGCATCAAACAGGGAAACAGGAAACTGCTTCGAGGAAAGCAAGCTGTGGCACTCGCGTGAGAGCAGCTGGACATTCGTCCTCGTTAAGGTAACCCTATATAAATGAAATTGTTTTGCTACCTGAACGATCACTTCATCTTTGGGACCACTGCGTTGCTCTGAAGAGAGGTAGTTTGCTTTTCTTCTCGACTCTGGTGGTAGCTACCCTTCCTCAGCAGAGCAGGCTGGCAAGTTCGTGCTCAGAAGGATCACCATTTTGTAGCTGGAAGGACTCGTACACGTGTTACTTCTAGGTTTTTTTAAAAAAAGGTATGGAATAGATGGACGTCCCTTGAAAGTCACAAGGACAGCAATTGGGAAGTACCAGATCAAAACCAAAAGCTGGTATGTTAGTAACCAGACTGTGCCACAGCAATGACGCAAGTAATCCATAATGAGCAAGTACTTTGGGGAAAAATACATTTTACCACCCACAGTCTTCAAAAATTTCATTTGCCAAATCCTGTACAAAGATGCCTGTTATTATGCTAATTAAATAATGAAAAGACATTTTGCAGCACTGTAGAAAAATAAAAAAAAAAATAAATACCGTTACACTGCAAAAAAGAAACCAGCCTGACATCTTTGGAGTATTTGAAAAGTCATGCTTACTGGGCAGCATTTGAAAAGTTTGCAAAATTGTTGTAAGCGGGGCTGAAGTTGCACAGCAAGTATTAATTTTGCTTGTGTCACTTCTCTTCCTTCTGTACAATTCACAGCTTAAAACCCACCAAAATGCTGACCGAGTCCCACCCCACCAGGCCCGCTACTTAAGAGCGGCCATCACATTGAATCAATGTGCTCGCACAAGGATGCTATGGAATTTAGTGCATCAGAAAATGATACTGGTGCCTCAAACATCACCAGCTATTGCACCATTTCTGAAACTATTCCAACTATTTCTGAGAAGCACCAAAATTGCAAACTGCACTCCCACCAATAAGGTGAGGGGAAAATAACCGTTTGAGGGCTCTGATAGCTGAGGCACATGCACACTTACATGCATGTGCACGCGGACAAAAGCATTTTAAGGAAAAGTAATGGTTCAACTCATCAATGAAGAAAGCCCCATCTAGTGGAAGAAGACAATCAACTTAGCAGAAAATACTACAAATGTGCATAATACTCAAATATTCAAACTGGTTTTGTTCTCATCCAAGTGCATTACAGACCCAGAACTCCTTTTTGCTGAAGCAGATGTTCTAAAATCTGAACAGAAACAAACAACACAGGTTGTGCATTAGCTATAAATTTCATTTGGTGGTATTAATAAAGGAAAGCTTGCAACCTCTTTCATCTGTTTTTCTTCGCAACCCCTTTCATCTCTTTTTCTTTCCTCCTCTTTGGTCTTCAATAGCCATGAAAATCATCAAGAGTCTACCTGAGTGAAGCTAAACATGTCGGTACATTTATCTGCAGGATGAAGTCCTTTAAGTATACAATAGTTTGTGTTTTGCTCGGGGATGGAGAGAAGAGAAGGGTTGTTAAAACTTGTAAACGCTCCAGAGAACAGTTCTGATGGGTAACTATTATTTTACTCTTACAAATAAAGTAAATAAAATCGTATCCAAACAGCGTGGGTTATTGGAAGACGCTTCAGCATCTCCTGTCCACACGGAATACTATTCTGCCACAAGCTGCTTGTTTAAAGATAAGTTGTGTAAGCTCAGATACTTTATGGGAAGAGGAAAAGTTTGAACGTGTAACATAATTTACATAGATATGTTTCCAAAATATTGAAATCTCTTAACCAACATGATGCTTAATTACTGAAATACTCCTCTTAATTACTGAAATGCTCCTCTTAACAACGATCTATTTCTTCTGCGTGGGGCCACCGCGTCACCAAGAAATGGGAGAGTCATTCCGCCTTGTCTGAGTACACGCTTTGGCAAAGCAACGTTACATCCTGCACCACATAATGAAGGCAAAACACACGGTGGTCCCGCAGGAGGGACCCTAAACCACCCAGAGGGGGTGGGAATGATTTGTGGGAAGGCCAGGATGGCCCCCCAGCCTTCCCTGCCGCTGTAGCTTGGTACTTCCAGCTCCTGGGGAGGAATCGCAGCCCTGCAGGGACTGGAAGCCAAGTTGAGTTCATCATGCTGCATCCTTGGGCAAAGACCTCCTTGCCTTGCCTTTTTCCCCCATCCCACAAACAAGCCCACAGCACAACTAACACTGCAACCTGGATTTTCTGACTCCTGATCCCATTAGACGCTCTCAGTGCATATACTCTGTGCTCTTTAGTGGACCCTGGCAGTCACCAGGGTCCCTGCACACCTTCTACAGAAAATTCCCCATGCGCGTGTTAAGATAAGCTCCCAAAATACAATTCATCAAGAACAAAGAGTAGGACCTGAGTTTGCTATTTCAGAGAACAAGTGGGCTGATGAGATAACTGGGAGTGAACAGCAAAACAAAAAGATTAAGAGGCAAGCAAGCAAATAACAAAAGAAAATTGCCATCTTTTCAAAATCAAATTTGAAAGGGAAAAAAACAACAAGGCAATGAAAAACTGGCAAATAGAACATGGAAATTGTTATGAATAATCAGAATTACACACAGCGTAGCTGAAGAACTCCTAAATAAATGAAATAATAAAAATGTGGGGAGAAAGATCTAAAAATATTACTGTATTACAGGTAGATTTAATAGGGGGAAGCACCCACATACACAAAACAAAATAGAAGGGAAAGGCCACAGTGCTCTACCTATTTACAAAACTGTACTAAATCTGAGGACTGATCAGGCTGATGTATATCATCTTTTCTACAACGGAGATAACAAAAATAAGAAGAGAATTAACATTGGAGGGGGGGGATAAAATCACTCACAACAAATCTCTAGGGGACAGCAAGATGCCCAGTATTCAAAACCCAGCTACACCTGGCCACTTTCTTCTCCCCAAAGCCCCTGTCATAGCTCCTTCCAGTTCGCTGGTCTGCAAAAGGTTTGAGCCACTACCTTCCCAAAGGAGTGTCTGAATCTTTGGGGTTTTTTTTCTTTAAGATCTGTTTTGCAGCCACCCTTGTACCATCTCCCCAAAGTAAAAATACCCTACATACCAACCGCGTCCCCCAAACCACCTCCTTTATCTGATGCCCTGAAGCATGAAGTGTCACAAGCGTATGATTAAGGCATAGCCTGGCGAGGCCAAAGAAAACAGGTACGCCGCAAAGTGCAAGCCCACAGACTGTGCTACTGAGATCTACCATTTTACAAGCAGTCGCAATATTCTCCAGTTTAGCACTGACCAAATATGCAGCAGTGGCTCTGCAATGTCATCGCCCAGCCCCAGCCTGGACCCTTTGTTTGAAAGCTGCTTTGAGAGATTCAATGCTTCTCTATCATCTTAAACAGCAAACAAATCCGGAGCTTAAACAGTCCTTGAATTCAAATACTATTACACACCTTATTTAAATCAGTTCACTTTTGTTTGTTCCAGAAATAACCACCTCCTGATACACGTAATACAGTATTAAAAAAAAAAATGCACCATGTTAAAAGCAATTTTAATACACCACATTAAAAATGATAAACAAGTAGTGGCTAGTAAAACAAATACTTGGCACAAACCTATTGCCCGTTAGCAGATAAAAGTTGGAATCCTTATTTACATTCTCCTACTGTTTTTTTGGGCCCATGGTGGCCATGGCCAAGTCACTCAGGCTTAATACCTCCACTAAATTTACATACCTAACCAACACTGGAACCGATGTGTCCTTGTCATATTTTAATCATCCATAAAGTGATCAGTATTTGTTATGATTTAGTGAGATGTTACTTGAATTACACTCTTAAATACTTTAAAAACAAAACAGTAATGTTCTACTACGGCAATTAATACCATAAATGTGAATTAGCAGCTAATTCAACTTCAGTTTAAAATATCAGTAAACCAGTGATTTAAAAGTTTGATTCTTCAGACATATCCACACAGCTACTGAAACATACTACTTTCATAATTACTTAAATGCAAAAGCTGTCAATATTAGGACTCTAAAAAAAGGAGGGTGTTTTCTGCCAAGAGATGCATTTAAGAGAAGGACCTAAATTCATTTTAATACATATATATAATGCACCACCTGCTCAGTGAATATAATTTCCTGAGAAGAAACAAGTCAATTATATGTATGATCTGAGGTCTTCAAAGCTGCCTGGGAAAGCAGAACTGCTCATTCCAGTGACAGCTGCAGGCCACAATCCCCTATGGCAGGCTTTGAAAAAATCTCAGCTTTACAGATCAATTGGCAGGAAAATTCTCATTCTCTGTAAAGTCTCCTGGATATTCTTAAATTTGTAATGTGCCTGTAGTGCAGTATATCTGAGACAGATGATGCCAAAGCACTACAGAACTCAGAGCAGGAAAAGCACTTTGTTAAGGAGACAACTATCCTCCCTATTGACCTATGAATATGTATTTTTCCAGTTTAATTCTTTACTGTTCCCTAAAGACACTACCAAAACCTGGCTAAGTCCAGCAGTAGCTTTGTCGTGCACATCGCACTTGTCCTTTTGCTGTCAATCACTCAGTTTTATGACAGGCTGTATATATAGACTTGAATTGCAGTTAAGAAATGGAATTAACTACACGAAGAAAACGTACAGCAAAAGTCTGGGAGAAGGACGACCAGTAGGCATGCCACAAAGCACCTCTCAGCTGACCTGTGAATAGCTGGTGCTGCCACACTGATGGCTCTGGATCCGAGGTAAGAGACACAGCCCGGATAGCTCTGGGAGTTTTAAAGCAGCACAGCTACGTCACGACACTTGGTAAGGAAGAGGAAGATTGCTTAATTTTTCTTTCCGGGCAAACACCCCACGCAGATGGGGGAATCCCATGCCATTCTGAGTGACAGGAAGATGGTTCATGCAACGGTCACCAGGACAAGAGCTGTTTCTAAGAGACACGCTATTAAGCTGTGACCCATGCCACAACTATTGCACTGCACTCATTTTCATACAGTTTGTTGCTATGAATATTGTATTCCACTAATTTTCGTATCATTTACCAGCCAGGAGGTCTAGGGAAATAACAGATTCAGCAAACATCCTAAGCCCCCAACCATCTACATACTAGTGGAAGATAAACGAGCTGAAGCTCTGCTAAGAATCACAAAGCTAAAAAAAGAAATACATTTTTTAAAAAGGCAAACAAAAACCCAACATGAAAAGCTTTGAAAGAATCAACACTGCCCCCCCATGCTATCATTTGCACTCTCACAGAAGCCCTTTCAGTTACTTCAGAAACAGCCCAGCCTAAGGAGAAGGTGACACACTGTACTACTTCATACACCACTCTACACCAACTTGCTAAGAAAGGTGACATACACAGAACTAAAAACTGGCCATGGGAAAGAAAAGACATTAGCATTTCTTAGTACGCAGAGGTGTATATTCAGCTTAGTGAGGTATCTTTAAAAGTTATTTGGTTTTTAACTTTGTCCTGTTAAAAAAAAATATTAGTTTTTACAGATGCTGTAAAGTAGAACCGACCAATTTTATAAGGTGGATCAAGAACTGACTTTTCACTTCCTATTCCTAGATTATCTTTAATATCCTGGGTAAATTATTCTCCGGACCGTATCAAATATTGGATGGCATTATCAGGAATCCACCATACCTGAACAACAAACTGCAATCTCCCCAGCGAAATCTACAGAAATAACGATTCTCCCACATTACCAGGCACTGAAACTGCCTGCTGCTTCCCCTTGTAACTTCTCACTTCTCCTGAATTTGAGTTCTCCAATTAAAAGCACACAAAACAACAACTATTTCCTGTAGTACTCTCTCTCAATCACTTCTCCCTTTCAAGAAGCCAAGGAATATAGGGGAGGGAACTGCCATATTCAAACACAGAGGATCCAAATCCAGGGCAAGCAGAATGACTGCTGAATATTCAGAGACACTTGAACTGGGAGGTGGAGGAGGCACAGCAACAGTGGCATTAATCTGATGGCTTCCTGCCTGTGTTTCAAGACACAATCGCAATTATTTCCTACTTAAATTTGCCTCATTCAAACATAAAATATGTCTGCTCTGCAGACTCTGCAAAGAGGGTTACAGTCTAAAGATCCCCTCATCCTGCTTATTAAGTAGGTAATCTGCTACAGAAGTAGTAGATCTGCTACGGGTTAGGCCAGTTTACACACCTGAAAGATCCCCATGAGATATGGCTTCTATTCATCTCTGCCACGTAGTTCTTGTGATGCTGGTTACTGTGTTTGCCTGTCCTAGTTTCCCTGTTGAAGAACCCAAGACCTGACCTGCAGAAGCACTGCCACCCGAGCCAAGCACAAACTGTCATCCGAAGTGGTGAAATGTTACAGAGTGCTAAGTACTCTAGGGAAAAAAAAAAAAAAAAACAAACCTAGAAGCTAAAAGTCTCAACTTCAGTATCCAAAACTAGTGGAACTTTGTCCCTCTGCCTTAGCTCCCCACCTGTACAAAGAGAGTAACGCCAGCTCCTCGTTCTGCTGAAGCCATCGGAAAAGATTTCAGTGTTCACAAAATGCTGCTACTCCAACAGAAGGATAAGGTAATTTGTAATTCTGTCTTGAGACAAGGCTTTGATTAGCTGCCGTGTGTAGGCAACAGGACTTCATCCTAAAATGCAGAACTGTCAGGATAAAGCCATGTTTTGAAGGACACCATGGAGCAGGAGCGCAAGACAGTCACGGCCACAAAGCCATTGCTTTCGGTTACGTAACAGGCATGTGGCAGAGATTCCTCCCCTACCCTTTCTGTCAGCCTGCTGACGGAAGTGTCAGTGGCAGCTGTCACCACCCCCACTTCGCAGGAGAACGAAGAGGTCCTCAGAAGAGGGAGTGAAACCGTGAGTCAAACCCAGGGGAGAGGATCCAAGACAGGCTTCATGAAAGGGGCACCTCTGGAGTCACCTCGCCTTCCCCAGTGCCAAACACCCCTCAAGGACAACGGCGGGTAGGCAGGTTGGCCAACCACCCTGTTACACGCAGTTCATTTACAGGGATTAGGAGGAGCGTGTAGCCAGTTGTTATTTTGATTACCGCAGGCAGCCCCAGCGCAGTGCGGGTTGCCTAGCAACATTTCTCGGTCCTTGCGAGAGCCAGCATCCATGTCGGAGGTAGCCTCGAGGACCAACACCACGCCGGCAGCGTCAGCGAGCAGGGAGTGCGATCCACAGCACCTTCCTCCAGCACCGCGGGGGAAGCCTGGCATCCCAGATGCCAGTTCCCAGCTTCATTTACATTTATCATACTTCCCGTAAACCACATTGTTATCTTTAATATCCTTAAAAAAAAAAAAGTATCAGAAAGACAAGCAAGTCTCACAGGATACACATGGTAATTAACATTTAGTTCAGATGCATTAGAGAAAAAGAATCAATCCTGCCAATTAGCAACCAGCAGATTAAGTACACGACTTTTATCAGTAAACAGCCTGACTGGCTTGGAAAATAGCCACGTGAAAACGACATGACAAAATAGCATTGTGTATGTTGGGGAAAGTAGTTCTGCAGGCCTGGACTCGGGCTACTTGTGACGACTAAACGCTAACAAAAAGCCGACACCACACAGAATAAAAGAGAAAACACTTGAAGCAGAACACATGCACGCACAAACAGCCACGTACCACTTCACTGAGATCACAGACGTTACAGGTGTACTCCCACATAGCACAAGGAAGACCAAACAATGAGAGTTACACAGGTACATTTATAAAGGAGCACTCAGAGGACTTTAAGGAAAAACGCATCATGCATACCCTCCTCTTCTGTGGCGCTCCTTGTGCTTGGAGATCTTGTAAGGCAGAGACCTTTCTCCCAGGTTTTCTAGGTTCCTCACAATGGCTCCTCTCTCCATAAGAGCCTCAACAGTGCGCTTCAGCACGGCTGCAGTCTCAGGCTTTAAAAGATAAAAAAAAAAAAAAAAAAAAAAGAGAAAGGGAGAAATGTACACAAATCTGGTTACTCTTATTATGTGATTAGAAGGGACACCTGTACTCATACAGCTTAGTGCTGGAAGAGATCATGCCGTAACCCAGGAGGGCAAAGTGGAAGCAGAAGCAGACCTCCTCCTAAGGAAGAAAATTTTTAAGAACAAACAGCCAATTCCTCTGTGAATTATGGCAACGGCAAAGTTTCCACCGATTTCAAAGTCAGGTCCCAACAGCGGCAGGAGACAGTTAGTGGATTCAACTCACCTGGTATCACTTTGGCTGACCCTTGCACAGGTGTAAGTAAATACATGTGGCAAAGAGCAATTATGAATCAGCAACAGTTTTAAGGTCCCTGAACCACCAATACTCATTAATATTGTTCACGGCAACACTTAAAGTAAACAGTGCGGGAGGAACACTAATCTGTGGCTTGCTACAGAGACAACAATTAGCGCCACATTCATTTTGTATTGTCATTTCAACTGCACGTGCATAATAGATATTTGGAGCCTTGGCTAAGTCACTGCACATCTCATCACTTTTGCATAGCCGACATCCAAGCCCTTTTAAGAGTTAAGGAACTGACGTGCAGTAATTAGTCTAACATGCAGAGATTTCACTGCTTAGAAAAACAAGTTTGAGGGACAGGCAGCCAAAAAACAGTAGGTAAAACAGATGTAACGTTTTCCTGCTCACTGCGTATCAGGGCTCTTTTAGAGTGCTGAATCATTTTGGTAATGACACTCAACAGTATCTATGAAAATGTTAATAAAGTACAAATCAGAACGTTTTGAAAACAACTGCAAACTTACACACTCTCAGCAACAAGAAGTATTTTAAGAAACAGATCTCCTACAGAGAAAGGACACTAAATGGCCGTCCAGCTGAACACAAACCAAACTTCAGAGCTTTCTTCTGTGCTCCTTGCAATGCTTCACATCAAGATACATTACCAAGTCTACTTGTCCAGTGAGATGGCAACAGCTGTAAATGGAAAAGTAACAAAAGAGCTGATTTTCAGCTTTATTCAGATTTCATTACATCAGACCACCGTAATAACTTCACTGTCCCTTCTCAGCCAGAAGAAAACTTGTGTAAGCCTCCAATCACCTTATCTATAAGATGACTGAAAGTTCATTTCCTAAGCCTAAGATAGAGATGTACACCGTGATTAAGGAAAAAGGTTATTTAATGTCCAGATCCCTCAATGGAAATTGGTGGTAAAAGGCGATACCAGAATCTTACAACATGCAGTGCAGCCCATGCTCTGGCGTGTGAAATTTCTATTTCTACTTCTGCATACTAGATTCAAGTACTAGAGAGTATCCCATCAACACAAGGATTTTCTTCCAAGACTGGATTCTTAGTCTTCTCTATATGCTCATATTTTATTTCGCATTTCACCCTCTAGTATGTCTGACAACTACCACCAAGCAGCCATACGCAGTCCTCTCTCTCTCCACAAACACAAGGAGAAGGACAAGCAAACACTATCAGAGAAGAATTGGGAAGCGGCAGCAATGGCATGTTACCCCCTCAGTACTTTGAGCAGTATCCAAGGAATGGGAAGGGTGACTGTGAAATCCGTTGGCTGAGCTGACAGGACTGAAGGTGAAGAAGAGAATCAAGAAAAGCCAAGTAACGAGATCAAGCAGTGTCTTCACAAGAATGCCAGCAACTAGGATAAAGCATAGAACAAAATCTCTTATTCTGCATCATACCCACGTGTTGTTTTGCCCCAGTGGAAAGCGTTCTTTCACAATTCTGCTATTGGAGAAACACCAGTAACAGCCAGTAGCTCCACTTTACTTGACCCTGTCCTCCACACTCCACAAATGCCAAAACACACGGGGAGAGAGGGGGGCAGAGGCTCTTTTCTTAAGACTTTCCCAATGAAGAGTATCTACTCAAGCTCCTTATGGCTGTTGTAGCTTGACTTACATGGCACAAAGGCAAGAGAGGCAAGAGAAGCTGGCCCAAAATCTCTGCGGGTTTTATGCTGCTTCCATCAATGCAGGATTTCAGCACTCAAATCCACCTAAATCAGGAGCTACTGGTGAGAAATCTTCATTTGTTGTGAAGCAATAGCTTCGCACAGACAAGCCAAAAACTAAGGTAACAGAGCTGTGAGTGATATCCATAGTTTAATGCTGTGAGAACCATACCAGAAACCCGGCTTCAAGAAAGAAGCGGAAAACCAAGAACAACTGAGTGTGTGAAGAAGGCACCAAGGTACACATTGCTATCTAGAAGGTTTTGCCTTTTAAACAAGAACCTGACACCAACCATTAGGATTTTACTTACCCCCATTAGTAAGGGAAATGAGCAGTTTTAGGAGAGACGGGACAGCTAACTGAACAGCTGTAATACTTTGTGCGCTGCAGTGCACCTGTATGTGCTTCCAACCCTAGGCGTGAAAATACACTCTGGGAAAGTAACAGGATCTGCCATTCAGGCCCTCTCCCACTGAGCCTGCCGTGCGCGGTTAGGTTGCAAAAGCTTACACAGTGCTCAGACAATTATCACAGGAGAAATCTGTCAGGTCAATGAATAAAAATACTGTTTACTGTTGTTACTTGTCTCCCACTTGCATAGAAAATGCTGCTCCATAAACAGAGCTCTGTTCAAAGGAGATCTTAATTGACTGAGACCTTTAGACGAACAGCTGTGCGTCCAATGGTGGAGCTGCCTGCCATACCCTTCTTAACAGCCATGCAGATTTAAGTTAAATGTTATTGGGTAAGCTTACTCCTCTACATCCCCTCATACCCTCAAATGACACATAAGCTTTTTGTCTCTCTTACGCATGCCAACAGATCAGCACATTCCCTGAGCGGCTGCATGTCCAACATGATGTGCAGTTTCTAAACACAATGAAGCCTAAGATCAAGTCCCATGTATTTAGAAACAAAACAAAACAAAAAGAACAAGAAAAGAAAGCCACAGATTTCTACATTAAGGATTGTAAAATATTATGTGTTTTTGCAACCTCCCCACTTGCGGACGTACTTTGAAAACATAAACTAATTGTTGGTTTTCAAAGCTTGTCACTGTAATCCCTCTCATTCCTCCTCTCCAAAAAAGATCATGGTTTATCATAGCTTGCCTAAAGCCATCAACCAAACTATATATAGGCTAGCCTTTGCTAACCATAATATCCACAGACACAGGTTCCTTGGTTTGCCTCAGAGCCAGACCAGTTGAGGACATAGGAAATGGTATTGCCTGGCTCCCAACCCAGGAGCCACAACATTTTTTCCTGAACAGCCAGCAGTAATTCCAGTACCACAGATGTGGGGAAGCAAAGACTGGGGGCGGGGAGGGGGGTAAGAAAAGGAGAAAATGGAAGCTGGTGCCAGGATATCCATGCTGGAGAGCAGGCAGCGCTAGAAAGAGCGTGTAAGCCCTGGTATGTAATTCTAGCTCTTGTCCCCGCTCCTGTGTGGACAGTCAACCCAGAGCCCTTTCGACTGGCTTCACCCTTAGTGAACCTGGTGAACTTCGTTAGTGAACTTGGTTGACTGTCATTCGGCCATGAGTGGTTACCTTGTTCTCAGAAACTACAGCTCTTTGGACATGACCAAGCTGTGGAAGGAAGAGGAGGGAGGTCACTGCAGACTGTCCAAGGGCTTTTCCTTGGAAAACTGCTCCTGGAGGAAGTAACTGAAGGACTGTTCTCTACAGATCAAGATTCCCCGCTACCTCCACCCTACACTTTTTAAACTTGCAGCTGCCCAGAAGAAGTATGTTAACTACCATGTCAACCCTGTTGCCCTGCCGGGCAAAACCATCACAACAGAGGTACGCTACAAAACATACTTTCTGCATAACGCTGGCCTTCTCCACGGATGAGGATCGCTGTGGCCATGTTTACCTGGTGGCTGCACCGCCAGGAAGACCCTGCACAGCTGCTGACCACGCCACAGGCACGACACACATCAAGATCAGCAGGCACCTTTCCACAAAGAGTCCAGTTCAGTTTATTTAAAACTCCATATTCCCATGCGCCCAGAAGTTATTCATAGCCTGAGGTGTCACGCAAACCACAGCTGAATACCATGCCCTAAGCACTTCCGCCATACCTCTGTCTGCTCCCTTTCTCCTCACCAGTCTTTCAGTTTATCGCAATCGTCACCCGAGCGAGAAGAAAGCTGTTCAATGCTCAGACTTCTGCCGCATCTCACCAGGCTGCACAAATGGGAGCGGATGGGGATGCACAGTCCATCACCGCCCAGGATCAGAGCCACAAATGCCTGGTAATGACCAGCAAGTACTACAACGCAGCACCAACAACCTCTTCTTGAGGGGAAGTTATTATATGCCACCAGCATGAGTAATAGCACAGTTTTTATCAGTCATACAGAACTCGCATGGCAACCAGCAAGTGTATTAAAAATAGGCGAACAGAAAAAAAACGGGGAATACTCTGACAGCAAAGCGTCATCATTTCTACTAGAGCCCAAATGGACATGAACTCCTCAGCCATGAAGCTGCAAAGTGCAGCTCGGAGACAGACCAGAAACATGGCAAGAGCTTGAAATAAAGCTTTTGTAACGCTGATGTCTCCTAAAAAACAAGTAGCCACCCACCCAAACCTAAAGGAAAGGACAACGCTGTGGCTGGAACTAGAGCCATGTGAAAAGGCTCTGCGCCACTGCTCAATTTTCCATCTCGTTAGCTGGCCAGAGGGAGCTCAAGAGAGGACAGAGATTCAAAGGAATAGAAAAAAACAGAACTGGCTAAAAAAGAAGTCTTCTCAAGCCACCAAAACTCCTCCAAAAAGAGTCTTTAGAGAGAGAAAAGGAAGCGGACATCAAATACTTAGTTTTAGGGCTAGGACTGTACTCAAGTTCTTCTGGCTACTCATTCAGTTCAACAGGAAGCACTTAAAGTCAGAGGGCACATCTCCTTAAATTACAAACAGAAAGAAATCCATCATAATTAGCTTGATTATCACTTCAATGTAGTAATAATAGGATAAAATTGTGTATTTTTTTTGGTTGTTAAACAGTTACAAAAGGTTGTTCTAAAATTATTTGCTGAGGTGGAAATCAAAGAATGCACAATATGTTTAGAAGAATGCTGCAATTCAAAAGCAGCAAAACTGGGAGGGGGGGCAGGAATCAACTCCTTACTGTCATTTACTACATAATAAAACACTAGAAACTTATTAGTGAAAATGATAAAAAAACCACACATGCATTTGTGAACTAGCCAAGATCAACACTGGCATGAGAAAGAAGAGCTCTGCAATGAGAAACAAGGGGAAGCGGGAAAGAGTCATTTAATTGTCACACCCTGTTTTAGTATACAAGACGACACCGCAAACAGATGAAAAAATAATCAGCAGATTAAGAATGGACAGCCAAAAAAAAAATTAGCGTATGCCAGGCATACAACACAGCTAGTGGCAGGGTTGTTCTTTATCTGCCTAGGAAACAAACTTGAACTCGTGGTGCAAGATGCAAAGCTGCAATTACTATAAAAGCATAAACACCACAGAACAGCAGTCCTGTAGGGTACAACCACTGAAGGATACGTACTATTCAGAAAAGATCAAAATAAAGATAAAAGCAGTAGATCAAGCAAACAGAAGATGACAGAATGGTTTTGGTTGGAAGGGACCTTAAAGATCACCTGGTTCCAAGCCCCTGGCCATGGGCAGGGACACCTCCCACTAGACCAGGTCCCTCAAAGCCCATCCAGCCTGGCCTTGAACACCTCTAGGAATGGGGCATCCACAGCTTCTCTGGGAAACCTATTCCAGTGCCTCACCACCCTCACAGGAAAGAATTTATTCCTGATATCCAATCTAAATCTCCCCTCTTCCAGTTTAAAACCATTACCCCTCATCCTATCACTACGCTCCCTGATAAAGAGTCCCTCCCCACCCTTCCTGTAGGCTCCTTCAGGTACTGGAAGGCCACTATAAGGTCTCCCCAGAGCCTTCTCTTCTCCAGGCTGAACAGCCCCAGCTCTCTCAGCCTGTCCTCACAGCAGAGGTGCTCCAGCCCCCTGATCATCTTCGTGGCCTCCTCTGGACCCGCTCCAACAGGTCCATGTCCTTCCTGTGCTCATGTGAGAGCCATGCTGCACCCCTGCTAAAAATGGCCTGCAAGTGACTGATGAGTGCAATCAGGATGTCCTGAAACTGAGGACTCTGGACACCTGCCTGGAAGTTTGGACCTGGGCAGGGGTGGGGCGCGATCGGTCTAAGGAAAGCTGGATATAAGGCAGCACTGGGTAGGGACAGAAGTTTCTGTAACTACAGCAGTTAAAATTTTCCCTGATATAGAATAAAGAACACATGGGAGAAACCCAGGTGCTCCTGACCATGATATCCATTTCGTATTTCCATCAAACACTGACTGAACAAAAAGGTGTGATACTATTTTAGAAAAGGACTATGGCAAACAGTGAGAAAGTTACAGCAGGCAAGTCACCAAAAATAAGTTTGGGGGAGTGATCAAAATTGACTCAGTCTGAATTAAAAATAACACCCCATCCTCAAAACAGATCTTTAATTAGCATTTTAACAGGGTATAAGACAAGTAACTGGCAACTTCACCTGACACAAATAGGAAGCCCAGGGACTTGGATGCAGAAGCAACTTTTAAAGTCAAAAAGTGATGCTAGTATATCTTCTGTTCCGAAATCTACCTTTCTTCTTCAAAGAATCTAAATTCTAATTTTCTTATTTATTTTTTTTTTTTTACACTCAGTATTTAAGATCAAAGAAATTATTAAAGAAACTGAATTAAAAACTAAGCAATACAAGTACCCTATAAATACCAAGTCACAGTTAAATTAACACATCAGTCTCAACACTGAACTTAGCTGAATTTAATTCATTTTAGGGAGTTGATACTCTCAATAATTTCTGAAAAGAACTCTAGAAGGTGTCTTTTAAGTCTGACAGCAACCAAATCCTCCACGATTCAAGGCCATTTCAAGGGTTTATTACTAGAAACAGTTAACGTAACAATTGGCCACAACTTCAGAAACAATTAAACACCTTCCTTAAAACTCCATGTACAAACTTACCCTCTTCTTCTCAACCACAATAAATTATAGCATGGATTTCAAATGCAATGCTCCTGGTCAGCTCAAGTCTGCTTATCAGAAACTTGCTAAGACCCAGCTTACCAGAAACTACGAGTAAGTTTTTTTCCTCTCATGACTTTCAGATGCAAATATATTTCATCAAGTTTCCTTTATATATTCCTTAAGCCTAAATAATCAAGAGTGGAAAGGGAAAAAAAAACCCACGAAAAAACCCATGGAGGGAATTATTTTCAAACACCTTTTCTCCCTGGTCTTTGGAACACACCCACACGCACACACTCACATGCAATTCCTGTTGTTTCCACATTTGTTGTTTAAGATGAAAAACTGAAGACATTCCAATGAAGAGAACAAAAAGATAACAGTAGGAGCATAAAAAGGGGAAGGTGGGAGGAAAAGAAGCCTTCTCCAATCTCATGATACAGAAGCTGAAGCCACGGCCAAGAACCCCGTGCTTCTTTCGCCATCTCCATACTTATCCCTGGTAAACCCCTTCCTGAGCACACTGCGAGGGAATACATGGTTGCAATTTGCCAATTCAGGTCATCAAGTCCTCTCCCAAAAGCAATGATCTGACAGTTTTTAAGACACCCTGGAACTTTTTCTGACTTCCCAAACTTGCCCTTTGATTCCTCAAGCATTTGGACTGCAATTGCCCAGCCTCACGGATCTACCTTCGCTAGACCCCGAGATAAGCAAAATGTAAAGCCAGACTTAACTGCGCGTCCTAGTCTAATCAAGAGCTGCGACAAGTCATCCTTAGGCATGTTTAAAAAAGAAATCCTGTTCATGACAATATTTTTAGATATATTTAGGATTTTAACCACCACAGAGAGCAGAAGTTTTGCTCTTTCTTCCTCCCCATCTTCCAAGATTACAGCTGCTACAGTTTTCTGCTTTCTTGAGAAAGCTGGTTATGCCTCTCCTGGATAAAAGGTCTTGTGGTACAATTTTACCTAATAAGATGTTTAGTATGACATAATTCCCATGACAATGAGCTATGAATGAAAAATAATGCATACAACCCAGCAGCAGAATTAAGATGGAACTTAAGTTTGGAAGCTTATTTCTCAAGAATGTCACCTATACTGTCAAATTTCTCAAGACAAGACTAATTTTAAGTAAGAATTTTAATTCTGGATAAGATCTCTATTTTC
Source organism: Chroicocephalus ridibundus (assembly GCF_963924245.1). Taxonomy (NCBI): domain Eukaryota; kingdom Metazoa; phylum Chordata; class Aves; order Charadriiformes; family Laridae; genus Chroicocephalus; species Chroicocephalus ridibundus. The sequence continues at coordinate 103,398,313 of NC_086284.1, forward strand.
AAATAAACTCTTTCAATACCCTTCCTCTAAAACTCAGCCTTGTTTCCATCTCCCCTAGCATTTTCTCTCATCGACTTACTTTAAGCTTTTCTATTCACCCGCATATTTAACACCGGCTTGGAAGACTGACAGACACTGACAGAAAGGGTCCAAAAGCGATGGCTGCTGTTTCCAAGGTAAACTGAAGCCCGCCATCCCCTCACCTCAAGTGTTCGGAAGGAAAAGGCCGCGTTAACACAGAGCCAATGGCTCCTTCAGCTGCCTGGCACCTCCGTTCAGCAAACTGGGCAAGGGGCACGGATCAAAGCACCATCACGCTGCAGCTGTTACCGCTTGCTTCCCTGGATGCTTCAGGGACAAAGTCAGTGGTCTTATCAAGAAGGAGAAGGGCTTCGGTGTGTTGGAAGCGGTATACAACATGACCAGAATTCACAACCCAAGCCACTCCCCTGCCAGGTGATCCCAAACCTGGTACTTTTCCCCACAGGGAACAGCTCGCTCAGGGCACGTGTGCAGGCACCGCTGAATCCGCTTCCAGCCTTGGGGTGCCAGCAATAGTCCGGCCTTGGGAGAAATACCTGCAACTGTCCAAAGCATCCATTGTAGCAGCTGGACGTCAGGATATATTCCAAGTCCCCAACACTCCAGCGCTGGAATGCACCACTAGCACCGTCCAGCCTAGTCTAAGCCACTGAAGAGCTCCCTTCGATGAGAGAAATCTTTCAAGGACTAGAAATCTCATTCCTAACACATTGCTGTTACATCCATCTCGCACATCCTTACTGCCACAGAAGAACAAAGAAGAGTCAGGACTAAGAAAAAACTGAACATGGTTAGTAAAAAACTTTCCAAAGAGTGTGTGAGGACCATAGCTGTAACTTTCAAATCCTCACGCTTTTGCAGTACAGTAACTATCCTTGGCTCTGAACCAGAAGAGCGTTTAAGGTGGAAGTCACACTGTTTAGACCAACCAGTGTGCACAAGTGAAAGTGAACCTTGGAAATTTCTTGCACAAGTTCTCCTGTATACTACAGCACATATACTGGGGATACTCAAAGCTAACTTGCAAAACTAGTTTCGTGGTTCAGTCAAGTTTTAAAAATAGTTGCTGACAAATGAAAGGGTTATAAGCATCATGACCATGAAGTCAGATTGTCACCTTATTCCCAGCAGTCTACAACCCCCCCCAAAAACCCATCAAAAAAGCAAATTACCAAGCACAACTCAATTGAACACGCTTGTTAAGACAGGAGGAAGAAAGCATGGAGGTGAAACCTCCTGGCTTGTTCGCTTCCCTGGCACAAGAACATGCACAGGGCAAACTGGGACAGCCACATCCAAGGAGGGAGAGTTCACTTCAGAGCCAACAGGCACAGAGTACTCATTACCACCATCTCCTTGGGTTTGACTAGTGAACCCTCAAAATAAATGCTGCCACAGCATTTATTGAACCTGCCCACAACTTGCCTGGGCCAGGACTCCACAAAGTCTCAAACATCAGTAAACTGGGGATTGACAAAGACTTTGTCAAACTAATACAAATGAAACCAGATGGTGATGAAGAGGCTTCTTGAACCTCTATTAAAAATCAACAAAATGGAAAGCTGCTCACTGAATCACTAATTAGATAACCAATTAACAGCTAACTAATAAAAAACACAGGAGTCTCACTCCCTCCTGGAAATCACAAATCCATACCAAGTCTGCAGGCTGGAAGCTCTGCTTATTTTTCATCCCAAATACAAAGCTTCTTCTCCAAGTATGTTTTGTACCCATTCCTTCAACCAACCAACAGCTTCCACCTTTCTTTTAAAACACAGCAGCAAAAGAAGAGAATACCAAGAATCATTTTGATGAATGCAGCGTTTCCACTGCAGTTGAAAATCTGGCTTTAGTGTCCTTCCCACAGTTTTTGCCAACACACCCATCTCTAAAACTGCATCTTCATGCCCAGTCCACCGGTGATTAACCACCAGATCTGTCCCCTTCCTTGCTGAACTGTCACCACTGGTCAACAAAGACGTCATGATTCACACCACGCTTTCCATGGCTATTAGCTCAAATACATCCCTATGGGGGAGCAATAAGGGGGAGAAGGAAGTCGAAGACTCATGTTTGGTCTCTTCTTCTGGAACTCTGTTGGTGTTGTAATCTTTTGCAAATAAAAGTCATTACAAGGTATCCTTCCATTCCCCTGGAGCTAAGCACTGACCACCACACGCAGCAACTGCCTCCTACAAGAGAGAAGACAGCATCACATACATCATTCTCAGAGCGTGACTGCTGGCACAAGCTCCTTGGAGGACTTGGGCACCAGGACCTATTTCTAGATTGCAGTCAGCAATAAACGCAAAACAGGGCTCCAGGCTGGGGCAGTCCCAGAGGGATACCAAAGCACAACTGGAGATATTTAAGGACACTCCAGAATCGAGTGAGAAGGTACCTGTGCCACTCAAGAATTAGTTAAGCAGCAGCTGAACAGAGCATTTAAAGAAAAAACAGAAAAAGAAAAAAACAAGAGGAAAAAAATAAACCCCAAATTTTGCACGATATCCAACAAGACTGCTCTATTAAATAAGGGTTCACCCACATTTTGGTTCGCAGGCAGCCTGCTGCTCTGCAGGGTGCTTCAGGCGGCCAGCCTTGCCCTGCCAGCATCCTCAGCTTCAGGTCATAGAAAGATCAGCCCAGACCACCCCCAGCCCCACCTCCCCACAACATGAATCAGCGTTAAGTTTCACAGCCAAACTCCACAACCAAGGTTTGGATCCTTAAGTTCTTCTTGCAGTTTTAAATAATCTAGTTTGTGGGTTGGTGTTTTTTTTTTTTTTTTTTTTTTTTTTTTTTTTTTTTTTTTTTTAACTTCTCCAACCAAATGCCCATGCCCTGCTTCAAGAGGACTGCCTTTTAATGATGGGGGCAAAATGGAAAGTATCTCTATAGGGATGCAACCCCTGCTACAACTAAGAATACGTGTGACGCAATTATGGACAAGCTCTCCAAAATAGCTTCACAAATATCTGTTCTGGTTTTTGGTTTGTTTTTTTTTCTCTATTTTTATTGAAACTTTGTACAGAAGTTTTAAACATTTCCATACAATACTTTTAGACAGGACAAAATGCCATGGTAAAGGAATGTAAACTGCAAGAAACACAGTCTGAAGTATCCAAATACTCTCTAATAAGAGTTTTAGTTTGAAGACTAATGCAGTAGGCAAAATAATATGCATACAGTATACAAAGAACAGTATACACAGGGCCAGCAATGCTAACTATGAAAATTTTGCATCAGATTTACTTCAAAGATTTATAGCAATATGATAATTCTATACACTAGACCAAAATTAATTTATCATACATCGTTTCTATGACAAAAAGCTTGTCATTATGGACAGTAGCAACTTACAATATAATTAAGCTGTATTAATCTCATCAACACTTCTAAATCTATATTCCTACTACAATATTTTTTTTTCAGTATATTGTCTTATAAGATCTTAACAGACCTTTAAATAACACTTTACCAAAAGAGACCTGGATCCATTATAGTGATCTTATCTACATGCCCATTTGGCTTATTTCAAAAAAAAAAAAAAAAAAAAAAAAAAAAACAAAAAAAAACAAAGGACAAGGAAAAAGGCAGGTTTCAAATGCTATATGATATCATTTGGTTTTGGTCTGAAATGTATTTTAGTTGAATAGTTAAAAAAAACAAAAAGGCAGTTCATTAACTGGTATTTTATATAAAATCTGCAGAAAAATACAACGGCAACAAAAAACAAAAATACTTCACAGATATCTGAAAAAACATTATATCAGAGATACAAGGTAAAGCAGCATCACTTTGACACTGTGCTTTAAAAATAAGAAGATGAATGAAGAGACTGCTCTAGTGATATTAGAAAATTTGCTTTCTTCTTGAAGAAGACTACTAACATTTTGCACAGCAACTATTTTTATAACCACCTCATTTAAAAACGTGTATTCATAGACACAGAGAATTGTCATATCATTACCATTTTTGCTCAAAGTGTCTGACTTTACACAGTGAAACTGATAATGCTAAGTGTCACCAGATGTCACTATACCATGAATTCAGTATTAGAACAGAAGTGAAGCAAATGCCTTTAAACCAACACCATAAAAGAAATAATAGAAAGTGTTTTGTAAACAAAACAAACCACTTTGCAAAAACAAGAGAGTTCAGAGATCTCACAGTGAAATCAGAAATCCTAATTATATATGTTTACATTCTAGGACTACTCTTTACCTTAGGCCAATTAAAGCACATTAAACCATTTAATTATATACAAACATTTTCTTAAAAAAAATTTAAAACATTGCACACAAGTCTGCTTTTTAACATCACAAAACAAGGTTAGTTTTATTTTCAAAACAATTACATTTAAGGGCACAGAACATACAGAATACCAAATTAACAGATGAGTATTTTTGCTTCGCTATACATGCTAAATCCAAAGATTTCCTCAAGAAAGCTAGAGCTTCGCAACTCTTAACTTCTTCCATGTATCCTGTTCTCTGAAAGGGAGCACCTCCCAACACCTCCTTTATCTTAGGATTTAAAAAAATATATATATAAAAAAAATAAAGCTGTACGTTTTAAAGTTGTAAGCATTTTCTGCTTTAAGTGTTCGCGCAGAGATCCTTTAGTGGCTCTGCCCGCTTCACTGTAACCTTGCGGGAAATCCTTTTCACTACTCAGTTACAGTACTCCCATGACTTGCATCAGAAGTCTCATGCTGGCCCTTCTGGGATTAGGGTGCAAAGGGGAACATGAAGTGGAGAAGTAGAAAATACACAAGCGGTATATTGAAGGCCATTTTAATTTCTTACAATCTCTCACCGTTTCCTTTCAGGTATGAGTAAAAGCTAACAGGAAAAAAATAACAAAACCAACAAAAAAAAACAATCCAAACTTTGGCAGAGAATAGCATCAAATCATTCATTTAAAAAAAAATTAAATAAGAATAGTCTCCCAGAACATACTATTAAGCTCTCAAGAAGCCTCTTTTTTTCTTTTTTTTTAAATTTTTTTCTTTTTTTAAAATAAAAAGCTTCTGAAGAAATGTCTGGGAAAAAATTCAAATATCTTAACAGAAAAAAATAAGTTAATGGAAGTAACAACAAAAAAAAAAAGGTGTCATTCCAAAATAACTTTTTCAAGACTGTCATTCTAAGCTCAAGGCAATAAATAAACCAATCGCTGCGAGACAGAAGCACGTGTCCTCCTGGATCTACACCTGCATGACTAGCCAGTCCCACCAAGGAGGAGGCCAGGCATTAACATTTATGGAACTGATTGACCATTGTAGGAGACACTTTTGTAGTTTTACCAGACCAAAAAGTTGGTGTTTAAACCAAAACATATTAACCTGGGTTAACACCTCTTCCACATAGATCACAATCAGATTAGCAAAGGCATGTTTACGCTATAAAAAAACCTCAAGCAAGTTCTTACACTAAGGTCCCTAACACAGGGTAACGTACTTGCTCACAAAGACAGTTTGCTTGAAGCTTTGTAACTTCCCCCCCCCCCCATAATAAAGGCCTTTAATTAAGTGGTTATATGCAGCAAAGAACATTAGCGTGTTCTGTGATGTCTAAGACATAAAAACAGAATACGACCAAAGAGGCCAGCATTAGGCAGAGAGTAGCATAGAAATACATTTTGAAGTGACTTAAAAAAAAAAAAAGCAGTGGAGAAATAATTTGCTTAAAAGCTTCTTCACGATAACAGGTCTAAAGACGGGGGGGAATGCAAAGCATTACTTTATTAAGATCCTGACTGACTGCCAATTACTGCTGTGATTAATGCAGCAACTTGTTAGTTTAGCAAAAGTGAGAATACATTAAGTGGGAGATGGGAGTATCTCAGATTCAACAGTCAAAGGCCGCCCCGTACATTTGCGAAGGATTACGACTCCCTGCCACACCGTGGATCTGACTGTAGTTACACTGCACAGGATACAGGCATCCTGTGTATTAACTCTTTAAACAGCACATGACTTAGGCTGGGGAAGAGAGGAGGTAAAACAAGCAGGGAAAAGCCGTTATAAGCAAACCACTCTTCAGGTGGCAGTAAGAGCCATGCCTTCAGTTTCATAAGCACATAAGGCACCCTGGGAAAAAAGCAAGCACAGATGAAGCAACGGCAGCCAAGCAAAAGGGTCCCTGAGCTTACCTGGCTTCACAGGTTCAGTGGCAATGCATTTGTTAATATTGAGAGCAAAGAGGACCGCCCTGGAAAATCCAAGTACCAGTCACTGATAGAAAGACATGCCAAGTTACTAAGGGACAGTGCCTGCTACACGAGTCTGTCTTTCCCTGTGCCAGATTAGGCATATTAGCCAGATCCCAGCCTTTTCAAGAAGATAGATATTGGTGGACTGAGACTTATCCTCACCCTCCACAAGTTGTTATTTTTCATCCCACTAGGATCAAATTTTGCCCTACTTTATTCTGCATAGAAACAATTAACTATGTTTTACATCTTCGTTATAGTACCGTCCTTCCCAGCTCAGCCCACTAATGATTTAACTTGAGATGCCATTAACACATTTCACATACTACAATTTTACCATTAAAAACGATTTAAAATATTATTCTCAAAGCCAGCCACACAAACTGTAAGAAAATGTATCTTGTCACACTGGTGCTAATATCAAGATTCAAGTATGGTAACTCCCCTCTTCTACATATATTGCAACACCGCTCCTACACTTGTTACTGTATTTCCAGTTAAGAGCAGTCCACTTTCCAGCAGCAACATCTAAACAAAGTGGCGAAAGGTGGGGCATCTTGGCCTCTGCTTAAAGTCTCGGAATGAACAGATTTGAAGACAACAAAATAAACAAACAGAAAAAGGAAAAAAAAAACCACACACAAAAATGGAAGTTGATAATTTTATCTGGAAATATGTATTATACATCATACTACTAAAAGGTATTTGGACGGCCTGCAGCTTACAGCACCACTGTACTGGAAATCAAACTTTCTCCAGCAGTCAAAGGCAGGATTAACCCAAATTTCCTCTCTACAGAACTGTTTCACCCGTAGGGCTTGGTTCTCGTTTATGTGCCAAGGAAACATTGCTGGACCCTTGAATCAATGCTGTTGGACTGTCAGCATGGTCCCTCAGACCGTTTTTGGCCTAGCCAGTTTGTGCTCTCCCAAACAAGTCCTGAGACGAGTTCGGGATCAAAAACAACTAGAGGAATTATTTTCATGGGAAGCCTGGATATGACCACTTTGGAGGGGAAAGGAGTTCACTATTACAAGTGCAGCCACACACTGTCAGCTGGCCTCTGTGTCCCAAAACAGGCCCTGACTTGGTTTAGCGTTAAGGGTGAGAGCACCCAGGATGGCAACATGTTCTCCTGCTTTACCAAGGGGGACGTGGAAGCGAGCTCTGCAACCTTTCAGTCTGCCAAGCTCCCACCAACCTGCTGCACAGACATGTCCTCCACACCTGGAAACTGTTCATCCCTGCCTTAGGCATCCATCCCTTGGGAGAAAAGAACCTCAGCATCTCAAGACCTACTGATCATCTGTGATCACCTGGGAAAAGTTTCGCTTTTTTTTCCTGAAGAATCTTAAGGGCAGACCTCAATTGCCGACACAGATTACAACTGCACACGCTCCTTATCTCCTGACACAGAATCCCTCGGGAGTCATTCCTTAAAAAAAAAAAAAAAAGTCTGACAGGGTGAAAGGGGAAGTGGGAAAAGACACAAGGCAAAAGGACTCTGAAAAATAAAGACCACTTCCACCTCTCTCCCCCACTCCCCCTTCCCTCTTGTCTTCCCACTTGTTTTTCTCCCCTTACAGACTTGCTACACAGCAATGGTGGGGCTGCAGAGTATTTCCTTCTAGATGTATACAGCAGAGGAGAAGAGTTATTTTTCAGTGCACTTACCAAACTGAAGACATGCAAAGTCTCACACGTCTCTTTCCCATGTGGTAGAGCCTACGTACATATTTTTCTCTAAAAAGAGGCTAATCCTAATTATGTCCTCAAGGTTTGGAGACTGAAGAGGGTGAACGTAACATATATACTCTTCTATTTCAATATACTACAAAACACAAATAAGGAGTATTTCCTTTTTTTCCTTCCCCCCCCCCCCTTCTCCTCCATTGCCAGTTTGTCATCTCCAGGGTTTGGTGGTGTGGGTTTTTTTTCCCTTTTTTTTTTTTTTTTTTTTAAATACAGCAACTTTTCAGTAATGGAATTTACAGTGGATAAAAATCAAAAAAAATAAAAACTTTCTTACAGAGAAAAAAAGACATAAAGCTACTAACAGCTATCGTGTTTTAAGCGCTACAAGACAAAATATATTCCTGTTGTTGCCATAAGAGAAATGAGAAACCGAAAAAAAACTAGAAGCATGAGCAAAATTAAAGAGTGCTAATTTGGCCAAGGTAATACAGCTGTTACAAAGAATGGCTACACAGCAATGTGCATCACAGCCCTACATTCAAAAAAAAAAAAAACAACCTTTCAACACAGCTTTAATCATTTAGATTTTACACATCGATAAATGATTACTCAGTTATCTTCACCTTAATGCTGACTGAGCTCTGTTACTGCCTGACTTCAAACACAGCCACCTGCCTGCCTTTGGTATATTTATACATGTATACACGGAAAAATAAAAGGTTAGTACTGAAAATGGAAAAAAAAAAACCGGACAAAAATGAAAAAAGAGAGAGACACCACATGACACTTCTGCCTTCAGCAGAGATAGGACAACATGTCTCAAATGGTCTCTAAATAGGCTAAAGTTGAGTTGATCTTACAATTATAGCGTAAACAATGCCTGGGTTGCAGTTGTGTTATTTGCAAAGAACAAAAAAAAAAAGCACTAAACAAACAAAATCTCCAGAGACCTGTACCAACTTCTGTATGTTTAGCCATACCCTTAAAAGTTCACTATTCACTCACAAAGAGAAATAGACAAACATGAATATTCCAAGCGAACAGACACAGACCAGTCCAGTATTTAGTAATAGTTTAACTTTTGGAGTCTCTTCCAGCATTTGTAAACAAACAGTCTCTTCCTCGATCTCCCGAACAGCTCTCTTGTTCATGTTTTTACTTTTAAAGCCACAGAACCAATCTATGAATTTCAAATGTCTCTCTCTATCATCAGTCTCTTCCTCGTGCTTTTTCTCCCCCATCAAAGCAGCTTGTCCGTTTGAATAACAATCAACTGGTGTCTCAACTTCAGAGTGACTCACAGAAATCACCGGGTTGCTGTCATCTCTGCAAGTAACCAGAAGATTGATATCCTCCGGCTTAATATTTTTAATATTTTCTTCAGATTTGCCATTTGGAATGATATGGTTAGTGTTTTCATTGCACTTGAGGATGCTCTTTTCTTGCACTTTGTACAGCTCCCCCTTTGCGGCGTTCTCTTTGATGTTCCTGTTTTTCACGGCCCAGAAAGTGGTCGTCCGAACCTGCTCCTTCGTAGGCGGAGGCGTGAGGAGGCTTACTACAAAGGTCACAATCCCAGTGATCCAGAACAGAGCTGTCGCAACATACATGTAATGGATGTTTTTGATAAAGCTTGGCCTAGTATCCGGCTGGTTACACTCCGGAGCGCGATAGATAAATGCCAGTATCAATCGTATCGCTCCAAGAACAAACCCGGCCATTCCACCATAGAAAGCCCCCTGCTCATTGCAACGCTTCCAAAAGATCCCCATAAGAAACAGAGCAGCCACTGGTGGGGTCAAATAGTCTGCTACCTCTTGAATATAAAGGTACATCTGACCACCTTGCATTTCTACAATTATGGGGACCCAGGCAATGCTTATAACTACCATGAACGCAACAAAGACTCTTCCTACAATCATCAGTTCTCTAGACGTCGCGCTCTTCCGAATGAGCTTGTAGACATCAAGTGTGAATATGGTGCTGGCACTGTTGAATATCGAGTCCAAGTCACTCATCAGTGCAGCGATCATCACGGCCATCATCAGTCCCCGCAGACCAACCGGCACAAGTTTCATCACCAAACGTGGGTAGGCAATGTTAGAGCATCCAGCTCTGCTCCCGCAGACTTGAAAACAGTGTTCTGGATTAATGCAGGCGATATCATCTGCAAACAGTATTCGTGAAATCATCCCTGGGACAACTATAATAAACATCGGCAGCAGCTTTAAGAAGCCTGCCATCAGAGTGGATCCTTTGGCATGAGCAATGTTTTTTGCAGCTAAAACTCTCTGAACTATGACTTGATCGGCACACCAGTACCAAACAGAAGCTGGGGTCTGTCCCAACAGAAATCCAGGCCAGGGAATATCTTCATCTGTTGGCTCGCGCAACATTTTAAGAGCATCAGGCTTTGGGTCGACATTGCAGGAATTGGTATTGGAAATGTTGTAGGTTAGCAAGATAGACGTAATATTTGGTGACGCTAACATGTACCTTCTTTTAACTTCTTCAAACCCACCAACCTCCGTAATACTTATGATCATAAGTGTGAGGGCACCAATAATCATAAGCAGAGCTTGAAGGGTGTCTGTGTAGATGACAGCCACAAGACCTCCAGTCACAGTCAACAGTGCAGTCATTCCAATAAGGAGGATAACTGACAAATAGAGGTTCCAACCTAGCGATTCTTGAATAAAAAGTGCCCCTGAATACAAGTCAACTGAGAGTTTGGTGAAGATATAAAGAATTAGAGACAATGCTGCAAAATATATTTGAATTCTATGCCCTCCAAAACGCTTGGACAAGTATTCAGGCATGGTGTATACTCCCGACCGGATGTAGACTGGGACGAAGACCCATCCTAAAAGCTGCAAAAGCATTAAGGCGTTGAATTCCCATGCACCTACTGCAAATCCACTCGCCGCTCCAGATCCTGCGAGCCCAATGAAATGTTCACTTCCAATATTGCTCACAAATAAAGATGCACCAATAGCTACCCAGGTCATAGAACGCCCTGCCAAAAAGTAGCCACTTACGGTGCTCCGATTGTATTTCCACATGGCAAAGAAACCTATGCACATTACAAGCACGAAGTACAGCGCCACAATGGCAATGTCTGCTGTTTCCAAAGAAGCCCTCATTTTTGTAAACAAAATGACTTCGCACAGCTGACGTCCACTTCTCGCCCCCCAGCAAACGTCTTTTAAGCAACACGTGAACCAGTTAACATATATCAACACTGTGGATCAAATTCTTTGTCCCTTGGTTTGCTGTCCTGATGCTGGTGGTTGTGGTACATTTACTTTCTCCGCTTCTCAAATGGAAATTTGGAACTTAGCACGCACTTTTAATCCACATTCCACAAGAGCATCAGCCTTAACTCAGTTGATGTAGGAGAAATTCTTAGTTGCAGCTAAGTTTAGTGAGGCCTACTGTACCAACCCTGCAAGGCAGCAAAGACAAAAGACAAAGATTGAATTAGAGAAGGATTTCATGAAGTAATGAGAAAAAATTTGAAGTCTAGCAAAACAATGACTGAACACCACAGATTTTTTCCCCCTTATATATCCTGCTTTATTTATGCAATCCATAATACACATAATTAAATATTTGTACAACTAAGTAGTAATGCCTACTGTAAACGTTAAAGTCGACTTTCAAGTACCTTAAGAGACGCAGCAATCCTAGAGTATTAAACGACCCAGATTCCCCAGAACAAGGCAAGGAACAGAAATACATTTTATTTTTCTTTAGTCTCTCACAACTCTACTTCTCAAGCCACTAAACAGGCCTTCCTTTTTCAAGCAATCTTAGGGGTGGTAGGGGAAAGCAACCACTAAGGAGTGTTAACCTGGCTAGTCATTTCCTCTATTGCTTTAGCACTGCACCCCACAAATCTTGATAGATCCTGACGTCACATGCACACACTTGAGACACCAGCTGACTGCTAGAGCTAAAAATCAAAGTGAAGTCACAACACTGTTTAGAAACAACATAAATTTAAGACCAGCTGGAGAACCATGTTATTCTGCAGGTTTTAGACAAGCTTGCACCTGTCTGGGGTACAGATGATCACAAGGTTACATTTTACTCTGAAAGCTCTTCCTACATCTCCCATGTAATCTAAGTGAAGAAAAATTCCCATTCAACCAAGTTACAAAAGCAAAACTATACTGGACATCGAGCTCTAGGGTAATTCTGTCTGCCATGTGCCTTTTGATACCCATACCCGCACTGTTTCAGGATTTTTTGGGAGCACTCTAGGCACAGGAGGGAGAACTGGATGGACTTTGGTAGCAATGTTACTAGGATGCCAGGAAGTGCTGTTCCCTGCACCATTCACTTGCATCCAAGCATGAAGAGGATCATGTTAACATCAGAGGCAGAAGGTTTTGAGGCAAAGCATATCCTGTCATTCTGTTCCCGAACCCCCCGTCACACTCAATTCTACCAAAGCACATCAGGAAACAGGCACTCATTTAGGCAAGCAGGGTTGAAGCGCTCAAAGTGGAGGGAAGGGGATAATAAAAAGACTTGCTGGAAGGGAGCTGGACAGGTGGGAAAGGAAGGGGCACCGAAGAGCTGCTCAGTGGCTCCTACCTCTGCCATGGAGGTAGGATGCTCCTATCTCCTATTTAATGCCCTGAGAGGCATCACTTACCTATACCCACCCAAAATCATTTAACGGGTTTAGAGAATGCTGGATGTAGATTCTGCTACTTCCTACACTAAACGGGCATAGCAAGGGAAAAGAAGATCAAAGCAAAGAACCAGGTTAGTCTAAAGATCAGAACACAAATCTTTAGTATTCAAGATGATTACGGAAGAGTAAGGAACAGGGTCTGGCTCTGTTCCTCTTTCCCACCCACTAGAAAAGGCACAAAAAACATTGGATCTTTGTTCTGACCATAAGGTTTACCAGCCTTAGAAGTCATAAGCATTGGCTTCAGGCATTCCCCAATCCACTTAATTTGCAGAAGTGTTCTGGCACTACACTGAAGCTCACATTTTCCTATCAATTCATCTATCATTAATACAAACACCCAGATAACATTCTAGTATTTGGGTGGTTGCCTGTTTAGCATTGCTGTAGCATATTCACTTTGCTTAAAAAAAAAGTAAATAAAAACATTAAAAATTCTCAGATAGACCATAACAAAAAATTTTATTAAGGTTGAAAATGCACACACTCCTCCCTCTGCCTTACTTTGTGCATCACGGAAGGCAGCAACAGTGCTGATGTAAGAATGTCCATTTCTCATTAAGGCAGATGTATTTTTAAGAAAAAGCCTATGCCAAACCACAGCTTCAGCCTTAAGGAGAAATTCACAATCACATTATTCGTACCAGCAGCTGTTTTTCATGAGTAGTTCAGAATCAAACAAGATAACAAGGGTTCCCCACCACCACCACAAACCCACAGGAGAATACAGATATTCATTCTGCTGGAGTTATAGCCAATGATGAGACTACAGAGACATGGCACAAAATGAACTGATTACAGTAGTGTGCTAAATTTATCATGCTCATAAGCCTCAATCCACAGATGTATGTGAAATTCTTCTACAGAAGAATTCATATTTATCCCCACCCGCAAATGCAGTGAAAGTTAAATAGTCTATTAGTTTAATCCGACACAAAATTATAAACACTTCAGATCATATGATGCCATCAGATACAAGTATAATGTACTATTCTTAGTTTTAAGCACTTCTCAGTAACACTTTAATAGTGCTACATTCAGCTAAATTTTCAAGTGAAACTACATTATAACATTTATACCAAAACTATAAATATTTTAAGGAAAGGGGAAGAAGATATTTTACTGAGACACAGTGAAAAGAGCTACTACTATACAGAAAATTAGAATAATGGGCAAGCTAAAGAAATAGTAATAAACAATTATTTTCCCTCTTCTGTTGTCCTGCTCTGTTGCTAAAATATGTTAGACTTGAACTTTAGTTCACCTCCCAACATCTTCCCTGTAGGTTAATCAATGACCTTGCAAAACTATACTGTACAGTAATATGCATAAATCACAGAAATATTTGTTAAAACTAGGTCTATTTGATACAAGAGGTACCCAGCTCATAGTATGACTATTACAAGCATGTTCAATCCCTCTGAGAGGTGTGTAAGTAGAAGATGCAGCTGCCCTTGAATAAATTGTGACATTTCTCAATTAGGATACTTGCCAAACTACTCTGGGCTCATTCTAATCAAAATAAACAATACGTGAAGTTTCTTGGGCATTTTACATTGGAAGGTACAGCCAGACCATGCATTTGAAATTATCAGCCTACAGAGACCTGAACCATCACCTTTGTAATCAACATCTGAATTTTGCAGGGTTCAGCTTACTTGAGCAGGAAGGTGGAAAGTTTTCAGTAGCCGGTACAAATTTGCTGCACTGTCACTAAATTACTGTACTAAAGTAGCTTCTTGTACCAGTTTCTTATTAGACCTAATTCTAAAATAACCCTGAAAGTTTTTTTCATTACGAAAATGAGACTCGTCCCTCTGAACTTTCAGCAAGTTATGACCTCAAGTCTTAAGAAGGACTTTTGAGACGCCCCATGCGAGTTTAATCTCAAGTTATTAGAACAGCACACATTGTGGCACTGACAAAAAAAATAAAAAAGAGACAGAAAGACAGCACTGCTGCCAAGGACTGTGAATTTTTTTCCCCCCTAAGGCTGTTTTCTGGCTGGATCATATCAAAGGCACAAAACAATGTGCTTCCCTCTTGTCTGAAGATAGAGGGCTACAGCTTTGGTGAAACAATGCATATGTCTCTCCAACAGGCAGCCTGTCCTTTCAAAAAAAAAAAAAAAAGTCTCAAGCAATTCCCTGAAGAGACATTAGATAATGTGAAGCAGATTTAGGGTGGGATTTTTAGGAGAAATTTGTATGATTGTTAAAGGAAAACTTTCTCCACAGTGCTTTTCTAATAAGATGGGTCTTCAAACATGCCAGAATCAAACTGCGCCAGCCCTAAAGCAACTATTTGTTTTCTGCTCAGTCTACTTCTCTTCTCAGTAGATGGGGAAGTTTCCCAGTTGACTTCCCTTTTCTCTTGCAGTTCAAGAATCAGTCCCAATGACCAACGTTTTAAGGGTTATTTGAGGATGCAGATGCCCAGGTCACACGGGAGCATCCACTGCTAACATTTGTTACCAAATTAAGTACATACTGAACTTTGTTCAAAGACTTCAAAGTAGTTTTGAGGTTCTTTCTTAGAAACAGTGTTTTTCTCCTCCACTCCCACCTTCTTCAAGCAGGGGTATGTTAACTCATACCAGTAACCTTTTACCTACTGAACAGCTCGCATGAAAGAAACGTACTTAGATTGCTGGGTTCAACACCTACATGGCAAGCATTAACAATCTCTCTCCCCAAAAAAAAAAAAAAGAACGAATAAGAGTCTCATGCCTTGAGCGGGCCTGTACAACATTCAACCCCTTGAGCGTGCTGTCTGGCCTGCTCACACTGCAGGCTACCTGCTATGGACACACAAGTGAGTTCCTACCTGTCCACTGCTCCACAGTAAACACAATGTTGGCTGAGGTAGCCTATCTCTCAGAAAAAAAAAAAAAAAAGGAGGAAAGAGCTTCATTCCATTTATTGCAGCAC